>NW_018128050.1:783165-811554 GCF_001952655.1 Monopterus albus
ACGACATAACCTGTCCAGGTCTGTGGGGACTTCCTGTCAGGATGAGCTTCATTGTTAAATTACAGCACAAACACTTCACTGCTCCTGGAAAACAGTTTGATCGAGGACTTGAAAAGATAAAAGAAACAAACAAAGAGGTAGTGTGTGTGGCACGAGGATGTGAGAGTGTTAGTGTTTCACCAGGCTGTAGAAGAAGAAAACCGGTTTGCATTGAAACTGTATGATAGTACAGTATTAACTGTACATACCATACAATCTTGTCGTAGGAGTTTGAAGCCAACATAGTGAAGTTGGCCCTATCTCACAATGGGGAAGGGCCCTTTAAATAACATTCCTGGATCCAGATGACGGGCAGCTAATGGACAGGGCCGAACCCTACTGCTCCAAAACATTTAATCAAAATTCACACTTCTTGAGTTGTGCTGTGAGCAAACCAACAAACAAACCAACACTGGTAAAATCATAACCTTTTTGGCAGAACTATAAATGTAATAATAACATCAATAGATTTAAGTCACACTTTACACACTGCAGACTGAAGAGATGGGTTTTTGTCTACTTTTAAAAACATCACTATTTCCACATCTTCTCAGGTTGTGGAAGCAACTAAAAACAGCATCACCAGAGGTTGTAGTTGTGTTTTAGAACAGCTAAAAGAGGAGCCAGAGGCTTCTCTTGTTCAGAAATTAAAAGCATTTCTGATAAATATTCTGGTCCAAAACCACATAGCACCCTACAGGATGATTAAATCTGACGTCTCTTCCGGTCCCAACCTGCTAATCTCATTCAGATTTTGATGTGATGCAAAGTTTCAGCAAAGAAACGATCTCTCAGATGTTTTCTCCTCTCCCCCACAGTTCCCGCTGCAGTCCGTGAGGTACGGGTCAGCAATAACGGGCGTATGGACTTCCTGAGTGTGTCGTGGCGTCCGGCTGCAGGTGAGGTCGACAGTTACTTGGTGAGTCTGAGGGACCGGGAGGAGACAGTTCACAGCCTGGCTGTTTCTAAGTCCAGTCCGGAGTGTGTCTTTAACTCTCTGGTGTCCGGACGCCTCTACAACATCTCCATCACCTCCCTCAGCGGCAGCTACCAGAACCACACCTTCGTCCAGGAGAGGACACGTAAGTACATCACTGGGTTCTGTGTTTAACACTGTGGGTCCGTTTGAGGTAAGAGACTGGCGATCCTGTCAGAACAGTGGTTTAGAC
Organism: Monopterus albus; assembly: GCF_001952655.1. NCBI lineage: Eukaryota > Metazoa > Chordata > Actinopteri > Synbranchiformes > Synbranchidae > Monopterus > Monopterus albus. The sequence continues at coordinate 784,374 of NW_018128050.1, forward strand.
CTGGATTATCGCTCTGCACATGAGGTTTGCTTGGAAAATCCCTTGGAACTCATGTTGAATTATCAAGTGTTTAACAGTCTAATCCAGCTACTTTTCTGTCTCAGAGCCGTCGAAGGTCCAGGACCCAACCGCGACCCATGGCGCTCGGGACGACTACCTGAGGGTTTACTGGCGTCACGCTGCCGGAGATTTTGACTTCTACCAGGTGTTCATCAAACACAACAATGTGTTCCTGCAGAACCAGACGGTGCTGAAGACTCAAAGCGAGTGTGTGTTCAATGGCCTGGTGCCTGGAAGACTCTACACCGTGCTGGTGAACACCTGGAGTGGGAAGTACGAAACCAGCACCTCCACCCACGGCAGGACCTGTGAGTACGCTCTGACACTGACACAGCAACACTTTATCTGTCAGCGGTGCTGTAAAAAGATCCATCAAAACAGCCATACTTCAGTGTTATTATTCCAAAATATGAATATGGACACAGTTACACATTTGAAAAAAGGGAAAGTGTGTGGGTAGTGACTGCTGTCACCCAGAAGTTGACCTAATCTAATCTAAATACAGTAAACAAGCAAAAAAGCAGGTGTGGGCCCTTTCTCACCTATTGTATTTCACATGGTTATTTCAAAATAAAAGCCCAGAGCAGCAAACCTACACAAATGTTACATAAAAGTTTAGATTCTTTTAATATGATTTCCTTAAAATTAACCCAGAACCATGATTTGGTGCTGTATAAATGCAGCTGAATTGAGCTGAACTGAAATTGAATTCAGTCTGAGATACCACCAGATCCAGACTAATCTAACTTCCTGTCCTCTCCTGTTCTTGTAGTCCCGGCAGCGGTCCGGTCCCTGGTCCTGGCTGGATGGGGTACCGAGGACCTGAGTGTGATGTGGTCAGCTGCCCCTGGTGACGTGGACCACTACGAGGTTCAGCTGCTGTTCAACGACATGAAGGTGTTTCCCCCTATCACTCTGGGCAGCGGTGTGGGAGAGTGTGTCCTGTCATCCCTCACCCCTGGACGTCTTTACAAGGTCCTGGTTTCCACCTTCAGCGGGCCCAACCAGAGGGCCCAGTTCATAGAGGGCCGCACAGGTCAGAAAACACTGGGGGGAGGGGGAGGACATGTTACTGGTGTTTCCTGCAGAGACAGAGTTAGCTTTCTAACAGTGTTAGAAAATGTCTGGTGGCTTGATACAAGAAGTCAGCTGCGTCTGCAAAAATGAATTTCGGTAAAATGGATTATTAGACTTTGTAGAAACCTAATAATGCTAACAAACATTTACTGCAGGTTTGATTTGACTTTTTTTTCTCCACAGAAAATGTGGCTGAGGCTCATGGGTATTGTAGCATTTACCACTGACCGTGACACACTGACCTCCCAGGGTTTCGGAATCAGATTTCATACATTAGTTTCGCAACAAACAAATTTTACATCATAAACATGGATTTTTCCTGGAAAACAGTGCAAAGGTCAAATAGAGTTTACTGTTATTTGTTGTCCCTAATAAATAAGATCCAAAAACCACATGGATTCTGATCTGACCGTTCTGACAGCGCTCGCACAGTCAGCGGTTGGAGAGGAATCGGCTCTAGGAGCACATACGCAGCTGGCCCAGATCTGGTCTGAGGACACCTGATCTGTTCACACTGCTGTGGACACATTGGGTCTGAGGCACTGGGAGGGAAACTGCAGCTGGGACGTGGACACAGCTTAATAAAGTAGGTTGAAGTACAAAGGACCCTGTTATGTTTAAAGAAGTCTCTCCTCTCTTCAGTTCCCAGTAAAGTGAAGAACATCCACGTCAGCAACAGTGGAGACAGCAGCAGTCTGAAGGTGAGCTGGACCCCAGGTCAGGGTGACGTGGACGGGTTCTCGGTGTTTCTGTACAGAGAGAGCCGACAGCTGGACCGCCGGTCTGTCCTCAAACACCAGAACGAGGTGACATTTGGCTCCCTGCAGCCCGGACAGAAGTACACAGTGATGGTTCAGTCAGTGAGCGGAGACCTGCTCAACAACAGCACGGCCTCCGGACGCACAGGTACTACAGCATGGTACTGAGTAACAGCTCACAGTATATGTACTACAGCACGGTACTGAGTAACAGCTCACAGTATATGTACTACAGCACGGTACTGAGTAACAGGTCACAGTATGTGTTCAACTAGACACAGGTAGTACAGTGCAGTAGCAAAGATCAAACCAGATGTTTCCAAACATTTTCTTCTTTGAGATACACTCAGTGTGTCGTACAACTGATACTTTAAATACCTGAGATTGACAGCACATGTGTACTTGTGTCCAGTGCCCTCAGCAGTGACGGGTCTCCAGCTGGAGAACCTGCACACCACCTGCAGCCTCCAGGTGAGCTGGCAGGAAGCTCTGGGCGTGGCTGATGGATACAACCTGCAGGTGGTGGACAGCAGAGGCAGTCTAGTGGCAAACTCCTCTCAGCCCTCTGGACAGACCAGGCACAGGTTCGACGGCCTCACCCCAGGAAAGAAGTACCGAGTCCTGGTGCAGACCACCAGTGGGGGGGTCCACAGCCTGGCGGTCAGCGCCGAGGCTCAGACACGTAAGACTAACTCAGTCAGGTTAACAGCAGAGCATCAGGGCGCAGAGTAAAATTTGGTCTGAGAAGTAAGTCATAATGTCATAAAGTGATTAAAAAAAGCCCTAATTTGTCAAGAAGAGAAGTTATGTGTTGAGACAAAAGGTTCAAGAATAAAGGTGGAATCTTTTCAAGAAAAACAATCTTGACAAAAAGAAAAACTTTTTTTACAAAAGAACAATGTCATAATTTGCTGAGAAAAGAAATTTCTGTTTTTCAAGAATAAAGATGGCACTCCAATAATAATAATGTCATGATATTTCAAGATGTTGAGGGTTTGTTGAAGGGGGGTGAGGACTTGGCCCTTATTCAGCCTGTGTGGAGTCATGAGACGAGATCCAGGGGGAAAACATACTGACTGCAGCTACATGCACGGAGCGAGCAGCTTGCTCCTCGCTAACATAGAAGACACAGACGTGGTCCGAGGCTAGCTTCTTATATATTATTGGCACAATCAAATCTCGAAAACAGATTTTATTCAAAATATTCAGGTAAACAACAAAAATGCTAATTCGGTCAGGCAGACTGGGCCAGTAGGTGGGACCTGCTGTCACCGTGGAACCGGCGTGGTGGCACCCCAGCTCTCCCTCCACTACAGGTCATAGTATTAAAAATAATAAATCCAAGAGAAAAGCCCGTTTTTACAGGTAAGAGTTGTAAAATCTTTTCATGAATCCACTTGTTCTTCTACAGGCCCTGCAGCTGTCACCAGTCTGACAATTAAAGCCAACTCCACCACCAGTCTGTCTTTCTACTGGTCTCCACCAGAGGGGGACTTTGAGCTTTATGAGATCCTCTTGTACAAAGGTGACGAGTCGCTGCAGGAGAGGCGACGTGTCCAGCACAACAGTCAGCAGTGCTCCTTCCAGGGCCTCAGGCCTGGAGCGCCGTATAGGATGGTGGTACTGACCCACAGCGGGGACCAGAGCAACCAGTCCTCCATCTGGGCCAGGACAGGTGAGGGGGTGCAGACCAACCAGTCATTAGATGAATTAGGTGGAAGTAAACAGACCTCCATCGCTGTGGCAACATCAGGATTTCACTTTGAGTCCTACTGTTTGGCTTTTACCAAGAAATCCAACAAGCAGTTGCCATAAAAATGATGAAAATGCCAAAATTAAGCCAGACCTGTAACTTAACAGTGTTTTAATTTGATGTTGTCCAGTTTTAACAGGCATTCAATCTGTATAGTATAGAAATTATTTATTGTACAGTACATCAAAGGACAGACACTAATATTATACGCGGTCCCTTGAACAGAACTACGACACAGTATTGAGTAACAGGTTAGAATACAGTATATACAGCTGTATGCAGTACTGCCACGATTATTATTGAAGGTGGTGATGTTGACAGGTATCAGTTTGTAACAATCTCCGGATGGTTTCCTCTTCAGTCCCAGCAGCTGTGGTGTCTCTGAGGGCCCATAGTGGAAACCAGTCTGATGCTCTGTGGGTGAACTGGGGTTGCGGTGGTGGAGATCTGAGCGGATACCTGTTGTCCCTCTACAACCCTGACGGCTCCCATCGGGCCAGGCGGCAGCTGGGCTCAGAGGTCACGGGGTTCGTCTTTTCAGACCTGGTCCCGGGTCGTCTGTACCGAGTCGAGGTTCTGAGTCTGAGTGGGGAGCTGACCAACAAAGCCAGCACCATGGGCCGCACCAGTGAGTTACCACTGCCAAGTGCTGTGGTTTTATTATCATGGTTCGTAATTGGAACTGAAACTACTGCTCAGTTCACCAGTTAGCTGATGCACTTGATATTAATCTGCAACACTCTCTAGGTACGTTTTCAAAAACAGTTTTTCAGTTGTCAGGATGTTTTGGTTTTTTGTAAGAGTAAACTGAGTGTTTCTGTAGACGTCACTCTGGGGTCTGAGAAGTTAACAGACACTTTCCCTCCATTTGCTGACATTTTATGAACAAAACAACTTCTCAGATAATTGAGAAAACAATCAGTAATGACAGTGGTCCTGGAGTTCAGGAGGTTTGAGACTTGTAGTTCAGACAGAGAGCAAATCAGAAACATGACGGGTGCTGTCTCAGCATCTCTGCTTAGACTGCTGCCCCCACGACCTTGCTCCGGATAGGCGGAGGAAGATGGATGGATAAATGTTTATCACATCAACAATTTAATCACTTTTGTGTACATATCATATACAGTAGATGTAGAGCAGTAATAAGCTGAGTGTGTATCTGAGTTAGTATATTATAAATGTTTTAAACACACGTTTGACTTTATGATTTCTATCTAAAGTCTTCAATAGAAATGAAAATGTTTCAAATTTATCTTTTCTAACAAAAAATAAACACCACTTCTTTCCTCGCCCTCCTCAGCTCCCAGACCTCCAACCTCTTTCCTGTTCAGGGGCGTCACCAACACCTCGCTGGAGATCACGTGGAGCGGCCCCGTCGACTCCGACTATGACGACTTCGACCTGCAGTGGACTCCCCAGGACCGGCTGTCCGTCATCAACCCTTACCACAGCAGAACCTCCGGCAGCCGCATCCTGAGAGGGATGTTCCCCGGACGCCTCTACACCTTCAGCCTCCGCACCGTCAGTGGGGCCACGGAGCCCGGGGCCACCCACACCTACAGCACACCCATCCACAACAGCATCCGAACCAGTAGGTGGCAGCACCAAAACCGACACCTACAAAACTACAAATTTTTAGTTCAAGGCTATAAAAAAAAACTCCCATCACTGTTTCTACACATAAATGCAGCAGAAACACAGAAGAATAACTATAAGTCTGTTTACATGTAAAGTGGTTGTATCCTGACTGGCTTTTGTCTTTTTCACTGGAAATATGGAAACCACTGGAAATATCCACATTTACAGTTTTAAACATTTCATTCTTGGTTTATAGACCTAACATGTCTCTGCACGATGTATAAATAAAGTTACTGTAAATAAAACCTGACCGGTGTTTTCACCGATCAATAGATGGACAAATGTGTCCTCTAATGCCTCTGTTATAAGAGACTTTGTTTTACATTCTGTACAGTGATTTAGGACACTGGTGTGTGAATAACCACACACACTGTTGTTTGCTGTTCAGCCAGGGGCTGTGGAGCATTCACTAGCACCTGAATGGGAAACAGTACATGCTGTCACTTTCATATATAAAGGAGGTATACAACACTTTCAGTGTTGTCTGAGCTGCTCCTGAGTTGGTTAGACATCCTTAGGTGTTCATATGTCCATAGAAGAAAAAATAAAATAAACTGTTGTCGTCTTTGTGGCACAGACACTGTAGTGGTCGTGCTCAGTAGGTGATGTCATTATTGTGCTGAGGTCTCCTGTTAGCGGTGAGCCATCTTAGTCGCCCTTTCTTATCTATTCATAGGCCACCGTACATTTTAATTTCATGGGTCCATTTCTGACGCATGTTGCTGTCTCTCGCTGCAGAGCCGGAGCGAGTCCACGGCCTCCACTGTCACCCTCAGAGCTCCACCTCCCTCTCCTGCTCCTGGGTGTCCCCCGAGGCTGACTACGACTCCTACACCATCGAGTGTCTCCGCCAGGACTCCCAGACCCTGGTCTACTCTAGGCGCACCGGCCGAGACTCCACCGCCTACCTCATCACACAGCTGGAGCCCCACAAGCGCTACACTGTCTCTGTGAAGGTGATCTCGGACAGCGCGACCAGCGAGGCGGCTCAGGACAGCGTGGTCACCATGATAGACTGTAAGGGAGGGTGGAGGGGGTTCTGAGTTTGTGATTTGTCTCTGTCGGGTCGATTAACAAAAACTAATAATTCTCCGCAGAGACATGTGCAGTTTCTAACGTACCCATCTCTTGTCTTCCCCCGTCTGCTACACTAAAGTTTAACAAACATATTGGGCGTGTTTTCAAGTAATGACGTTTCTAAACCGTGACTCCTGTAGGTCCTCCTGTGCCCCCCTTCAGCACCCGGGTCAGTGATAAGTCTGCTGCAGTCACCAAGTCCTCCATCTTCTTCCAGTTTAACTGTAGCTGGTTCAGCGACGTCAACGGAGCCATCAGGTTCTTCACTGTGGTGGTGACTGAGTCTGGAGGTAGGAGCACGTCAGCAGAGCCAAGCTTCAGCGTCATGAACAGTTTGCAGAAATAATCTCAGTGTTTGGTGAAATCTCTGTGGGTGGGGCCAGTCCTGCACAGGTGTCAGCTAAAGTTACCTGCGCTCTTCATACTGCAGCTACACGCCGCTGCTGAAGCCTCACACTTCCAGATTTGAGAACAGCAAGTAACAATATTAAAGATTTGCTTCATTAGTATTTTGCCCAGACTTACTGTGTTTAGCTACGTTTTTTGTTCTTCCTTCATAGCAGCTCTTCTTTTGCCCGTAAAAATCCAAACCACCTTGTCTTATAGTGATAGGATTGTGAAAATTATTAGCATAGCACTTTAATTGAAGTTAATTAACATTGATTAGTACCAGTCATAGGCAGAGTAGGAAATCTAATTTTATTGTTTTTTTTAGAGCAATCAGAGAGACATCATGTCTAACATCACTGTTGGCTGCTGTTACAGGTTTTAAATCATGCAACAAAATTCTGAGGGATTGCTGAGTTTATGAATGACATCATTATCTGAACACTGACACTGAAAAGTATCAGCCAGGGACGTTGTTATATTTGATGAACCAGCAGAGGAAGATGTTCGCTCTAGCCTGTACTACCCGCACCTTTTCTGTGTGATATGTGTAGGTGTTGATGACGTGCAGCCGGAGCAGCAGCACCCTCTGCCCTCCTACCTGGACTACAAATTGAACAGCTCCATCAAATTCTACCAGACCAGTTACTTCCCCAGTCACTGCACCCAGGGCCCTGACAGTGGCTCCCGTAGCTTTGAGATCAGTTTGGGGACAGGGATGGACTTGCTGGGGGGCCCATGTGACCACAGGGACACAGACCTGGATTCAGAGACCAGCAGAGACCTGAACCGGTTCTGTGATGGACCACTGAAACCTAAGACTGCCTACAGGTACTGAAGATGCCTGACCAGCATTATAGACATCACGGTTTTCTTTGTCATTTTGAGTCCTTTTATTAAGTGTCCAGTGAAGAGGCCTTTGTCCTTGTCCTCTTATTTGCCCCCCTCATTTCATTATTTCCTCCTCATCATGTGTTTGAGTAAAATGTTATTTTGGTCAGTAAAGTGAGAGTCAGAGGGGCTGAAGACAAAGTACGAGTCTCATGTTGACTGAAGAAAATCCCATCGTGTGGGGATTTTCTTCCATTCATTAGTCAATTGTATCCTGTGTTGAGATTCAAGCCTCAAATTTGTTCCAGTTGCAAAGAACTTCACATTTTTGAAGCAATGGCATCAACATTTTGACATTTAGCTGAATCTACAGAAGTCTTAAATCAGGTCAGGTCAGTGTGTCTCTTTACAGGGCGTTACAACGTGCACATCCTCATTTATGTTTACCCCCTCGATTTGGATGAAGAGAAACTGCCAAAAAAAAGTTAACACAAAAGAAAAACAAGAGCTGGACAGATATGCTGGATGTCGTCTTTGCAGAGTGAACAGAAGTATCACATGTACAATACAGACAAAGAGAAATTAAATTAAAGAAATAGAATAGCATATTTTAAGTAACTATGAAAGGGTTAATTAAAGAGTTTCAAGCAAAACCTAAAAATCTGTTGAAGCTGTTCAAAGCATTCAGAAGATTTTATAAGATCCTGTGGATTTTTGGTGAAGTATTACTAATGTTGTTGCTTAATAATTGAGGGCATGGTGAAAAGAGTACTATGATACTTTACTTGTACTTACAAGTGGAAATGTTGGTACCTGACTGAAACAATAACCCAGCAGAATAAAAAACAATGGCAGTAAAAGTCCAGAAGGTTTTATATGCTGTGCATTTGTGTCCTTCAGGCTCAGTGTCCGAGCTTTCACTCAGCTGTTTGATGAAGAGAAGAACGACTTCTCTGTCTCGTCCCCGCTATTCACAGACACGTACCTGTCTCTGCCCGTGGTCACCGAGGCAGGTGAGGAGGAAGTATCATCTGCTGTACCAGCAGCAGTGAGCGGCTCTGTCAGCTTGTTATAAAAGTCAGACGATAAGCAGAAAGAGTTGATGCCAAAGGCAGACAGGTGGTGGGAGGAAGGAAAGAAACATGAACTACAGGTTAAAACACTGAACAATGAAGAGTTGACTGAATGTGTGTAAACGCACTTTGTTTTTGTCCTACAGAGCCTCTGAGTGGTGTGGTAGAGGGCGTCAGTGCCGGAATGTTCCTCATTGTCGTGTGGGTGGGAGTCACCGCATTGCTCGTCTGCAGACACAAGGCTCGAAGAGTGTGAGTAACTGACAGTAAACGAACGAGTACCTGCAGTAACTGACAGCAAACCGGCGAGTACCTGCAGTAACTGACAGCAAACCGGCGAGTACCTGCAGTAACTGACAGTAAACAAACGAGTATCTGCAGTAACTGACAGCAAACCAGCGAGTACCTGCAGTATCTGACAGTAAACTGGAGAGTACCTCCAGACGTGCTGCATTAAGACCTGTTTCTTTGTGGTGATTTATGAACTGACTGCTGTGGGGATAAAATTTAATTCTGCACTTGAAGATTGTTAAACAGGTGTTAACTGGGTCCAGGGACATTGTGGTACTTTTTATGCCTCTGATAGCCACAGCCAGAGGCATTATGGTTTTGGGTTGTCCGTCCATCCGTCCGTCAGGATCAGAGGCATGGATCCCTTCATCGTACAACAACTGGACAAAAATAGACACAACGGACAAAGAGAAATCAAAAGTTGAACTACAGTATATTTTCATAATGACTGTGCAGGTGTGAGATTTGAGCCTGTGACTGGGCAACAGTGCGGGCGTGTTCCTGTGTGCAGTTGTGCGTTTGCTGTGCAGGTGCTGCTGAACAACACCTAGGTAAACCAACGTGTCACATGTGTTTCAGTGCGGAGGAGAGACCGGTGGTCAGGATGGGTGTGAGGAGGGAGAGAGCTACATCAGGAGTCCACCTGGGCCCCAGAGGGTGAGAGTCACTACTGATCTACTGCATACTGTAGTACTGTAATGCACTACTGATGATACTGTAGTACTGAGACACTCCTTACTGCATACTAACACTGGTAATACTGCTGTATTCTCCCATATACTAACACAAATACTGATAATATTCTTTAGGACTCACTACAAAGGAAACAGTGGGACAGTGACAGCACTGCTCCAGCAGTTTGTGGCGCTGCTTCACTCGTTAAATCTGTCACCACGTCATTTCCATCAGGCTGAGCTGTGACAGGGCGTCACTGTGTGCTGTACATCATCAGCTTCTGTTGTAGTGTGTTTACTGATCAGTATGCACTAACACCTGTCTGTCCTTTTACCTCACAGCAACCGGCGCATCTCAAGGTGAGAAATCAAACATTCCTCTGATTAAAAACGATTTATCGTATTTTGTTTTGTATTAAACACTTTGTTTTCATCCTTCAGTCTGATCAAGATTGTGAACTTTGAGTCTCACTACAACAAACTTCTGGCTGACTCTAACTACCTGCTGTCAGAGGAGTACGAGGTTAGGAGTCTGTCTCATTTAACATGTCAGACATCAGTTTAAAGGACAGTTTCACAGTTTTTTTCTGTGTTCACTTAAGCTGTTGTGTGAGTGAGCAGGTGTGATTTTTTCCATTTAACCTGTGCTGCTAAAGAAAACAACCCGTCTAACCTGTCTGACTCAGCTGTGTTGTTTTCCTCTCTCAGGACCTGAAGGACGTCGGTCGAAATCAGCCTCTGGACTCGGCGCTGCTGCCCGAGAACCGCGGGAAGAACCGATACAACAACATCCTGCCCTGTGAGCGAAGCACACACCTGTACTCACATGAACACGTACGGAGAGCAGAAACGAGCGCTCGCGTCAGCATCAGTGTTGTGTTTCTGTGCTACTGAGTCTTTGTGTTTGTGTGTTCAGACGACTCGACCAGGGTGAAGCTATCCTACGTAGACGACGACCCCTGCTCCGACTACATCAACGCCAGCTACATCCCAGTAAGATCACTGACTGCTGTAAGGTTGTTTTAACAGGGCTGCCAAATTCAGAAGGAGACAGATGCCTGCTGGAGGTTCTGCACCACATAGAACTTTTATTTATGAGTGATTCTCAGGGACAAATGAATGTTTTCTCTGTATTTACCAATCAGCAGGTCTCTGACGTGCGTACGCCTGTTTTATGTTTTCACACTCTTACAGTGATTCAACCTGTTCCTCCTCTGACGTATGTGACAGCTGCTCTTAATGAACATACATTTTTGTGTGTGTTCAGGGTAATAATTTTCGTCGGGAGTACATTGCCACGCAGGGTCCTCTGCCGGGAACTAAGGATGATTTCTGGAAGATGGTTTGGGAGCAGAATGTCCACAACATCGTGATGGTCACTCAGTGTGTGGAGAAAGGACGGGTGGGTAGAGGAGTCCACGTGGACGTCAGCTGTTTCTCCTGTGAACAAGTCAGAGTCAGATTTTTGTAGATTCCGATCTGTTTTTCCATTGTGTGGGAGGTTAGTGCCACTGTGTGCATTGACAGTTCACATGGCTCACAGGTTAAAATATAAACTTCAGTTGCACAAGGGCTCCTTTAGATTTCCCAGACTAAAGCAAAGGAAGGACAGTATGTGGTGTTAGTTGCTTGGTTGTTTTAAATACAAGCCTGCATTGTCACTTGTTTTCACATGGGCTTGTTCAGATGTTTGAGGTTCCTCCTCTTCTCGCCCTCCAGGTGAAGTGTGATCACTACTGGCCGTGTGATCAGGATCCTCTGTACTACGGAGACCTGATCGTCCAGATGTTGTCGGAGTCTGTTCTCCCTGAGTGGACCATACGAGAGTTCAACATCTGCAGCGTAGGTTACAAATGCTACATTTAACTGGATGTGTGTTTATCAGTGTAATGAGAGTTCAGGTATGGTTTCAGTGTGTTACTCATTTATTGATTTATTTTTCAAATATAGTTTCTTAAAAATGTCCCGGAGGTCTAGACGCACTGATTATAACTACCGAATCCTTCGGTATATATTTATTGGCTAAAGGGAGTCAAATGTTATGAAAATGGTTAAGTCAACCTATAAAATAGTCGGTGTGTTTTTAAATGCACTATGTTAACTCCCCTGTCATTAACGCCACCCAGTGACGTCTGTGTGCTCACTGGTCACTGCAGTGATGGCGGTGCCTCCATGTCACATTTATTCCGATCTGTGTGTGTCAGGAGGAGCAGCTGAGCTTCACTCGGCTGGTTCGTCAGTTCCACTACACAGTGTGGCCCGATCACGGAGTCCCAGAGACCACACAGTCCCTCATCCAGTTTGTCCGCACCGTCAGGGACTACGTCAACAGGACTCCTGGATCAGGACCCACCGTGGTCCACTGCAGGTACAGAACAAAGACTTAGACACTGGGCCACTCACGCTACATCCATTTTATTACTCTGTGTGTTGGTCACAGTCCTGTTTACAGTGTTTATAGCAAAGAGTAAATAGAAATACTACCACTAGTAGTAGAAGTACTGTAATAGTAAGCTGTTTGTCATACATTTAATCCCAAATCATCCACAAGCCAACTTGTTTCTTTCACTGTCCCCTCCACATTTTATTGATGATGATAAGAAGATAAATAACATAAACAGACTGACCTAAAGAGAAATAACTGGAGCTAGAAAAGAAAAATCAGAGAGCTGCTCAGTGTTTGTACAGCTTAAACTCAGTATTTGTGATGTGGAGTCTGGTGTATGTGTGTGCCAGTGCTGGTGTGGGTCGCACCGGGACCTTCATTGTTCTGGATCGAGTGCTGCAGCAGCTGAACTCCAAGGACACGCTGGATATCTACGGCTCCGTCTTTGACCTGCGACTTCACCGTTCACACATGGTGCAGACTGAGGTAGGCCTGAGAGCAGGGCATTGTGGGAGGAAATCAGGAGGACTGAGTGCATCTGTGTACAGCAATACAGGAGTTAAATTTATGTAATGTTTATTCAGGCTCCTCAGTGCTGCTTGTCAAACAGTGATTGGTCAGTGACTGGGTTGATATTATTAATTACATTTTTATAATGGGAATGAAAACATTCTCCATGAGGCTACAACCTGACAAATTTGAGGTTTGGCCTAACTGGAAATTCTCCATTGCTCCCTTATTTATCATCATTTGTCTGGAGACATCTTATTTTCACCTCCACCAAGGAGAGGATGGTTTTGGTTCTCTGTGTGTATGTTGGTTACAGCTGGATGGATCATTAGCATACTGGGTACAGACATTGGTGGGGACCAACCCTAGAAGTGATTTAGATTTTGGCTGGAAAAGGCCAAAGGTCAAGGTCACACAAAAAAAGCACACCTACATAAAAAAATTCCCATCCTTAACAAGGGGCAACATTTTTAGAAAATCATGTCTCTGTCAAAAGTTGTCAAAATCTTTTTTGTTTGCAATTTGACACACTGTCAGGTCTGTTCAGCGCGACCTGCCTTTCTTTCACCTTTCTCTCCCCTGCTCTCTCGTCCTGCGGGCTTGGCGCCTCAGCTGTGGCGCATTCAGTAATCAGTGACTCGTTTACGTGTGGCACACAGCTGAGGCACATTCCGTTAATCACCTTCCTCCTTATTTAAACCTCTGGCAGACGCTCCGTCAACCATAACACACACATATGTAGGGTGGCAGCGTCTGTCACCAGACCATATTTCATCTGGGTTCTGGATCTGATGGCCATTTAAAGTTAACAGTGAAAACCCCATTTAATGCATATTTTTTGCCATAACTTGGCAGAACCTGACACGTTCAGGGAAGATGCACAGTTTAACTGCCTGTCATACCCTAAAAGATGATCCAATTCGGATCAAGGATTTTAGGACACGTTTTGTGTTGGTCTGGATCTCATTTTTCACAAGGGATCCACTTACATTTCCATTATTTCAGGGGACAAAACATTGACTACAATTCGGATCAAGGATTTTAGGACACGTTTTGTGTTGGTCTGGATCTCATTTTTCACAAGGGATCCGTTTGCATGAGTGAATGCTGTGCCTTGGTGGAGGTACATGCGCTCTCTGAACCATGTGGATTTTTTTCAGTAGTGTTACTGCAGTGTCACAACATTTACTGGTCATGTGTAAAAATGTATTTAATATGTCATGGATGTATATTGAAGTAAACTTTTAAGTTGAGCTTACAAACATACAGTTGACAGAGAGCACATCCACAGTTTCTGCTTCTCTTTTATTATCTTTACTTAATTGTTGTTCAGTTGTTTGTGGTTTTCCTCCGGCTTTGCGTTATTATGATGTGTTTGTGTGCTTTAACCGTGTGTTAATTTTTGTGACATTGTGTGTTTTCAGCGTCAGTATGCGTACCTCCATCAGTGTGTCCGTGACGTTCTGAGAGCCAGAAAGCTTCGCAGTGAGCAGGAGAACCTCCTCTACCCCGTCTATGAAAATGTGAACTACAGCGGTCAGAGAGGTCAGTGAACGCCCCTCAGGTCGGCTCACATCACAGCTGAGGATGTGCAGTTGCACACTCACTGATAATCACATGTATTGATCCTTTTTCCACAGAGATGCTGTGCACCAGACGTTAAAGATTGTAATACTGTTTTGTTAAGCACTACAGGGAAACGTGGCAATTCTAGTTTTCTGTCAGTTTATATTTTAAACAACAGATATTTCCACATAGAGATGTTTATGATTATTTATGTAGCATACAGGACTCCTGCCAACAGAACTGAACATGTACCTACATCATATGTGTTTGTTTATATTTTTAACAAATATTTCTGTAACTGCTGCTTTTTAAATGATGCATTGTCTGTGTTTTATAAGCTATAATATTTGCACATTTCAGTTCAGATAAATCATAGAAAACAAATCCAGGTTTCTGTAAACACTGTGTGATGTGGATCCAGTTGGTTTGTGTTCGACCAGAAGATGATTCACGATGAGTCAGAGCGCTGCGAGGGCTTTGTGTCCCAGAAACAGTACATCTGCTGCTTCTCTAAAGAAAAGCTGCATCGTGTCACTGGGAGAGAGATTCATGATGACTGGATGGGTTACTGAACAGGCCTACAGGACACAGGACCAGGGGTCCCGAGCATACAGGGGGGCCCCAGAGCCAGTTTTACTTTTGGCTTGGTCGCATGTTTCTTTGACAGCGGCTCGGTGTTAGGAGAACAAAAGCTGCATCGCAGTGTTGCTGCACGTAAGTTTACTGTTACAGCAGCTTCCAACAACAGGCAGTTTACAGCGCTTTACATACTGTACAACAGAACAGGCATAAAGACCAGAAACATGAGACACTATAAAGAGACAGGACTTAGTAATAAGAAGATTACAATAACTTAAAACAGAATAAAACATTAGAACACAAAATTCTAGTGCATGTGAGATATAAATAATTGGTCCCAAGTTTAATTTAAAACAAGTCGGACAGAAACATCGAGTGTGATTTAAGACTTTATTCGGATCAATGTTAATTTTTCAGCAAAACTATGACAAAAAGTATTTGTTGGCGAGCTGTTTGTCACTATGAAAATGATGCTAAAACAGAATAAAAAAACATTTGATAATGTAGAGTATGATGAAACGTTTACAAATTAAAACTTGACTAATGTCAGAGATGGACAAATGGACATGTAGTAACTCATGTGGACCACAAACTGTGGCTCCTGATCAGTGAAACCAAACCTCTCCTGTCCAGACGCTGACCTGTCGTTAACAAGAAGCGTCTGACATTCAGTAACGTTCCGTCTCTGTCAGCTGACGTTAGCATATGTTGGAAGAAACAGGTTTATGGATTAAACTCATCCACAGTCCAGAATTAGACAGGACGACACAAACGCAGGAAAATGCAGAAGCAGCCAACTTTTCTGAACGGGTCAGATCACTGAACAGGAAGTGCTGCGGATGTCACGTTGACATTACTGTCTGTCAGACATCTGTGTGCTGCTGTCATCAGGAATCAGTCAACTCCAGGATGAATGTGGGCAGTTGACCGTCTAAACATACCTCACCGTCTTCATGTTCTCCCACAGCGTAGCCTCTACTCCCAGGCTCAACCCACTGAACAGGGTTTTAGCCTGAATGGGTCTGAAGCAGCTTCTGCAGAGCACAGGTACACACCTGTAACCATGGTAACTGTACACAGCAAAGATGGCAGCAGCTGTAGCCTCAAAGTGCTTAGATGCTAAAAATATAAAAAATCCTGAATCAAAATGATGAGAACTAGACTAAAGCATCTTTAATTTTTGCAAAATAAAACTAACAAAAATCAAATCACTAAAATTTGACTAAAACGAATGCACATTTTTGTCAAAAGACTAAAACTACAGTAAATTACATCCAGATTCCATAATTAGTCCTGTTTCAGAAATGTGGACCTAATGTCGCAGAAAGCTTTAGACGGGAGTCAGACAGCCTCTCCTCCAGTTCACCAACAGCAGCAGTTTACAGGTGTGGCCAGGGGTGAGGGTTTGGTCTTAGTGTGTGTCTATTATAGATGTTAAACCACATATTACAGCACACTGGACTGAAGACACCTGTGACGCAGCTTCCTCACTCTCCCACTCTTTAATATCCTGAGAGAAAAGATCCCACTGACTAAGATTTTATTGTTTAATTAAAAAACAAAAAAAGTTACAATTTTTAAAAATACACTCACGGACCAGTTTATTAACTACTCCAGTGATATCAGTAATGATTAACATAGAGTTTACAGGGTAGATTCACCTGAAACTATAAAGTGAGGGGGACAGAAATGCAGCACTGCGCTCCCCTGTGGAAGTGTCTCTGACACACAACATCCACGAGCGGCGTGCAGTCTGTGTGTGTCTGTTGTCTTGTAACCCATCCGTCATGTTGTCACCAAACAGCTAAAGCCCCTAAAAACTGGGCTTCAGATCTGGACTACTTTTCTGTAAACATTAAAATTTACACTGAATAAGCAATAATCAAATTTAAAGTTTAGAAAAAAACATTCTTAGATATTATTTATTGAGAGTTTGACACTTAGAAACTGAGTGAGTGTGTTTCATCAGATGTATGGATGTGTTGGATCAGCTTTCACTGACACCAGCTAACAAACCATACAGTATGTATGATCGGGTTTTGATTTAAATGCTGTTAAATCCTCACTGTTGGACAGAAATATGTGACTTCTCAGATGTATTGTGTAACTATGGCGGGTTCTTGTATCACCAAAAGCTACAACTATTTTTCTAAGCACAGATGTATGTAAGATATTATTTCTAAAAGTGTAGTATGTATTTTTACCACAACATTATGTGTGCTTGAGTCTGTAAGAAGAGTAGATGTTAGTGTATGTGAGTGCATCTCATTAAAAGCCAGAGAAAATGTAGAAACGTCTGATTTCTCTAATTATTCATCACATACTGATAGCTGCTGCAACACGACTGTAAATTCACTAGCCAAGAAGGACAATCATCACACAAACAGAACAGAAGTACTCAGATCTCTTACTTCAGTAAAAGTACTAATACCACAATGTAAAATACTGACACAGATAAAGGTTTTGCATTCAAAACTGTACTTATGTATAATCAGAAAAATATACTTAAAGCATTAGAAGTATAGAGGTATTAGAAGTACTCATTTCAAATATTGATAAACAGTTTACTATAACTGGTACATGAATATTTCAGCTGTATTTTACTGTAGTAGTTCTTGGTGAGCTGGAGTTGATTTTAGCTATTTTAAGTAAGTCATTATTTCCTTATGGATTACTCTCCTGATAATTTTCTCAAAAAATCGATTTGATTCCAATGTTTGGTTTGTAAAATTTCAGAAAATTGTGACACCTTCACCTTCTTGTTTTATCCATCCAACAGTGAAATTATTTAAAGGAACCAATCCTCACATCTGAGAAGCTGCTGACCTTTTGGAGGGTCCTGACCCCTAGGTTGGGAACCATGACACTAAACTATCTGCAGTAATACAAACCAGCTCCAACAGTAAAATACCGCTGAAGCATCAATGGCTCAGAGTTAATAATCTGATTAAATAGCTACAGTAACGATATCATCATTCACAGGGGCTAAGTCACGAGTACTTCTTGCACCACGGGTGTGGTAGCTGTTAGTACTTCAGTAAAACCTGTTCCATCAGTCTGCATTTCATATAGGCTATTGTAATGGTGCGTTTGTATGTGTTTGGGGTATTATACTGTATTTTTAGAGTACTTTATCTATGTCACAGTACCGTGTACATCACAGAGTACTTTGTGTATCTCAGATTACTTTGCATATTTCCAAGTACTTTCTGTATTTCACAGTACTTTGTTTATCTCAGATTACTTTGTGAAACTTTTTGTCAGTACTTTGAACAGCCCCTCCGCTGCTGTCCCAAACTACAGGGGCCGCGCATGCGCCATGCCGCGGGTGTCCAGCACATTGGAAGTGTCGGAAGTTTAGTAGCAGTGATTCAGCCCATCAGGCTAATACTAGAGACACGGTTCCATCGTAAAAAAAACTGATTTTCGGCGACAAAAAGTGTGTTTGGACGGAACCTCCTATCCCACAGTGAACCATGGAGGACTACTGATGGATTTAAACAGTTTTTCACTGTTTCATGTGCACAAACAGCAGCGTTACATAGCTTTGAAAGAAGTTGTGATTGTTTTTTTGGCGCTCTGGCAGCGCAGAGGAAAGATGGAGGATCTGCGGGTGTAGCAGCGAGCTAACGCTAGCTGGCTACTCGTCTACTGGCCAGCGACGTTTAGGGACAAACCTGATCTGCTCGCTGCTGTGTGGAAAAGTTTGGATGCTTTGATTCAAGATACTGACGGTGCCTGGTAAGTATGGCTTCTTGAAATGACCGGCGTATTTAGGGTTATTGAACCGCTAGCGGGAGGAGTGCGTCGGTGAGTGGGAGCGCTAACTGTAGCCTCTGAGCTAATTAGCAGAAATCAGTGTTAGCTTATTGAAGCAGCAGAGAAGTCAGATTAGCTCCGTGCTAACTAGCTGCCATTGCACTAACATCAAACCGCAGAGAGTCCGAAGAAAGTTGTTCACACTGTAGTTAGCTAGAAAAGTTAACTTACATAAACTTCTGTAACTTAAACATCAGTCTGGGTGAGTTGGTTATGGTTAACGTAACTGCTGCTCGTTGTGTCTGGGTGGTTCGTTAAGGTTAGGTAGTGTGTTAGGAGCTGGTAAACACCCAGGCACAATTCACTGTGAAAGCTCGGTCTGTGTGGACGGTGCATAGTGAAATCTGGATTAAAAACTCTCCCACAGACTTCAGCAAACTTTATACACTTAGAGCACACGCTGTTTCCAACAGGCCTGCAACCAGTGATAGTTTTCAGTGTTGATTAAATGTGTGTATTAACCTTACTGTCAGTAGTTTATACAGTTAGTAGTTTAATATCCAGTAACGTACTAAAACTTGTAAATGCCAGGGAAAAGGAGCCAGATCTTAGTGTTTGCCTCATTCTATTTACAATTCTAAAATTCAAAAGATATAGAGTTACAACGACCCATTATTTTCATTATCGATTAATCAGCAAATTATTATAGAGAAATCAATTAATTGTTAAGTCTATGAACTATCGGAAAAGACTGAAAAATGTCAGTTTCTTTTAGGTGTCCAGTGTGTCTTGGCTGAAAACAGGTTTTTGCCATTTTTACAATAAAAAAGATTTAGCAGTTATTTATTTTGTCCATCAATTGATGGAATTGGAGTTGGCAGCTCAAAAATTAACAGTAAATTGAGACTGAGAAAAACCAAACATCTTATGGTTAAAGCTGAAGTTAAATTAGTATATTTATTGAGAAATTTCTCACTGATTTATTGTCAATCCAATTAAAAATGTCAAACATGTTCTAACAGTTTCTCCATTGTCAGTTTATCAGTTTTTTTCTTATTTGTTTCACAGTAAATTTTCACTTAGCCAATTACTTTTTTTACCAGTCTTCAAAATGATTAATCAGTTATCAAAACGGTTGCAGATTTTTTGACAAATTATTGCATTTTTTTTATATTAGTATTTTTAATACTGTAAATCTTCTAGTCTTGTATATATCAAAGATAGGCTAGTTACACATGCTACTGTTTCTTTATTCTGCTCAAAGTCCCAAAACTTAAGAAATGAAGAGAAAAAGAAATGTCTAAAATGGTTAAGAAGTTGTAACTAAGTACTGGTTTCTTTTAATTGAGACCTGAGATTGATTGCTGGTATTTTAGTCTACACTGTGCCAAAAATAATTCCAAAAGCCAGTGAAGTGTTACCAGATCAGCAGTACAAATGATGCATAAATGTCTGTTTATTCTGTTCAGAATTCAACTACTCAAACTTACTAGGGTTACAACTAATGATTATTTTCATCAATAATTAACCTGCCAACTAAAGAAAATGTTAAAACATGGTTGCCCTAGGTTCCCAGAGTTCAAGATGCCGGTGTCTGACCAGCATCCTGAAATCTAAAGAGATTCTGTTCACTGTTGTAGGAAACAAAAAAAGTCCTAAACCCAATCAACTAATTGTGCCAGATCTGTAATGATTAATTGATAATGAAAAATCTTGTTTGTTGAAGCCCTGCCATCAACTCATCAATTCAAATGAAATGGTTTAGTACTAAATCTGCAACCTTTGTTTATTTTTATTGTTGATGTGGCGATAATTTTGTTATTCAGTTATTTAGTCTGTAAAGTGTTAAAATGTAATAAAAACTACAGCTTACAGTGACATCTTCAGTGTCCCGGCCCTGACCTACAGTCAAAGATATTAAATTCACTTTAAAATTATGAAGAAAAATAGCAGATCCTCACATTAGAGAAGTTGTGTGTGTCGTATTATGATTTGGTGCATCTCTAGTCTGCACTGCAGTTTACAGGACAACTGAAACATGATGTCAGTTAGTCATTACTCAATCAGTGGCAAATTAGCCTGTGATTATTGATAATCACTGTCATTTCTGTAATCTTTGGTTGGACAAAAACCTTTTTGAGACGTCAGCTTAGGGAATAATGAACTGTATTGAAAATAGTTTCAGGTGCAGTTAAACATATGAGGCTTGAAACTTGTGAACTTTTAACCTGTTCCTGATCCACTTCTCAGCTTGAAAAATTCATTTTAAATAGTAGTGGAGGTAGCTCAGTGGTCGAACAGAGTTATCTTATTAATAACTGATGCATTTTATTAGTCACGGAGTTAGACATAAGGGCTCCTCGTGATTCCCAAATTCGACTTCCTGAAGTCTAAACCACAGCTCGTCCAGTTCATTGTTGATGTGAGACAGATTTTACATTTGAGAAGCTGGACCACAAAATCATTTGACTATTTAGTTTGAACAGTTATTTAAATATTATTACAGCTGTTTTCCTGTTTAGATTTGAATGACTGTTGCACCTGGACATGCAGGTGTTATTTCAAGGCAGCCTTAACATATGAACCTGTCCTTCACCATAACCTGCAGTAAATTTGTCCAACTTTTGTTGATTTGTGTTTGTGTGCAGACCTACTGTTCATGTTTGCAGATCCACTAAAGCATGAGTGTCCCTCAGGCTCTGAGGATGGGACCAGGGCAACTGGAGGCAGGATCTAGGTGAGGTTCCTGTCAGAGTCCACATCAGTGTAGCCTCACAGAGTTCTCTACAGGTCTTAATTATGTCCGTCTGTCCTGTGTCCCAGACATCAGATGGTGCTCTGAAGAAGCCATGGGTAGCTGTTTAAGCTGTCCAGAGAAAAAGTCCATTCCAGATAATCATCAGAGTAAATTCAAGGTGAGTTCCTGCCTCGGCCTGTTTCAACAGCGACTTCGAGCAGTCAAGAGTCTGGCAGCCCACACCCTGGATTATTCACTAATGCCTGTGGTTGGAAGCTTTCACAAACTGCTGATTTCTCAATTTCTGTCACAGCGTCAGCCCAGCACTACACGTTGTTTGCTCACATTCTCATTTTGGTTCAGTCGATGCAGCTTTGATCAGAGCGTCAGCACATTTCAGGCATTACTCATGTCGACGCCACCGTCGTGAAGCCAATAGCTGGTTGGTTTTTGATAGATCAAGGTGGAGCTGGAGTGATTTTAATAAGGCCACACCCCACACAGAATTAAAAGGAATTAAATGTTGTGCAGTTTTACAAAAGTCAAACAGGTTTTTACTGTGCTCTAAAAGAACGACTCCTTCAGAGTAACATGTCATTAAGCAGCAACTGCCACAGTTTTTATTAGCAAATAAGGTGCTGGTTATTTTTTGATTAATAGTTCATTCATACTATGTAATGTCAAAAACAATGAAATGACATCCTCCCAGAGCCCACAGCGACACCTTGTCTTGTTGTGTTCAACCAGAAAATGAAGTGTCTCAGTTGAGAAGCTGGAATCAGAGAATTTCCCTTTTTCATTGTTGTTCAGTCTCCTCTATCGGAGGAGGAAACGTCCTCCTTCCAGACCAGATCCCCTCACTGTGTCTGACCAGCTGTGTCGTCCTCATGAAGCCATTCAGTGACCTAGAGCTGCAGCCATGAGTCAGTTCACTGGTAGAAAATGAACCAGCAGCTATTTAGAAGCAACAGTCACCAACATGTTCTGGTTCCACCTTCTTTAATGTGAAGAGCTGATGCTTTTCTTTGTCAGACATGAGAATCAGCTGAGTCTCTGTGGATCTGCTGGTTGGACACAACAAGACGTGGAGATGCCACCTTTGGCTCTGGAGGGTCACAGGTACACTGGGGAAAGTCTCACTTTTTCCCAGTGTTTGACATTCTGGGGACAAACAGATCAATTAGATCATCAGGACGATGATCAGCTGATTGATCACTGACCCTGCTGGTTGCGTTTCCACTGGTCAGTTTTACTTTAAAGCATCTCTTTCCTCTCTCTCGGATGTTTCCATGCAGGTGATCAATGTGGATGACGATGGGAACGAGCTGGGCTCTGGTGTGATGGAGCTGACTGACACCGAGCTCGTCCTCCACACCCATCGCCGTGATGACGTCAGGTGGCCTTACCTGTGCCTACAGTGCTATGGCTACAATTCCAACCTGTTCTCCTTTGAGAGTGGCCGCTGCTGCCAGACAGGCCAAGGTAAACTTCCTGTATTCTAGCTGTGACAGAGGTCATTGTTTATTTACCCCAGAGAGGAGTTAAATCACCACAGCAGAAAAAAGCATTTAAAACACAAATGACAACATCTAAAGGGAAAAGTAAAAGTGATGGATTAGATTATACTCATATATTACACAAAATGGCTCCTTCACTGTTTTTGTATTGTTCTAAACAGCTGGTTGCTCTGGACTCGTGTACAGTGTTTAAAAGAGAAGATGGTGTGTTTGTTGAAAGAAAACATTGCCATCTAAACACGTCCGTCTCATTCATCTGTTCAGACTGAGCTGTAAACAAAATTCTGACATCAGGAAAACAGAACAACATTACAAAAGGCTGTAAGAGATTCACAGACAAAAAATTGAATTAATTTAGTGATTACTTGTAATCAAAGCGTCACAAGCAACGTTCACATCTTAGCTGAAGTTTCCTTCCGAGTGACTCAGATGTGAATAAACTGAATTAGGATCAGTATTGTTCTGTTTTAATTAGTTTAACAAAACTGTATTTGGAAAAAAAAGTACTTCATGCAGGTTTTCTGTGTCCTTAAAACGTCTTTAAAAAATAAAATCCAGTATTGTAATTTTTAGGCTTTTAAATGTCTGAAACTATTAAATACAAGTTTGAAATATCTTGTTCGTTACTTTAACTTGAAGTTGTCATTGCTTTCATAATGTCACATTCACTTCAGTCGTGCTTTTATGTTTTTTGAGAGAATGTTGAGGAGAGTCAGTAGTACTGTCTGCGGTACGGTGGCTCCATGTTGTGTATTTCTTTCTCTCATCAGTTAGTATTTATCATGCAGGATTAAAACTACAAACCAAACCAACATGGGACCACTTGGTGAGTGTGCGGTGCTGTGTGAGATAACATAGTATGGCTGTGCCTGACTAATATGGGGGAATGCAGGTTTAATGAGACCTGTGCTGAAAACACTGTGTTTGGTTGAAGCCTGTTAAACACAATGAATTCAAAGCTGCACCACGGGCAAGAAAACGCTGACATTAGGAACTTTGGGTATAAAGGCACTGGAGTCACATGGGAAGTCAGAGAAAACATAAACAGCTGTTGAAGTGCTCCAGTAAACGCCTGGCATCATATAATATTGTTGTGTTAACATCAGGAGAGTTATCAGTCATCAGGGCACTGGCGCAACCCACTCTGCGCCGACTCAGCAGCACCTCCCAACTATGCAAGGACTCTGTTTTTATTATGTGAAATAGGTTTTAAGTTCGTGGTGATCCTACAAGTCTTCCATTTGATGAAACCTGCTGAAACCATGTGATAGTTTCTCACGCTTGATGCTGTGGAAACCTTTCAACTGGTTACTCAGAAAATATTGAGGTTTGGTGCCCAGCTCTAGTTGTAATTAGGTGAAATATTGTGTATTTATACATTTTTCACATGAATCCACATTAAACTGAAAGTGTTCACTTGAGAAAATCGGGGTTCTTTTACAGAGGTAATGGCAGAGTCAGTGCATCTTTGCTGCAGAATTATCTTTAGTCTGTGTTTCGGCGATAAATCAGTTTCTGATTTGTTTCGTGATGCTCCTTCACTGTTTTTGGATCCATGTCAGGAGGATGTGGCGGTGACGGCTGGGGTCAGGGAGGGGCTCGGTAAGTCTCAGGCAACGAACGCTCCTCATTCATACCCCGACCCCCGAGTGTTGTGATCGGACTCTGACCAGCCTGCGACGGGTGCTGATCAGATGATCGGTATTGATTAGCTGTAGATGAAGGTGTCTGTGGTGTGGATATCCAGGTGTTAATACCTGTGTTACTATTGTTTCTCCCTGTGTGCAGTCTCACTCTCCCCACATGTACAGTTTGTCCTTGTTGCGTTACCATACCCTGTTGTTGTGATGATGGTAGTAGTGATGTTGGGGCTTCTGTGTGTTTTCAGGTATTTTTGCCTTCAAATGTTCTCGAGCTGAGGAGATTTTCAACATGCTGCAGGAGGTGATGCACAGTCACAGCATCAGTGTGGTGGAGGAGGCGGTGCTGGAGCCGAGCCACTCAGCAGCACACACTCCTGCAGGTATATACATGCACCTATATACTCCTGCAGGCATATACACATAAAGCAGCTTCAGAAAGTATTCACCCCCCATCCATTTTATACATTTAATTGTAAGTAGGTTTACC
This sequence comes from Monopterus albus, assembly GCF_001952655.1. NCBI lineage: Eukaryota > Metazoa > Chordata > Actinopteri > Synbranchiformes > Synbranchidae > Monopterus > Monopterus albus. The sequence goes on from NW_018128050.1 coordinate 809,177, forward strand.
CATCATTCTACACTTGGAGACAGTGGGAAAACTGGTTTTTAGAAATGTTTGTGAATGTATTAAAAATCAGAAACTGAAATCTGCCACTTTCAAAAGTCTCCAGAGCCTCTGCTGTGCCTCTAGACTCTGCTTAGGTGCATCCTGTTGAGAGGAGTCTAGAACCTGACTGCAGTCCAGCTGTGGCACACTGGGCTGACTGGACAGAGTTAAAAAGGACACACATCTGTGTGTATAAGGTCCCACAGTTTACACTGCAGGCCAGGACACAAGCCAGGACATGAAGTCCAGGGGCTCTCTGTGGTCAGCTCCAGATCAGGACCAGGGGATCAAACCATGTCTGAAGCTCTGAGTGTCCCCAGGAGCACAGTGGCCTCAGTGACTGGGACATGGAAGGAGTCTGGAACCAGCAGGACTCTTCCTGGAGTCGGCATCCGACCGGACTGAGAAGGGCCATGGTCAGGGAGGAGACCGTGGACCCAACGGTCCCTCTGGCAGAGCTTCGGACGTTGTCTGCAGAGATGGAGATGCTCCTGGAGGACGAACTTCTTGGCAGATTCTCAGTCAGTCTGGCCCTTATGGTCAAGTCGCTGTGCCTGAAAGGCTGATGAAGCCACTGGAGTTTGTCAAACACCATCTGAAGGACTGTGAAGCTGGACTTGCAGCAAGAGGGACTTTCACAAAGTACTGAATTAAAGATCCGAGTACTGTTGTGAATGAGAGATCTTCATTTTTAACTTTCAATAAATTTGTAAAAAAATGTATCTTAACTAAAAAGTTCAACTAAAACCTGACTATAAAAGAAACGCCGCAAGACATTTGATGTGAAATTTCTGGAGGTAATGTTTCATTCATGGCAGCTTTAAAGAAAAAGTGCCTGATGCGACTCCTGCTGTACTGATGAATGAGTGAATGAACCGACATTATACTGAAATTGTAAACATGTAGGAAGAGCCGAGTTTGTATCAGCTGTAGAAATACAAGTCTACAATATAAGCCGGTCTCTGGACACACCTTGAGAATCGCATAACTTTAATATCTTTTCTGTTCACTAACACGTTTCTTAATTTTCCTGTATGGTCACGTCTCCCCTCTCTATGCTGTGTTTAGCTCTGGGGTACTCAGTGCCGAACGGTGTGACCAGGACCCCTTCTGTGGCCGAGGCTCCGTCTCACCCCTCCACCCGTCACCCTTCTGTTGCCAGCACTCGTCTGCCCTCTCTAGGGGAGGAGTCCACACACCCTCTGCTGGTGGGCGACGAAGTGGTGAGAATCAATCACATCACTAAAGACACTGAGTCTTAGTCCTCAGATTTACTCTGAGCTTGTATGAAGCCACTTTTGTGTCTTTTTAATCCAGTCAAAAATCAAGTTTGTTTAAAACAAGTGGGCACCTTTTTACATCAAAAAATGTATTGCAAATTAGAAAGTTTTGCTTGTAAGTAATACATTTTTGAGTGAAAAAGTTTATTGAAACCTCTGCAGTTTAAAATCTGTGTAATAGTATGTCTTTATCAGCCGGTCGACGCTAAGTGAGAGCTGTGATGAAGTGATGACTTTGACAGAGGTCTCTGACCTTTACCGTCATTAATTCATTCATGTACCAGGGCCTGAATTGTACTGAAGGTGCAGAAACTTAAAGGGACCCCCACTGTCATGAACTGATGGCACTGAACATCAGAGACCTTGGGCAAAGTCATTAGCTCAGCACCGCTGTCACTCAGCGTGGACTGGCCAATAGAGATGCATTATTTTGCATCACCCCTCCCACTATATTGTAATGTGAACCGCAACCAAAAATTTTTGAACCTCAAAACTTTTTGATGTGTAAAGCATGCAACTCCCTGCTGTTTTAACACCTGGGGCTGCGTCGATCAGGGGTGGGGGTGTTGAAGGCGTGTACGATATGGCCACTTTGCAACAAGTCAGCGTGAGTGGCTTTATTCAGGTCTCCAGCTCATGAGTATCAGTTGTGTTTTGGTTAGCCATGCTGCTAATGTAGCCTACTCTACCTTAGCACCAATTCTACCACCAGTTTGTCTACACTGACAGATAAAACATAGTTTAACATCCAGTACTAACAAAAAGAAACTGTGCCTCATTGGGCATTAACTGTGGACAAAATACAGCAGTGAAAAGCAGTGTTAGCTTGTGGTAACAAGGTAAACAAAAGAGTTTCCTTATTTTCCAAATAAAATAGGAAGAATTAGATGAGACAGTAATATTTCCCACATGGAAACAAAAGAATGCTTCTAAAAATGCAGCCAGTTTAAACATAGCACAACTGATACTTGCATTTAACTGCTGCTCTGTGTGTGTGTGTGTGTGTGTGTGTGTGTGTGTGTGTGTGTGTGTGTTGAGGTTCACACCTACGTGAACACC
>NW_018128050.1:811956-815610 GCF_001952655.1 Monopterus albus
TAGCTCCAGTGAAGACGTCGTCGCTCAATGGCTACAACCACCACCCTCAGCACGGTCTGCTGCACCACTCCTACTCCCACCCTCTGTCTGCCGCTCTCGAGCCCTCACACAACTATGTCAACACAGAGAACGTGACGGCACCACTTAGCGCCCACCGGCCGGACACGGCCCGCCGGCGCACAGATGGACCCACCATCTTCAACTTTGACTTCCGCCGGCCTCCGCTGCCAGGCCACCCGGAGCCACCCAAAACCCTCAACTACATTGAGGTGGAGATGGACAACAGTGCAGGGAATAAGGGTGCTTCAGACGGCAGCAACCCCCACACGCCTCGCACCCCCACCTCCCCCTTGCCCCCGACCACACCCACACGCCGCACGGAGCTCTACGCCCTCATTGACATCGAGCGCACTGCCGCTATGTCTAACCTGCAGAAGGCTCGGCCCCGAGACGACGGCACGTCACGCAAGACGAGACACAACAGCACGGAGCTGCCCACCAAAAGCACTGTGTGACACGCACCTTCTACTTCCTGTTTGTAACAACAGAGTGGTTGTTGGTCCCTCGGAAGACTCCACCTCCACCTGACCTAATGACTTCCTGTTTGGTCACCTGCTCAGGTAGACCTGATGAATGAACCTGGTGATATGATACCTCTGATGAGTTAGTGTGCAGAGCGGCAGGCGAGGACGATGTTAATAAGACTGCATTCCTCCTCTTTATATGGTACAAATCAGTATTACTGAACAAAGCATTCCATTTAGCCTTTTTATATGATTCACTACATGCTGCTGTAAGTCAGTATCTAAGGACCACATGGTACACCACATTATGTTTCTGAGTATGTACAGTAGATTCTGGCACAATAAATGTCTGTTGTGTTTTTATTTGTACTCTGGAGAAGATGGTTCCTGTCCTGCCTCATATCAGCTGATTTACAGTGAGTGCATGAGTCTTTCTTCAGGTGTTAACTATTACTTTTTATTTCATCAACTGAAAAATGGTAATAAATTAAACAAATGGTGCTATGTACTAATGTTTGTGCACTCTAACTCATGACTTGGTAACACATAGCACAGCTTAGAGCAGGTCTGAATCTTAGTTCCTCAGCCTCTCCCTGTAGATCTTTGCAGAGGCTGTCAGCACACACAGCATGTTTAAAGGACAAGGTCATGGCTTTGTATGTTTTTTTTCCCCACTGGTCCAGAGACCAGCAGCACCAGTGAATTCCACTGGTCCAGAGACCAGCACCACCAGTGAATGTGGTGTCTTCACTGTAATGTGTGTGAGTCCAGACCCTGGTCCAGCTTATTGCTTTGTGCCGTGGACCTCCACTCCCCCACCCACCCCTGAGTCAGAAGGAAGACGGAGTCATTGATCTCTGCTCTGGTTACTCGACTATTCGTCTCACAGAACGTTTGGAAGCTTTTTGCTGTGGCTCACTGATGTTTAATAGTTGTGGGACAACAGTGGAGGTCTACGGCACCAGTATAAACATCTGAAGAAAGGCTCGATTTGAATGCGTTTGCTGCAGGGCTTTGATTCGCTATGACTTCATGGAATTTGCATCAAACTTGATGGGAGGGAGTCAGAACAGTAACATCCTGGCCAAGTGTTTGACCTCTAGACATTTTTCCAAAGCACCAATAACTAAACTGTCGAGTAGTGGTGGTTTGGCAGATACATGTCATTTGTAACTGACATGAAATTTTTTTTAGACTTTTCTGACAGAAAACTGATTATCTTTGAGTTTGGGACTGTTGGATATTTAAAAACGTGACCCTGGTTTGTGGTAAATTATAACGGGGACATTTTGCTCTGTCATTTTATCAAATGATTATTTGGCACATGGATCAGAAATGAAAAGGGATCTGTACACCATGAGACAAAATTAGTCTAAAGTGATGTTTTACAATGTGTCTGACAATTAGCAGCACATTTAAGACATGAAAGCATCAAATATTTTGGCATTTTGTTAGAAACGTGACTCTAGTGTCGAGTCCTATCCAGTAATTATTTGACTAATTGGTGCAGTCTAGATCCTGACAAACAGCTGGATGTTTGTCAGTTTTGTACATTTTATGTACTTAGTTCAGAAAAATAACAGATTAATCATTAATAATGATGGATTGATAGAGCTCTACTTTATTTGAAAGTCAGTTGTTCAGACTGATCCCACTCATGTCCAGAAATAAGAAACCCCAGCCAGCAGCTGGTTAGCATAGTGTAAAGACCGGAGCCAACTATCCTGGCTGTTTCTTAGCAAAAATCCACCTCCAGCTCCTCCAATGACCCTTGACTAACATGTGAGATCTGTTTTGAAAATGTCAAACTGTTCCTTTAAAATCAAAGTCCTGCTCAGATTTGTAATTTGCTGCTTCTTATTGGATCAGATCAGGTAGAGTTCAGCTTCTCCTGGTTGAGTTCACTGATGTCACGCTCTGGAGTCCAGACTCAGCAGAGTAAATATTTACTCAGTCCTAACTTTAGAGATCTTTGTTTTGGTTTGTAGTTCAGTTTACAACCAGTTTATCCTGAGTAGGTGAGTGTGACAGGTCAGACTGGTCTAAAGACTTTCTGCATTTTCTCCTTGAGGTTTCTGTCTCTGCAGCAGTGGAGACATCTGCAGCTCAGTTACAATAAAAACAAGCGCTCAGAGACCTCATGTACCTCTGCCAAGGCACAACATTCACTCATGTTAATTGGCCCATTGTGAAACAGAGATCCAGAATAACACAAAGTACTGTATGTCCTAAAATCCTTGATCCAGATCTTTTTTTAGGGTATGAGACATTCCTCAGATCTGACTATAAAATGGGTTGTTCTCATGTTCCATGTGTACTTTGTAGGTTTTTTTGTCTTGAACAGGTTGGTAGCTGTTGTGAACCCTCTGGATTTACTTATTCTTGCAGATAGTTGGGTTTTATGTTCACATGTTGAGTTAAAAGACTGAAGTTTCCAGATTAGGGAGAACCTTTAAAGCAGAATTTAATTTGGTGAGGTGATTCACTCTACAGAAGGACGGACTTATGGCTTTATTTGTGTTAGTGGAAGGAGTTTCATGTGGATGGAGAGATGCTGCTCTGTCCACGACAACAAGCATCTGCTCTGCTGAAGAGACCCTGACCTGCAGCTTCACTTCCCGCTGTTGAGGAGGAGACTAACCTCCTGTAAAAACGACTCCTTACATCATTTGTGCCAGCAAATTATTGGAGGAGTCCGGATCAGGCTATAAAGGATAAACATTCACATCACTGAGTTGGTTTATGTTGAAAGACTAAATCAAACAAACAAAAAAAAACAACATCATTCCTTAATTAGTAGTAATAGTCACTTTAGGCTTTTGCCCTGAGAATGTTAATGAAGAAGTATAGAGATGGTTGGGAGGATATGCATTGCGTCTTTGTGGATTTAGAGAAAGTGTATGACAGAGTGCCGAGAGAGGAGCTATGGTACTGTATGAGGATGTCAGGAGTGGCAGAGAAGTACGTCAGAGTAGTTCAGGATATGTATGAGAGGAGTACGACAGTAGTGAGATGTGCTGTAGGTCAGACAGAGGAGTTCAAGGTGGAGGTGGAGCTACATCAGGGATCGGCTTTGAGTCCCTTCTTGTTTGCTATGGTGATGGACAGGTTGACAGATGAGGTCAGACAG
>NW_018128050.1:815877-826637 GCF_001952655.1 Monopterus albus
GACCAGGATGGACAGGATTAGGAATGAGCACATCAGAGGGACAGCTCAGGTCGGCTGTTTTGGGGACAAGGTCAGAGAGGCCAGATTGAGATGGTTTGGACATGTGCAGAGGAGGGATAGTGGTTATATTGGTAGAAGGATGTTGGAGATGGAGCTGCCAGGCAAGAGGTCAAGAGGAAGGCCAAAGAGGAAATATATGGATGTGCTAAAAGAGGACATGAATTTAATTAGGGTAAGAGTAGAGGATGCTGAGGAGTTAGGTGGAAACAGATGATTCGCTGTGGGGACCCCTAACGGAACAGCCGAAAGAAGAAGAACTTTTGGCTTTTCCCGTTTTTTTTAGGGGTCGCCACAGCAAATCGTCACATTGACGACTCGCATGTTGACATTTGGCACATGTTTTACGCCGGATGCCCTTCCTGACGCAACCCTGACTCGAACCCGGGCAGCAGCGCCGAGAGCGCTGCGCCTTAACTACTAGCTTTCAGATGCTACCGTCCTCTCTCAGCAGAGGTATCACGGCACAACCTTTCCGTGCCCCACTTCACAACACGATAAATCACGTGACCATCCGAAATGAGGCCTCCACCCATACAAATCTTGCGCCACGGGTTTGACCAGCAGATGGCGCCATTTTTGTTTGTGTCAAATGCTTCGAAACGATGAACATTTCAACACAATGCTTCATATTGACTCGGTGCTTCGGAAAACCTCAGCTTATCCAACGCCTCCTGAAAGTATCCACCGTCTCTTTAAATTCGGGGTCCTGTTCCTGTTCAGGAGGAATTAAGGGCCTTTACAAGTCTGTTCAGGAACCTGCCGTGCTTCATGTTTGTGGTGAGTCTTGTTTCTTCTGTGGTGTCTTGTCTCTTTAAATGTTTGAAGGCTCAGCGCGGGGTCTTTCTTCCTCTGACGTCATGGTTTCATGACGGTGGAGAAGATGGCGGCGGTGTTGGAGCACAGCTTCATTGAGATCTGTGAATTTGAGAGGGAAACTTTGCACAGGTTTCGAGAAGTGACAGTAAATCTCGGTAAGCTTTCACAGAGCTTACATCTTTGTTCTCTGTCTTATTAGATTTAAAGACGCCTGTCTCAAGACCAGGGCTGGCTGTTAGGACCGGCTAACAACAGCTAGCGCCGCTAACACGCTGGTCATTAACGTTAGCGGCTTAAGTTAGTTTGAGTTAACGTGGCCTGATTTAATGTTAACGTGGCCTCTTTGTCTGTTAAGTACTTGATCAGTGCTCTGAAAACATGGTGATCGCTCACCTGAACACGTTAAATTCACTGCCGTTAGCAGGTCACACGGCACACTATTACCTGCCTTCTGTCTTTCTTGCTAGTTAATTAGCCCTTCTTCTGCAACTTTTAGCTCACCTGCCAAACAGTACACCATAATAACTTGCATTACACATCAGCAGCATAACACCATCTAACTGTTTAACTTCTTACTTCTATCCTCCATAACAAACGTTCTGTGTAAGTGGTTACACGCCAAACTCTTGTCGATTTACGTGGTCTGAATATCTCCAGTTTGATTCTCAGAGGGCAGTTACAGTGTTATAGCAGCCACTAAAAAAGAAAATAGAGAAGGGCACGAAGAAGATATCGAAAGAAAGCTAAATAATACAAAATAACAAATATAATAATTATGATGTTAAACTCTAATTTATAGCCTACTTTATATACACCCTACTATGATAGTGTTGGACTTAAAATATTGTCCAACAGTAATGCATATCAGTGGATTATAAGATGTATAGTAAAGTATTAAACATTTGAGAATTTGAGCTCAGCATCTTTTTTCTATAAGATAAATATGATGTAATGTTTGGTGAACCTGGAAGGAGGCTTAATAACGCTTTGTGAGCATTTTTCCAGAGTCACCAGACTATTCAACCATCTGGATGAAAAGATATTCTCTCTGTGTGAAAATATAACTGAGCTTTTACCTCATCTGTCATAAACTATGATATCAAAAGTATAATAATATACCTGCTTAACATATCTTCTATGACACATGACCTCTAATCAAGAGTGAATGCACCAAACCCTGTGTAAAAATGAACTAATTTAATGTGGCCAACATTCTGTTTGCCGCAAAATAAACAAGGCTTTTCAGTTTATTAAATTGCTGTTGTATTTCCTAATGCAGTGAAAGTCGGTGGACCGAAATGAGATACATTGTTGATCCTGTGAAAACACAAAGAATATGAATGTGTTCTCACCTGTCAGATGAGAGCATGTGTGGCCACTGAACCATCACAGTGTCTGTGTCTGCAGGTCTCGGTGCTCTTCCTGGTGGGGTGAAGTTTCCAGACAGTGCTGGAGCGTTTCATTATACTGAGAGTGGGAAGCTGTTGTCTGTCACCAGTAACAGATTCATATACTGGTGAGTAGTATCACCGTCGGCGTGTTCACAGGCTCACTTCATTTAAATCTATTTATGTTGAAACTTCCTCCCTGAATCATCAGATTAATACACATAGTAACAGGAGCTGCATTCACAAACTGAGATCATGTTCTTCAGGCACAATATTCTAATCAACACCTGTGACCTTAAACGTATCACAGCTAAATCTGGCATGTCTTATTTGTCACAAGCAAAAGGCAGTTCAGTACAGAAACACAAACTCAGATCAGCACTCCCCAACTCAAGATTTACATTATACCTGAATCTTCAATGATATGATTACAGTCAGAGATCTGCTTTCTTTGCTTTTTCTTTTTAATGTCTTTCAATGTAGGATGGACAATGGTCTGTCTTTCATACTGTCATTACCAGAAATTACCCATAGATGGTGCTGGGAGCTTTGATTGTTCTGTTGTCTCAGTATACCCACATCTGGAACTATAAATGTACTGGGCTTTTGAGTGTTGGGTGTTGCACACCTTTCAGACCACAGGTATCCAGTAGAGATGCACTGATCGATCAGCGGAGATTGGAAACGGATGGTTTTCAGTGTGATTGGCCTTGACTGGTGACCGGCCGATCACTTGGAGATTTCAGATTCTGTACCGATCAGATTTAGAGGCACAGCAGTTCATGTTACACATGTAGTGGCACAGAACAAAAGCAATAGCATCTATGTGCACTTTGAGCAATCCTCACGTTCATGTCTGTAACGGGTGTGTGTTCATTTGCACCCTGGAAGTGCTCGGTGTACAAACAGTGCACAGAGGAGCTACAGAAACACCTTGGAGAAGGAAAACTATGTCCAGATCTCCGACAAATAGTACACAGTGAGGGTACTACCGGCTACACGGGAAATGCTGTCTATGTACAGTATCCAGCCCACGGTAAAACACAGAAAATACAAACTACACACGTCAGAAAGAACTGTGTGCTCAGTAGTAACAGACATTCTTGTGTTTCTGTTACCTGTCGCACCTGTTTATATTTGGAGAAGTACAAATATTGTACTTCATTTTTAGTTTTGCTTTGTAAAAAAGAAAGACATGAAAATGTGAAACCATAATACAATGTTTTATTTGTATTACAATTAAAATTTTCATTAAAGAGAAGTTACAAAATTGTTTGTGTGTGCTGTCGATTAAGTTTTTTACAAAGAAACTAGGAAGCAGACAAAATCAGAATCGGCAAGTCAGACTAATAAAAAAATCAGAATCGGCCAAAAAAAATTGCAATCAATGCATCTCTAGTATCCAGTGACAGTAAGAGAACATGGTCCAGCTTGGTATGAGAGTCGGCCACAGCCAATCTTTGATTCTCCCTGTCTCAGCCGTGTGTCCCTATAAAGCCTCTGTGCTCAGCTCGCCGTACGTCTCCAGCTTCTGCCTGAATCTTTCTGGACTTTACACTCACTCCTGTGTTATTTCAGGCCTTATTTTTCTGTTTACTGATTACTTTCAGCTAGCGCTGTGTTGAGTTAATGCTGGTGTAAACTGAACATATCCTGCTGCACCACTGTTCACTGGTGAACCTACTGTGAAGAATTTATACAAAATGCACTTTGTTTATGACAGAGGTAGCAGAGCGTCATTACCTGTGCTGTTCTTCAGTAAGAACAGGTCCAGTCACCCAGCTGAAGTCAGGTTCTGACCTGTGGTTTTCAGTCACCGCTGAAAGAGCTACAGGTGATGGGGTCTTATTGTGCTCTGTGACAGCATGCCGCCACGCCATCAACATAAACTACTGTACCTCTCTTGTTAGACTCGTGCACAGTAGCAGCTGCTTTATCAAGCCGAGCCCACCCTGATCTGTGACTCTGTGTAGGTCCACGTCAGGAGACATTGTCCAGCTGGTGGAGCAGTCTCTGGACACCAACCTGCTCAACAACACTGTCAGACTCAGGTTCAACCACTGTACTGTCCTGCCTGGAGGAGTCAGCATCCAGGAGACCCTCAACAATGTCATCATCCTCATCTCGACCAATCAGAGCGTCCACAGGCTGGTGCTGCCTCACCCCACACGCATGTACCGCAGTGTGAGTAACTGATATTAAGGGTTCATTGGACAGTTACAGGGTCACTCTGATGGAACATATCCATTATGAGTATGTGCGGCAGATAACTAGTGCTGCAACAATTAGTTGATCCACAGAAAGTGAGTCTGCAGCTGTTCTGATGCTTTTCTTTGTCATATCTGATTGTAACCTGAAGGTGTTTGGGTTTGTTGGTCAGATAAAACAGACAATCTGAAGATGTTGTCTTGGGCTTCAGGAAGTTAAAATGGAAGTCCTAAAATGTCTTCAATACATTTTTAATACATCTCTAAAAGTATTGATTGTGTTTAGGTTGGGTTGTTTCTTTTAATCTTAAGCTGATGTTACTTCTGTAACATTGCACTTTAATGTACTTTTATTGACGGAGTAGTACTGCTGGTGGTATGTTGGTTCCATGGTGTACTTCTTTCTCTCATCAGCACACTGGAAGAAAGCCACAAAGTGGCTGCATTCAAATTGGTCTAAAAGTCCTACATTTTACTTATCCTACAAAACGAATGTTAATTAGTTAAAAAAGGCAAATATCTACTGATTAATTAGTAATAAAAATAATGTTTATATATTCATGTGTATATATGGAAATTGGAAGTTTGGTCAACATTAATAATTAAGGAAGCAGCCACGATGTTCTTCTGTTTTAATTGTAACTGACCGGGGGGCTTTTAAATACGTTTGACTTTTTCCCACTCTGTTTCGAGCAATGAATTGATTTATGTTGTTAATGTAAGGGACTATACCTTGTAGGGGTTGAATGCTTTTATTGCCTTGTTATATGTCACTATTGCTCGAAATAAAATGAAAATGATCAGTTGCAACCTTATGGATAACTAGCAGTTTCGAGCTGTCACTTTTTTATTTGCCATTCCTGTTAAAACGTATTCAAACTGCACTGAGATCTTTAAAATCAGTATTTGGACTGGTTAGGTTCAGAGTTGTGAATCAGGAACTTCAGTATTTGGATGAAGTAGTGTGTGAAACATTAGGAGTAAAAGTCATTATGTTCTACAGTAGCTGTGTCCCGCAGTCAGCATCAGTCAGAAATCAGACTGTTGTGCTTGGTGTAGGATACTGGTAGGCAAATAACTGTTTCCCTGCGGCCTGTGTCCCCTCCAGGAGGTGGTGACAGAACTCCACATGCAGTCCATCTTCACCGATGTGGGGAAGCTGAGTCTGCAGGGCCCCCCTCACAGCGCCATCATCCCCAGCTCGGTGGGACAGACGGGGAGTCCTAGCACCTCCACAGCCTGGCTCAGTCACCAGGGAGAGGCTCACTTCGCTCTGGCTTCACCTGCTGGAGGCATCGTGGTGGTCACTCTGCCACCGCATGACACACAGGGTAGAGACTGGCTCACTGCTGTCACACTACTGTTTCACATGTTCTCCTGCTACTTCAGACACTTACTCCCTTTAATCTGAGCCTCTAACATCTATGCTCCATCTGTTGTAACGTTGACTTTTCCTTCTTTGGTGATGCTGTACCTGTACAATAACTGTTAGAGACACAGTGTGTGTTTCTTGTTTGCAGGCAGTGTGTCAGTGGTGGAGCTGAAGAGGACCTCCATGATGCAGAGGTTGTCTGGCTGGATGCCCACAGCAATCCGTGGGGATCAGGGCCCAGCTGACCTGGCCCTCAGTCTGGCTGTCAGGGAGCTGGAGGAGGACTGCTTCATCTTCGCCCTCTGCCAGGACCACAAACTGCGCATGTGGTCCTTTAGGGTCAGACACTGCTTACTCATGAACATTACAGGAGGTGTTTGGTCAGAGGTTCATGGGAGGTGTAGCTGCTGAATGCTGACTAGTTCATCTTATTGTTGTCTATTTCAGACCTAATTTAAACTTTATTATTCACAAGAGCAGAGTGATTTGGTGTGTACACAGGTGGAAACAGTGACAGTAGAGAAAGTACTTGAAGGCAATCAGTGTGTGTGTCTGTGGTGCCAACACATGGGCCAGTTATAATTACACACTGACATGTATGATGTCTTTCCACCAGTGCTTGTCCACTGTAAGGCAGAGCCCTACTTGACCTCATGTTGGTGATCAAACTGTAACTCGTTTAACTGAGCAGCAGCCTAACCTTGTCTGGAATAACTGCATTAGCTTCGTTTGACCCAGCGGTAGCAGCAAATGTCACCTTTCTCAGGCCCGAGTGTTTACAGATCTATTTGAAATATGTAATGTCAGAAATATTATATGTTCATAACATGTTTCGTGTCATTAAACTCAGTTCAGTTTACTAGTTTTCTGTCCCCGTACAGGAGCAGGCGTGTCTGCTAGAGGCGGACATGTTGGAGTACATGCCGGCCTGTAAAGGAGTGAGGCGTCTGTTGGGTCAGGGTCACCGTCTGAGGCTGGCCTTCTCTACCACGGGCCTCTGTCTGTCTGTTTACCTGGCCGTTCCTCAGAGAGGCCAGTTCACAGTCCTGCAGCTGGTTGCCACCGACAACAGCCACTACAGCCTCGAACACATTTCCTCGCTATTCACTACACAGGTAACCCGCTGGTGTGTTCAGTGTACATTTAAACTACAAACTGTGTGTGCTGCAGATATCAGAAGAAAAGCAAATGCAACATTCAGCCGTCTGGGGTTGCTGTTATAGTTGACATCATCAGACGTTCGCCTGATCATCAGGCCAGTCGGCAAGTTGACCTGGATTTATGTTCCTGTAGTTGGCTGTGATGGCTAGCCCAAATATTCTAAATTGTGTACCTGCTTTTCGTCTGACTCAGTGATAAGCGTGAAGAACGATTTGACTGAAATCATGTTAAATGTTTGCCCCAGGGACTGCTGGTAGCAAAATTAGCACTAGCCATAGAGTCACCGTGCTCACTTTTAGGGGAAATCCAGCAAGTTCCAAAACAGAAGTTATAATTTAAGAAATACAGAAAAACCTCTCATTCTCTATCAACAGGAAACTCTGGTGGATTTCACGCTGACCTCCACAGACATCTGGGCTCTCTGGCTGGACGACTCCAATGCCACTGTTGTCAAATACATCAACTTTGAACAGTAAGTTGGAGTGTTGCCTTCTTCATAGCAGACGGTGGGAAGCTCCTAGTTGTTCCTATCACCACTGTGTATTTCAGTCCTCCTGCTTTTATTCTTGCTTTCAGTCTTCACATAAACCTAAATAAACACTATATATGCATCATATGACTTAGACATCAGCTGTGTGTGGAGTGATGAGGAGGCTGGAACCTTCCTCCATCATGTTTTCTTTCTATCGTTTGAGCTTTGACCGTAGCCCTTTGACTCACCCCTTCTTCTTATGCGGTAGTTTAATGGCCCCAACAGGATAATGGGCTCCACTGGCTGTTTGTCTCCATCACCCAGTCAGCTCATATTCACCCAGCAGGAGGGGTGGAGACGAGACTTCAGTCACTATATTGACCATTTTTTGGAAAGAAAGCATGAAGGTGAACCATGCGGCTCTGTTTTATTCCAGCCAGCCAGTATGAACAACAGCAGGGCCTGAGACTCGGTTCACATACTTCCTGTATTATTTACACCTGCGATTTAACTACTGCCACATGTTTAACCCTCTATAGGGGTAAAATAAAGGATTTTAGTTCCTACTCCACAGTCAGTGTAACTGTGTGTGTGTTTTACAGTAACGCAGCAGGTCAGTGGAATCAGGTGTTTGTTCAGCCTCCACCTGTGGAAGAAGTCCATATAGGGGTGGACCAGGACCCCAGAGTAAGACCAGTCCCACACTCACATCAAACCAGTATCAGACCAGTAATCAAAGTGGTGTAAGATCTCCTGATGCACCTTTGAGTAACATATGTGTACGTGCACTTACACCATACTGTACCTCTGCAGTAAGAGCTGTAGACATCTGTATCTCTTACAGCAGAGATCCTGAGCACTTTATGTGTCTCTGTATTTTTGTCCTCTCTGTTTACACCTCTGAATATAACGCAGTCCAGTACAACACCACATTTAACTGCAGCCTTTATAATGAACATATAATTGGATTTAAACATTTATGACAGTTTGACCAGAAACAGGAACATTGTGTTTCATAGAAACTTTTTTTTTTCTGCTGGATTGTATGGGGCTCCCTAATAACGTGTAGATCTCTGTGCCACTGCAGTAAATGGTGATTTCACATGCAGCTCTACTATGTAACAGGTGTTTTACCTGTTTGTCGTCATCAGCGCTCACTTTACTATAGAAAGTCACTTTTGGCTTTTCCCGTTTAGGGGTCGCCACAGCGAATCGTCACACTGACGACTCACATGTTGACATTTGGCACGTGTTTTTTTTCGCCAGATGCCCTTCCTGACACAACCCTGATTCGAACCCGGGGCGCAGCGGCAAGAGCGCTGCGCCTTAACCACTAGCCTACTAGGGATGGCTAGCGCTCACTTGACTATAAACATCTATAAACTTATTAAATACTTTATTTGAACTGCTAATTTATTTTATAAAATGTGCTCAGCAGATGAGAGTGTGACTCACTCCTCTTGTTTGTGATGATACTATGTGTGTCCCATATGAACAGGAGGCGTACCTGGAGCGTCTCTTCTCTCCTCTGCGATTCACTGCTTCAGCCATAGTTAAAGCTCTGCAGGTGAGAAAACACCTGGGGGGGTTTCTTCATCCAGATGCAGCATGTGTTTGGGTCCTTGTTGCACCAGCTGACAATCTGTGTTTTGTGTTCCAGATCTACCGACGAGGCTCGGAGAGGATTGCTGATCTGTCCTGGGACTCCCTGAAGAAAGAGGTGACGGTGGCCGTGGAGACGGAGGTAAAATATCCTGTTTGTCTTACTACAGACAGTACAGAGGTTCCTGTTGTATGTATGATCCTGATTTGTTTGATTTTTTTTCTCCTCCCGTCTCTCTCTCTCTCTCTCTCCTCCCGTCTCTCCTCTCTCCCTCCTCCCGTCTCTCCCTCTCTCTCCTCCTCTCTCCTCCCATCTCTCCTCCTCTCTCCCTTTCCCTCCTCCACCCTCCTCCATCTCTACCTCTCTCTCCTCCCATCTTGCCTCCTCTCTCCCTCTCTGTCTCCTCCCGCCTCTCCCTCCCTCCCTCTCCTCCCGTCTCTCCTCCTCTCTCCCCTCCCATCTCTGCTCCCATCTTTCTATATCTCTCCTCCCGTCTCTCCTCCTCTCTCCCCTCCCATCTCTCCTTCTCTCTCCTTGTGTCTCTCCCTCTCTTTCCTCCTGCAGCTCCAGAGCAGTGTGACGGAGTTTGAGTTTTCTCAGGAGGAGTACCACCAGCTGCAGGTGGAGTTTTGGTCCAAGTTTTACGCCTGCTGCCTGCAGTACCAGGAGGCTCTGTCCATGCCTCTGGGTCTGTCTGTCAGCCAACACACCAACATGGTCTGTCTGCTCAAGAAGGTGAGGGTGGAGAAACATCTAATACGTTGCTTGTATTGACTGTGAATTAAATATACTGCTGGTACTGACCAAACAGTGCACCTACTCAGCTGAGGAAAGCACAGGAGTGGACAGACAGTGAGTATGTCAGTTGTACAAGACCCTTTTACACTGCCTGTTCAAGGCAGTGCCTGCAGTTAAACTACCAAAACACTAGTTGGCAGTGATGTTTCTTATGCTCTACCTATTCATTGCAGAACCATAACGCTAGCGTTAAACATCATGCCTCTGGTACCGAGATGTCAGTATCTGTGCAACAAGAACACAGGGGTGGTATTATGCCGGCTTTGTTAGTTCAGTGTAAATAGATAAAGCCACACTAAAGAAGGGTGAGTTTAAAGCCAATATATTGGAGTCTCTGTCTAAAAGAGGCTTCTGTTAAACATGGACAGTCTGTTCTTTCTGTCCTTTAAATGCATCAGCTAACATGGATTTAGAGAAATTGTTCTTTTCCGTTACTTTTGTTTTGAGCTGTTTTATGTTCACACAACAAACGATCAGAGCTGTTTGTAATCAGTAATGTCAGTTTATATTAAAGTGTATTAAGTTTGTAGAACTGTTAGAGAAATGACAGCTAGAGAATTAAGCAGAGTTGAGCTGGTTGCCTGCAGAGTAAATAGATGATCTAATGCCATTAAATACTTGGAACTGTTGGTTCTGTGTTTCAGGGTTTTGTGTCATTCCTCCTGCCTTGTTTTGCTGTGGATCATTTGTACCTCTCCTCTGAGGAGTATCTCTTATCAGAGGAGGAGACGCCCATCACTGAAGGTACCTTCCTTTAGAATTATATTAAAGTTTAATAATCTAAGTGTTATCAAAAACAGATGTACAACAGAAGTTGCTGACAAGCCAGAGAGAACCTGAAAGCCTCCAACCTAGACCTGGATTTTTTTTTTTTTTTTTTTTT
>NW_018128050.1:826817-829087 GCF_001952655.1 Monopterus albus
TTTGCTTTTTTTTTTTTTTTTTTTTAAATGTCATGTAGACCTCATCTCTGTACTGCTTTTACCTGGGTGGTGTCCTCAGACCCAGAGGTGGGGCGCGACGTGCTGCAGCTGGTTCAGTGTTTGCGGCTGGTCTGTGATGCAGTGTCTGGAGAAATGGCCTATGAGATGGAGGAAGCTCTGGAACATCTGGAGTCACCTGAGCGAGCTGCTGAGCTCGTCCTGGAGAACATGCTGTCCAACGACAAGTCAGTCATCCTGCAAATCATGATCTGATAAACTTTTGTGATCTGTGATAATATCAGTATAATAACAGGCCTGACCTATGTGTTGTTGTGACTATTTGCACAGGTCTAAAGCCAGTTCTGAAAGTACACACAGGATGTGATATCTGTTGTTGTCAAAAATAATTTCATGTATAGTTGTATCCAAACATTTTGGCAAATGAGGCGTGTTTGAAGTGAAAGGAGTAAATCCAGCCCCTCCATGAAACAGTCTTTAAAATGAGCCTTTCTTCAAATGTTGCATTGCTCCTTTTTATTTCATCAATTTAAAGAACATTGATTGTGACATGTTTAAAGGTTTGGACATCCTACCCCGAGGCCTTAGTAACCCTTAGTAATTTGTTTTCTGTTTTTTGGGTCGATGAAACAAATTTTGGAAGAAAGGCTCCTTTTTCTGCAGAATACGAAGTTTACTTCTTTTTACTTGTGTAAATGTCAGTACAGAACGGGGGCCCAGACTTGTTTACAACTGTCAGCTAGGTAAAATGCATTAATCAGAATCAGAATCAGCTTTATTGGCCAGGTGTGACAGACATACGAGGAATTTGACTCTGGTACATCGGCTCTCAATGTGCAAACGGTAAACCAGCATAAGGCTGTGTAATATAACAAGATAAAATAAGCAGTATTAACAGCAACATTAAGATTTATGTATTACATTATTAAACTGTGTGATATGGAGAGAAACCTTTTCATCTCTGGTAATGTGGAAGAAACAAATTTGCGCTTTGAAACAAACCGGTGTCCCTGCTTCTGTCGTCAAGTCCCTGAAATGAATGTCCATCAAAGTGCACTTGGTGATTGTGATGATATGAGTATGTGCTGTGCGTCTTGTTTCCTGCAGTGATAATGTGATCGACGACATCCAGAACAAGCTGCAGGACATCCGCAACCCGATGGCGGCCATGACGGTCCTTCTGAGGGAGATGGACCTGGAGCTGGACTCGGAGGTCACAGGGGAAGGACCCATCGCGCCTGGTAGGAGCTTTTTAGTGGTTGGTAAAAACAGGTGTTTTTACCTGCTATTGCTGCTTTTCACATGAAAAGCAGTCTAGTTATTGCACTGTTGTGCCTCTTGCAGGTCAGAGTCTGAACATGAGGATCAGCCTGTCTCAGCTGTACAACAGCAGCTCTGCTGTGTCTCTGGTCTGTCAGGCCGTCTGTCAAATGGCCATGACCAGAGCTTTGTTCTGCCGAGACCTGCTCATCCTGCAGAAACTCTACCTGCGCTTTGGAGACAACGTATGGACGCACAAACACAAAAACATACTGCACACATGTATCTTTATACTGAAGGTCTGAAAAAACAAACAAGGATGACTTCAGTTAAATGACCTTGTCAGAAATAAAAACTCGCATAGAGAAATGTAGAGGATAAATCGTTCACCCACACTGCCAGGGATAAAGAGCGGTCCATTAGTTTATGTGGGATCAATAAACTGATGCTTAAAGATGCAGGCAGTCAGAGGACTCCACTTTGCCTGTCAGGTTTCTCATCTAAACCAATGGTGTGCTCTCAGTGTTGCTTGCTGACACGCCTTGTGTGTATCACTGATTGGAAGTTATTTCCTTCTTCATCACTACTACATTGTTTACATCCACGTTCACCAATTATCTATGTTTGCTTTGTTAACTCCACCTGTAGACCAGTGGAATAATATTGGTAGGACTGCACATGGCTCCACCTACAGGTATATGCCAAAAAATTAGAATATCGAGGGAAAGTCTATTTATTTCAATAATTTGTTTCAAAAAGTGAAACTTGTATGTTATATTAGTTCACTACACACAAAGTGAAATATTTCAAGCCTTTATTTGTTTCAATTTTGATGATTATGGATTAAAGACAAAAAAAAACCCAAATCCAGTATTTCACAAAATTAGAATATTTCATGTGACCAATAAAAAAAGGATCTTAAACACATGTTGGCCTTCTGAAAAGTGTGTTAATGTACTGTATTATGTCCTCAGTACTTTGTTGGGCCTCCT
>NW_018128050.1:829492-848097 GCF_001952655.1 Monopterus albus
ATTCTACAGCTGTAGCCCATGTCATGCAGACGTCTGTATGTGGTGGTTCTTGATGCACTGACACCAGCCTCAGTCCACTCCTTATGAAGCTCCCCCAGATTTCTGAATCGCCCTTGCTTGACAATCCTCTCAAGGCTGCGGTCATCCCTGTCACTTTTGCACCTTTTCCGGCCACATTCTTCCCTTCTTCTTAACACTCTGTTAATATACTTTGATACTGCGTTCTGTGAGCATCCAGCTTCTTTTGCAATTGCCTTTTGAGACTTTTCCTCCTTATGGAGGGTGTCAATGATGGTCGTCTGCACAACCGTCAAGTCAGCAGTCTTCCCCATGATTCTGAAGCCTACTAAGCCAGACTGAGACAATTTCAAGGCTGAGGAAACCTTTGCAGGTGTTTTGCATTAATTAGCTGACTAGATTGGGACACAGGGAGCCTACAATGTTGAACTTTGTCATGATATTCTAATTTTGTGAAATACTGGATTTGGGTTTTTTTTTGTCTTTAATCCATAATCATCAAAATTGAAACAAATAAAGGCTTGAAATATTTCACTTTGTGTGCAGTGAACTAATATAACATACAAGTTTCACTTTTTGAAACAAATTATTGAAATAAATGGACTTTTCCTCGATATTCTAATTTTTTGGCACATACCTGTATGTGCAGGAGACAAACCTCTATCCTGCATGAAAAGGTCCTGATTGTGTGTGTCTGTGTGTTCAGGTGTTTCTGGGTGGAGGGAGTCAGCTACTGCAGCTCCAGCAGGATCTGATTCCTCGGTGTTCCCACCTGCTCTCCTCTTATCACCTCCTCAAACACATCAGCCAGAGTCTCGCCTCCTCCGTCCCCATGGACATCATGTGAGTACAGCTCACGAGGACACTCACACAAATACCCATACGCTGCCAGTAAAAAGTTTGGACACGTTCAATTCACTTCACATGGCGTCTACAGGAATGTGTACTACTGCTGTACTTGTGTGTCTAGGCCAGTTGCAGTTTCAGGTCAAGTGTTTTCAGATGCATTCGTGTCAGAATGAAGAGGTGACGAGCTATGATAAAAATATCTGTGCGTACAGACGTGTTTGGCTGGAGCTTCGTCTACCCGGTTGTTGTAACCTGAAGTTTAAGAAGAAGGAATTAGCTTTATCTTGTTGTTTCCCGCTACAGCGCCCCATTGTGGCAGCACTCAGACTGCAGCTCATGCTTGCGTTACATTAGGATTTTCAGGTGACACACACAGAGAAATGCATTGACACGTGAAATCGATCTCGTGCAGCTTGATACGTTTGTGTGCTCATGTGAAATGCATTTCACTGCAATACTGTGTTTACAGTAAATGACAGTAGATGATATGGTTGGATCTCTGGTCTGTTAAAGCTGTAAAAATCCAGGGTTAACCAGGATGGAGGGGAGACAAATTTCTGTGTAGATAAGGAGACTCACAGATCTATTCACACATGTTAAAACAAGAGTCATCTTCTGACCTTTGACCTCCTGTGTTGTTTCAGCGATGCTAACCTGCAGCAGCTCACAGTGTTGGAGCTGTCGGACACGCCGGCTCTGCCCGCCAACAGATCAGGTCAGTGACGCACAACACAGTCAGACTTGTACCTGAGATGTCTGATGGCTGAATGAGACTCTGCAGTCAGTTATGTGTTAGAGCTTCACCTGTGACTGGGCTACACTCCACAGTGCCCATATATCCTAACACTCAAGAAGAAGAAATTTGTGTGTTTGTGTAGTCTGTGCTCCTTCCAGGACCTTGTGGTGCAGAGGAGATTGCATAGCTCAGGTGTGTTGGAGCCTTGATGTCCTCCTGGATCATGTTCTGCATATGCTTATGGGTTGCACAGATTAGTCGTCTTCAACATATAAATTCGACGTTTTAAACATGACATTGAGTAGTCGGCCATTTGGTTATCACTACCAACAGTCCCACCTGATGTGGAGAAAGCTGTAGATTCCAACAGTGGATAGCCAGTCATCTCAACCATTTAACAGTGGCAGCCTGTGGCCTGAAGAAAGGGATGTCTGTTGCCTTCAGCCTCTTCACTGTTACAGAAAACACCTTGGGGAAACAGTTTAATTATTCAGACTGAACAGTGTCAGTGGCAGCCTGTGGCCTGAAGAAAGGGCAGGCATGGCCAGGCATAAAGGCTAATACACTGCAGACCAAGAGCACGTCCAGGATGTCATGGTTGAGCAGCTGTTAGTCGTGCAGTCTGTAAATCTCCTGTTTCCTGTCCTTCCGTCCTGGCAGACGGATCCCTCCTTTGTTGCTCTACCTGAGGTTTCTACCATTTATTCCCATTAAAGAATTTTTTATGGGAAGTTTATCTTGCTCTGATTCGAGGGTCTAAGGAGAGAGTGCCATATGCTGTACAGAATGTACAGCCCCATGAGGTAAATTTGGGATGTGGACTTTAATTGGATTTTTAAAGTTCAAGGTCATAAAATATCCTAATCTTATTTTTAATTACAAATGGTCCTGAACTGTGAGATGATGATCACAAGAAGCCACAGTGATGTTGATTTAAATCTGTGTAGCTCAGTGAGTTGCTACTACCTGTCACTGTCTCACTGTTTTGATTTGAATGTGTTTGAATGGTTCACTGTCTGATAAAAGGTGTCTCATTCTGTGTATATCCACCTAACAGCAGTAACCTGTTTTGTGTGTGCGTGCAGTGCTCAGCCCTCAGACAGTGGTGGAGCTCTTCTATCAGACTGCAGCCAGGAAGATCATCATCTCTCATATCTACTCCCAGCAGCAGAGTAACTCGCTGCTCCTCTGGACCCACATGGTCTCCAATGTGGTCCAGCTGCTTGCACAACTGCTGTATCCTTCCCCTGCTGACACTGACCACACAGCAGTAGCTTGCTCACCTCGGTGGGCTGGTGTGTACCCCATCACAGCTGTGCTCCATACAAAGCATAAACTGTATTATGTTTTATTTATTCTACTGACCAGAGTGTAGTTTTTGAGTCTTAACTGGTGTCTCCCAGTTGGCCCAGTAGCCCTGGTTTCCAGTTCCCTGAGTGTCTGATGGCCAACTGTCAGTACACACAGCTGCAGGTGGGTGTACACAGTATTGTGTGTTCACAGTATTGTTATATGTTAGTGACAGATTAATCAGTCTGATATTTTGCGTTTTTAGATAATCAGCATAGGCCAGCATCTGCAGACACGTCCTGGTAGCCTTGTCAGTGTTCCTTTTTTCGGCGTTTTTGTGAATTGCGTTCACTTCCTGTACGTATGTATCGGTCAAACTTCAGGCATATTGCACCTTCTGAACACGGTGCAGTCCAAAATGCTTTACAGGTGAATGACAGTGTGACAGGAGCACAGTTCACCTGTAAACAGTAAAACTATATGAGTCAACAACAAGGAGTCGAAATAATGAAAATGTGCTAATAAAATTAATGGATTTTTAAAAATAAAAGCAGTAAGAGAGAAAACTAGAGATGATGTTCAGCTGCTCTCATTCAGACTGTTCAGAGGCTTAGAAACTAAAATCTGTGCCCCCCAAAGTTCCTGTCCTGCCCTTTGGAACAACTAACATGTAATGTGTACATAAAGAAGACATTAAGTCTTAGCATGAGAGCAGAGTGTGACAGTGGTGCCTCAACAATGTGATCTCACCTGTGTATCCTGTGTGCAGGAGTACGTGAGGCTGATTGGTCCGTGGTGTCAGGTGAACATGGGCTCCTGTCGCTTCATGTTGGGTCAGTGTTACCTGGCCAACGGGGAGGGCCAGAAGGTGGGTCACAGCACCCAGACTGATCATGTTGGCCTCTGGCTCCACAGGTTGAGCCAGGACCACAGAGGATGGTTCAACTTGTTGCTGTTATGTCTCTGTCAGGCTCTGCAGTGCTTCCAGGAGGCAGCGACGGAGGTGGAGAAGGAGGAGTTCCTGATGAGGCTGACGGGCACTGAGGAGGAGGAAGCTGCCTCCACCCCCAGGTTACAGTACTACAACAAGGTGCACATGCCCTGATGAACAGGAACACTGCTGTTCCTTTCACTTTGTAGGTGATGGGAGAACAGTACAGGTGTAAGAGTACCTGTGTGCCAGTACTAAAACCACCTGTGGTCATCTGAAACTGACCACAGGAAACTGAAAACAGGTTCTTTGTAAGATTAACCTGCCGTGAAACTATAGCAAACCATCTTTCCTCTGTTAACACACATGGTTTGGCTGTGTGTCTGTGTGTGTGTGTCTGTGCATGTGCTTTCAGGTGCTGCGACTGCTGGAGGACAAAGGGCTCCCTCAACTAGTCATCCAGTTGGCTTCTCTGGCCATAACAGAGGCCGTCAGCGACGTCAGCAGCCAGGTAACTGCAGCTGTGGACAGAAATCGTCCTGTTACAAAGATCAGTGGATGACTCATCTGACTCTAGCTGAAAATGAATCACCTGTAACAATTTCTAAAAGTCAAGAAATCGTTTTAGACATTTTCACATTAACAGACTCTAACAGTTGTTTATTCAAAAGTGGCATCACATAATGGCAAAGTGAAGAAGTCTTGGTTTTGCTGCTCAGCTGCAGGGCAGCAGTCTGACAGGTGGGAGGCAGCGGTGAGCCACGATGTGACGCTGTCGTTTCGCTGCTGCTGTGCAGACTTGCATAGAAAACAGGATGGTGGTGTTTTCATGTGCGATGCCTTATGAGAGTTTAGGAGGAGGAAAGATTTATGTCGGTGGGTTGGAAGCTGTGTGTGTTGCCGCCATGACCACACCCAGCTGTGATGCAGCTGCAGCACCAACTAGTGGAGACAGCAGGCTGTTTCCACAGAGTTAGACTGGGTGAAGTTGCTTTTTTGAGAAGACAGATTAGTTCTTGTTCTGCCATGAGAAATGCAGCATAGGTCTCTAGAGACTCGGGAGGAGTGACTTGAAGTTTGTTTTTGTTTTTTTATCAAATTTTTTACGCTTTTCTTGATCAGAATTTTCAACAGTTTCTTGAATAAAATGTAAATGTATTTTTTAATGCTGTCTGCAGTTAAATGAATATATTATATAAATATAAATGATTAAACATGCCTGTGTTTGTCTTCAGGCAGCTCTGTGGACTCGAATCTTCAAACATCATCTGGACCTGGGACACAACAGTGAAGCCTACGAAGCTCTGACACAGAACCCAGACAGCAGCATGTATGCCATCTGTACACACACTTCCATTTTCATGTGTTTACACATACAAAGTGGGAAAGACTGCAAAGACACTTGTTATATAATGTTGCCCATAAGTAAAGGCCTCATACTAAATAACAGTTTGATGGTTACTTCATCTGATTGGGTCTTGTATTTGGCTAAAACCCATTCCCTGTCATCTAAACTGTTCTCGTTCTCCTGTTGGTACGTATCGGTTCCCTGTCATAAAATCAGTTGTTGTCGTTGTCACAGGCAACTGGATTGTCTCCGTCAGCTGGTGGTGGTTCTGTGTGAACGCTCTCAGCTCCAGGATTTAGTCCAGTTCCCCTACGTCAATCTGCACGATGAGGTAAAACCCACTCCTGACTTCTGACCCTCCTCAGCTGCTGGTGGAAACTTGCAGTTAGATAAGGCGATCGTTTGTTGATGCCCAGAGGGACGTGCAGGTGTTGCAGCTGCACAGGGAGTTGGGGAGGTCTTTAGATTTGAGAGTTAGAAGATTAACTAATAATACAGTAAGTACAACTGAATACAGCTCTTCACTAGTCTGCTTTTCTTACTCAGGTATTCATTTGTTTTTCCAGTATAATTTCACAGAAAACATGGTGATGCATCTTTTATTGCTGTTTAAGTTGTTCCTTTATTAGCAGCTGTAACGTTACTGGGCCAAAATGATCCTAAAAGGTTTGAACTGAGGACAAACCGCTTCATTAAAAATTGATAGTACTTAGAGAGAGGAGGACTTTTTCCTTTCATATAGGTTCAGTTCAGGCTGGGTGTACAGGTGCCATGTGGGGACATTTTTGTCATGAGTCAGAGGTCTGTCCATCAACATTATGTTCAGTAAGCGGATACATCACATTGCACAGGAGATTGTTTCCCTTTAAACAAACCAATCAAGCCTGTTCAGTGCAGCCAGTCTTTCTTTACTTGTAATCCAAGTCTGCTTTTACATTATTGTTTGGAAGATTTTATCTGTATATTTTATTTTATTGTTTTAAGGGTAAATATTTACTATTTATTTATCCTAATCAACCAACCACTGACTACCAAAGAGATGAATATTCCTAAAACAAACAAAAAATGTCCCCATAAGACAGTACAGCAGCCAAACAGCGGTGTTTCAGAGGCAGAGGAGATTCAAGTTAAAACCCCACTGTCAAGTGCATGTGTCCGTCTGAAGGTTGTGTCACCACCAGGTTGTCAATATCATCGAGTCTCGGGTGAGAGGTTTGGACCTGCTGGCTCATAACTACTACGACCTGCTCTACGCCTTCCACATCAACAGACACAACTACAGGAAAGGTACGACGACACAAATGCAGTCAGTTTGTCGCCTTGGAGTTGACTCTGTGAAAGGAGTGTGTTGGAAATCTGCACACCAAGCTTCCAAGCTTTGAAGACAGATTTGGAACATTTTAACATTTATTCTTGTTTTCAAATGCTTGAACTTTCAGTTCTGAAACCATAATTCACACATTCAAAGTGTATTTTCAAGCTTTCACACCCTAGTTTGTGTTACTAATTATGACTGCGATTGCACTTTGTAAATCTGTCATCGACATCATAAATCTTCACACCCTCGACATTAAGATATAAAACCTGAAATGTGCGGCTTCATTAAATCATCATGTGCTGGTTGTCCCTCGCTTTCAAATCACAGAAGTACTGTGTGGATTTCAAGGGGAGTTCTGCAGAATCATTTACATCAGAGTCACAGGAAATCTTCGTTCTTTGTGTTTTGTATTTTCTCATTTCAACATTCGTTTCAACATTTCATTGTAGAGATTATAAATAAACTGTGGTGATTTGTGTGTGTGTGTGCGCACAGCGGGGACGGTGATGTTTGAGTTCGGGATGCGGCTGGGTCGTGAAGTCCGGACTCGTCTCGGGCTTCAGAAACAGGTCAACTGTTACCTGGCTGCTCTCAACTGTCTTCGCCTCATCAGACCAGAATACGCCTGGATCGTGCAGCCCACCCCCGGAGCCGTGGTACACACACGCAAGCACGAATACACAACTAACATGCAGACACACACACACACATTGTATTGGCTCACTAAAAAATTCAAACTTTAAATTCAGCATGTTGAAATGTTAAGACTTGCGTCTATGATCTCATGTAGTGGTTAAAAACAAACAAATAGAATGTAGTAACAGATAATGTATAATATGTAATGTGAAGTAAAACACATTAGAATGGGATATAGTGTGAGCTAAAGAAAGTGGTTGTGTAGCAGCCACAAAAGGGCCTTGACCTGTGGTGCTGCTCTCTGAGAGGAGTGCAGGCACCAGACTTCCTGTTGTTCAAAACATCTAGCCGAGTGTATATCCTAAAAAAGGAGAAGCTAGCAGGGTGTTTCCTAAGGGGGAAAAGCAAGTCTAAGGGTTGATACATGTGGGAGAAGGATAGGAAGCGAGAGCTGTGAAATAAAAAGTGGTAGGCTGAAGGATAGGGGAGGAGAAGAATGCTACTGTGATAGTGAAGTGTGTGCACATTTGACCCCAGGCCTGGGTAGGGGGAACGGACTCTGGACTTGACTGACTGACTGGGACAATCTTCCTATTTAATACTGTATTTATTCCTTTTGCAGAGGTGGTGATTCGATTCCTTGTATTTCAAACTATTGAACTGCCTTGAATTATTATAATATTAAATTATCATTGTAATTGGGATGATTTTTCTGAATGAATTTAGTTTACATCAGGCTCGAACAACCACACTCATCAGAGTTTGAAGGGTTTTACTTCACTGTTTTGGGTCTTAAAGTTCATACTGTCGCCATATTGATCTACCAGTAACCTGCTAGGGAAGGTGGATGACTGTAGCCGAGCTGATCAAGTAATCAGGACATCGAAGCATGTGTGGAAGTGTTGTGCCTACAAAGCCATAGAATTAAATGCTTTTTGTTCTGAGTCTGGTTGAAGTAAGTGAAGGTGTGTTTGTGTGTTTGCTGCAGTACGAGCGTCCGGGAGCGTCTCCGAAGAGAAACTCTGACGGGGAGTTTTCTTCTGAGCCAGGTGAGACAGGATGTTTCTAAATAATCAGCGACCTCACTCCACACACCGAGTGAATCATAAAATGAATGTGTATTTATTCCAGTTGTAATAACAACATTAATAATAATAACTTTCCTTATATTAACAGTAAACTGTACAAAGTAATTTATAAATGAACAGCAACAGAAATAAACCGAAGCAACTTAACATGAAGTTAGAATTGATAAAAGGCTCTTTGATAAAAGTGACTAAAGTTAACAGACTTAACACTTGCAGCGCTGTTTCCTACACACTGAAGTGCACTCAGAGCACTGTACATTATTTGCCCATTCACCGATTTGTGCACACAAAGATACACTGGTGATGTCATCAGGAGCGGCTTGGGGCTCCACATGTGGGCTGGAGAAGCCGGGGATCAAACCACCGACCCTCCGGTTAGGGGACGACTTGCTGAACTTCCTGAGCCACAGCCAGTGTTGTGAAATGCAGCTACTGCTGATCCTTAGTCAGCACTAATAATAATAATAAGCATTTGATGTAACATTGTAATTAAAGTTGGAAAGTGAAAAACAAAGCTTAACAAATCCATAAACAGATTGAATCATCACTAACACTTTGGTAACCCTTCTCTCTGGGTGTGTGCGGATTAATCTCCACATTCATCTGTCCAGGTGTTTGACTTCTTTGTTATTCTGCTGCAGTCAAACGTCAGGTCGACATCCTGGAACTCCAGGACCTGGAGAAGGAGTACATTTTGTCTCGTAGCCGCCTCACCCTCGCCCAGCACCACCTGCCGTCAGCTCCCATTGCTGGTAAACCTCCTGCACCTCGACACAAACAGCACCTCCACTATATCTCCAGCACCTGTACCAACCGGCAATGCCTGTCTTTCTCTCCTTCTGGCCTATGGCTGCGTCCCAGGTCTCTTATATGGCTCCAGGTTTCCCTCACATTTCTTGTGTCTTAGTTTTAAGAAACATGAGACGTCTTTTGCTCCTTCATGTGAAGCCTCCACTCAGCAACTGATTTCCGATAAACATGAAAGACTTCTGTACATGAAAGACTTCTGTACAGGATGCTCTCTTGTGTCCTGGCTCGTGGCTCCTCCAGCAGCCTCCTTGCTTCTCAGAGCAGAGTCTGGGACGTCCTCGATTCCCAGACTCTTAGATGTGCATCCTGGAGTGTCGAGGAACAATCATTTAAGAGATGTGATAAGCCTGTGTCGCTGTTTCCTCCCCCTAGCTCCACATACCGTCACTCGGCTGTCAACCCCCTCTTAGACTAGCTTTCTCCTGGGGTTCTGGGAGCTGTCTACGAGGGGTTCACATCTCTCTCCTGTCAGGTCAGGGAGTAGCCCCGAGCTGTGTAACTCCAGTTTCAACAATTAAAATAAATCATGATAAACAATGAAACAGAGGAAAGGTTCAGCTGTATAGCTATAAAACAACAACACTGCTGGCCCTGTCCTCCCTGATGGTGGCTTTGTCACATCCTGGTCGAGTACTGGTGGTCCAGGACGGGCCTGTGGTTCTTATTTATAGGCTTGTTTAAATCACCTTCCCCCATCTCCCTTTCCTTTACTCCTCCACCTGCTTTTTTAAATTTGTCTCCAGACTCTTTACAGAGTTGAACACTGCTACACAACTGCTACACAACACACCTTTACACTTTTCTACATTCTTCTGTAAATGTACACCTTTACACAGAAACACTTTTCTACATTCTTCTGTAAATGTAAAAAAGAAGCAGCCTGTGTGTGACCCGTCTCTCCGACCCTGCAGGAAGTGCATCTGCGGTGGAAATGGTGGCGTTGCTGGTCCAAACTGGACTCTTTGACTCAGCTCTGTCCCTGTGTCAGACCTTCAGACTGAACCTGACTCCGGTCTTTGAGGGTCTGGCCTTCAAGTGAGTCCTGCACCTGCTGCAGATTTTACTCTGTAGGGTTTGTACAAAACAGATCACTGGGATTAGTTGTTCTTTGAGTTCTTCTACTGGTTTTTAATGTCGGGGCGAGTCGAGCAGCGCCTGAAGGTTTCAGCTGCAAAGTGACAAGAGGGACACATCCAACAAACATTTACTAGGACAGAGTTTATATTGAGTAAGAACTAAATTTACAGGGAGATTTATATTTACTTAAAATTCATTCACAAAATCTGTAATGAAGTGTAGGTTGTATGAAATTTTGTTATAGCTAAGTAAATTAGTAAACCTTAACCCTCAGCCTAGTTTAATTAACTAAACACATTAGTTATAGCTAGATATATAGTGTGGTTTATTTTATTTAGTAGAGATGCACTGATACCAGTTTTTTCAGGTCAAGTTTGAGTACGTGCATTAATGATGCAGTGTTTTTACTGTAAAAAGAAAACTACCATAAAAGTGCAGTGACTTTAGAGACAGTTTAGTTTCATGAGATTTACTCTCCAGTAGCGATTAAGCAGAACATCCTGTGTACCAGGAGGCTGTGCAGTCTACTTGAAATCTACCTGTGGTAACAAACACAGCCCTGCCACTCTTCCTACCGAGTAACGTGTACCTGGCTGGCTATAGCCTGCTACACAACACACTGTAGTACAGTGGAGTTTAGCCTCTGTAGGAGCGACCCTGTATTAGGATGTAATCATTTCACAGGCCAGGTTGTCACAGTTTAGGAGCACATATTATCACAGCTAGAGATTTAAATGTTTAACAAGGCTGCAGCTCTTATATTAAGCCAGCTGCTGCCTGTGGCTCCGTCCTGTTGTCTCTGCCGCTGGTCTCAGCCGCCACGTTCACAAGGATTCAACCCGTTTTCATACACAGCGAGTAAGTATAGAGCACTAGGGAGTGGTATTGAGCCCGATACTGGTATCGGCATCAGTGCGTCCCTAACATTTAGCAAACCCCAACTCTAACCGTAGTTATAATTAACTAGGGAGTGACTTATAACTGAATATGTAGTGAGGTGAGACATTTCCTGCCTGCCCTCAGGCCTTGAACTGTTTGTGAGGATAATAAACGTCCTGCTTGAAAACATGTGAAGTGACTTTGTTCGTCAGCCGACTGGCGAAGGAGACATTCATGTTTACTGTGACTGTTTGTCTTTGCTTGTGTTCAGATGCATCAAGCTTCAGTTCGGGGGGGAGGAGACTCAGAACGAAGCCTGGAGCTGGTTGGCTGCTAATCAGCTGTCATCTGTCGTCAACACCAAAGAGTCCAGGTGAGCTTCTGTACCCAACCTTCACCCAGGCCGTCTGTTCCTCTGCTGTTTGTCACTGAGTTTACTCTCATACTTCCTAATTCATTTTCTTTCACACTGAGTTCTCATCGTTTGCTGAAGCGTTTTCTCACGGCCATGGCAAAGTGATTTGGTGTGGCACTGCTCTTCAATATGATCATGTTTTCAGTATGTGACTGTATAAACCAGATGTTTTCTCTCTCAGTGACTGAAACAGATGATGACGTTCACATCTTGGATTCAAGCTTTCGCTCAGGTTTTCACATTAAACAGACCAAATAGTCAAAGTTTAGACAAGATGCTGTGGCTTTGTGTTGGGAACAGTGTTTTAAAGTAACTCTTAGTTCAATTCAACAGCTGGTTTTGCAGAGATGAGACGTTGAAGACGTGATGAAATCTTTATTACAGGAGAGAGACACTTGAGCACCATGAGATTATTTATATTAAAAACAAGTCATGAATGTGAGACGACAGACTCCACAGAACGATTTTCCTGCTTCTCTTCTTTCTTCTTCTCTTTCTTCCTTTTGGCTTCTCTTTTTTCTATTTCTTCTTCTTCTCTCCATCTCTGCTTTTTTTTTGTCTGACTCCTAACCGTCTTTCTTCTCCTCCTCTGTCCTCAGTGCCACAGACGAGGCCTGGCGGCTGCTGGCATCCTACCTGGACAGGTATCCCTCCCCTAACGGACAGCACCACCGCTGTGTCATCAACAAGCTGATGTCGCATGGTGTCCCTCTGCCTGATTGGCTGGTCAATTCTTACAAGGTGAGCAGTCAGCCAATGAGGCACAGGCACAGTTTCCCTGAGTGGTCCAGGTTAGGTTGTATTATCACTGTCACTGTTCCTGACATTTTGAAAATAATCTTCAGATTGATTGTTAATAAATCTTCATTAGTAGATAATGAATGTCTTGGTTGGCAGAAAACACTCAGGTTTACATGTGTCAGCGTTACTGTGTGAAGACAGAACTCGTATGATCAGGATCTGAAATTGTGATCGGACGCGGCATCGTCCACTTTCTGCTTCTTTGTTGTTTTCCTCCATTTTTCCATTATCAGCTGATCTGTCAAACATTTTCATGATTATTTAGTCGCTGAAATGCAAGTGTGAGTCTTTGTTGATGTCTTCAAAGATTCAGATTTTACTGTGACAGGAAATGGGATTAGAGCAGATTTATTGATAAATGACAGGGAATTGATTATGTAGCTTCAGGTTTGTTGACGAACTGTTCCTCTAAGATCTGAAACTGAGTGGAAATACATCTGTGGTGTGTGTTTGAAGTTGTGTGTCACGTGCATTTCAGGCGGTGGACGCGGCGTCCCTGCTGCGTCTCTACCTGAACTTCGACCTGCTCGACGCTGCGGCTGAGCTGGTGTTGGAGTACGTGGACGCTCTGCTGGGGAAAGGACACCAGTACTTTGGAATAGAGGTAATAATACAAAGAAATACTTCAGGTACCACATCCCCCAGCACTGACACAGTGGCAGTTAGAACAGACGTGAAGACATGTGGCCCAGTCGTACATGAAAGATTTTGGTTTTTATTCACTGTTAAAATGTTCAAATGTCAAATTGTGGGTTCAGGCCCTAGAAGTTCCCAGGGTGCACTGCTGGCCTCAGGTGGCTTTGATTTCTTTGTTTACATGAACATTTGTTGTGTAATAATCTAAACTTGATCCTCAGAGTACATTTGTATCTGTTTGCTGCGATGAGTTCAGCATCCACATCACGTCACGTCTCTGTGTTGTTCTGTGTGTTGTGTTGTGATTCAGAGGCCTCTGTCTGCGACGTCGTCTACTGCCTGGCTGCCTTACACGTCTATTGATCAGCTGCTGCAGGCGCTCAACGAGACTCAGACCAACAGCAGCGTGAGTTCACCTCCTGTTTACACTTTTTATATACATGTGTCTGAACCACACATACATCACCAGCACTTTTTTTCTCTATGCTATCAAACCTTGTGATCAGGACAGGTGTATAGTTGTGCATATGGACGGAAGGGATATGTCCCTACCAGTATTTCAGCAAACCCGCCTGCGTCATCTTTGGAGTGAAATCGTATTACATCATTATGATGTGCTTGACCCACTGAAAGGGAGGAGGTGGCCTAAAGCTCACCTTACATGCAGATGTCATATTTGCTCCCAGACACGGAGGTGACAGCTGTCGGTCAGTGCGCTGACAACAGTGTGTTACAGTGGCTGACTTCGGTAAAGTTGGAAAGATATTCACAGATTCCAAGTTTCCGGATCAGTAGCAAAACATTGCTAAAATACAAACGACGCCTCTTTTCTTTTGTAGTAACGTCAACAACAAGCAACAAGCTCATCTTTATCTAGCAGAGAAGCTTGTTACATTGAAAAAATACATAACCAGAGGAACCTATGTGGTAATGTTGAGATCAAGTCCAGCTAATGGTGCAGGGACTGGAAGTCTTCACAATTTGCTAGAGAATCATCAGATTTGGTATCAGTAGTTTGGTATCAGATGCCAGTACCTTCGGTAGTAATACAAACATGTTTCTGTTTTCAGACTTACAAGAAAGTTCGAGACAAACTGGAAGATTACCACAAACTTGTGGCTCGGACCACACAGAGACTCCTCGCTCAATAACAACCTCAGGCAATGAAACGGTCTTATTTTTCTATGGTTTGAGCGTTTGTCTCAATGTTTAGCATTGGGTTGGCTGTAAACCTGTACATACTTGATGAGCTGCTGGTGACGGATGTAACGCAGGCGCTGTTCACACTGCTTGAATGCATTTTTGTTTGTTTTTTTAATAAGAATATTGTAATAATCTTTTTTGTACTCGGCGTGTTTTTCTGTAAATTGTGATGAAAATAAAGTTCTTGCATTTTGTCAGGTGTGTTACTTTGCAGCTTCACCACATCGAGAAAGGAACTCGTTTCACTGAAGCTTCACTTTCTGAACAAAGGTGTTAAATGAGGTGAATTGTAGACGTTTGTTTTAATGTCCACTTTTCTGAGCACTTTAAAGTCCACTGTCATCTCAAGTAGTGATAGTTCATCTACTGACAACAATAATTTAAATCAAACTACTATAGCAAAGTGTAGTAGCAAATATAATAAAATGGTTTTATTAAGCATGCACTAATTCAGTGGACTGGTCCCCACCAGAGTACACAGTGAAAGATACCCACTATCTTTAGTCGCAGCAAGCGGGGTGTGGAGACGGAGCTCGTGTGGTGAGATGTAATAACCCTATAGGGGGTTAAACCGAATGTTCCACCCAGAGTGTGAAGCTTTAAGATCCTGTTTACTATTGTAGGAGCCTGACCTTTAAGACATTTCTTAGTGCATCACGAGTGTTGTCACCCAACTCTACCGCTGTACAAAAGCTACATAGAATAAGAAACAAGCTAAGAATACTGGTTCGCTGAGTTAGCTAAATAAAGTAATGCTGATAAAAGAAATTTGTCTCTACATTAAGTAGACCTCATAGGAAGTGAGCAGCTCTACAGCTGCAGTCAACATCTGTCGACTCTCTGGGTCAGCGCGGAAGGGTGGAAGATTAGTTAACCCCGAGAGAGCTTGACAGCAGCTACACAGTGAATACCCATTGTCTTTACAGTAATCCTCAATTGTTACAAAGAGCTAATTGGTGACTGACCTGCCTGTGGGCGTGAGTGGCTGTCTGTGTCAGCTCTGACTGGCTACCTGTCCAGGTGTACCATAGCTATTGGATGGACCAGTCTGAGTTCTGTACCCACTGAGGAATTTCTACATACTGAGGACATTTCCGGTCCACATTTCTAAAGGGCTACTTGTGGATTCAGGCTTGGGTTCAGGTTAGAATCAGGTTTAGGTTGGGATGAGGCTGGGGGTGAACACTGAGTCATGATGGTTAGGTTTAGAGGCTAAGGGGTGCATTTTCAGTGAGGGTCCTCACAAAGGTAGCTGCATAAATATGCGTTTGTTGGAGCAGTGAAAGTTGGCAGTGATTTTCACTCTAGAGACGAACAACTCAGAATTCACATTCGACAAACAATGAAATCCTTTGTTTCTTTCCTTTTCTCCATCCAAGCTGTGTGTGGATGTTGTGCCAGTAAGCGATGCTCTCACAGTTTCCTGGAAACAGCACTAATGTGCCAGTAACTCACAGTTTCCTGGAAACAGCACTAATGGCCTGATAATGCAATCTAACAGGAAGTCTGAAAGAGTATGTATGTGTGTTGCACTGAATGTTGACATGTAGATGGAGAACAGTTGGACACAATGAAGCACAGACACACCAGAGACACATAGAGCTGCAGTTAGAACAGTGTTACACATTGCACAATCAGCTGGTAACCGTAGAGACAACTATGGGACCCCGAGGACTGCAGTGACCCAACTCTGCAGATGCATCACTCTGGATGCTGAATTGAAGAAAAACACAGTGAGGTGTGGCAAGAAACACCAGAGGACTGAAGACTGGACTGGAGAGACGGGCACAGGAGTGAGCTGCAGCCACGCTGACCAGAAACATGTCCTTTTTTGATTTTTGGAGGAGCCAGAAGGAGAGAGGGGCGCTATTGAAGAGAACCAGTCGGCTGAAACTTCGCCCATCACAGCAGTAGGTCAACGACTAATCGCACACAGTCCGACCTGTAGCTGTGTGCGCGCTGCTTGTGTTATTCCTTCTGATGAATTTTATTTGTCAGTGTATCCTGTTTATTTGATCTAGTCTGTATTTAGTTTAACTCCATGTTATAGATTGATTTTTATTAGGCTATACATTTTGAACTAATTACCTTTTTCTGCCTTATTGTCTTTCACCTGGGTTCACCTGCTCTTTGGGTTTGTACCGAAGGTGCTATAGATCAGGTCTGAGAGATTTTTATTGACAGCTGGACTCTACAGCAGATCAGTCACAGCTGCAATCAGTCAGATCATTTCCAGACTCAGTGGAGTTTTTTTTTCCCTTTACACATTATGAGAAAGAACCAGTACAATGCACGTTTACATCCGTTAGTAAAATGTAACAAGGTGAGATGAAGGAATGCTGACACTTTTATCAAGACATCTTTCAATATTCTTGCAAGAAGGAGCATACAGCAGCCATTGAGAGTGCCTCTGCACACCCAAACTGCGAATGCTCAAAGGAGTGAACCCTTTGAGCTTTATTTATGCAGCTCACTGTAAGTATATTGCTGACTTGTAATCTTAGACCCACCTGCCAAGCACTCCCCTCCAGGCGTCGGGGCCAGGTCACCATGGGTTTTCTTAACAGGATGTCTCCTGGCCTCCCAACCTAAAGAGCAATAAACTTTTACAATGAGCAGTTCCCTGACTTCTTTAAGCTAAAGAGCACCCTTTTACAATGACTGCACAATATTTGTTCATAGTAAACATTAGTCACACATAAGAAAAGCTGTGTCCAGTATTTTTTTTCCCTCAACATCCAAACAGATTTTAACATTATTTTCAGAAAACACTCAAAAGAAAATGTGCTTGTATATGTTTCAATCCTTCACTGTGGACAGTTTTCATGACAATAAAAGATGCATATTGTGCACATCCAACCCCAGCTGCGTTCAGCTGTGGTGCAGAGTCACAGCCACACAGGAAACGGAGGCAGTCCACACACATCTGCAGGCTCCATTAGCACTCTGAGTGGAGCCTCCCTACACACCCCATGGGAGCAGTTTAATGCCTGGGAGCCCATTATTGGCTGTGGGCACTGAGGAGGAAATAACTGGGATTGCCTGGTAGCCACGTGTGTGCAGTGGTGAAATGTAACAAAGTACTGTACTTAAGTAGAGCTCTGAGGTATTTGTATTGACCTTTTCTGCAACTTCAAGTATATTTTGATGCTAATACTTTGTACTTTAACTTAAGTCAAACTTTTGAATACAGGACTTTTACTTGTGAAGGAGAATTTTTACACTGTGGTATTTCTACTTAAGTAAAGGATGGAAGTACTTCTTCCACCGCTTCATGTCATGACACCAGGGGCAGGTGTTGTCAAGGAGGGAACAGTGGAGATCATGTTGTACTTATTGTTTGGGACAGAAAACTCCTCTAAGTCAAACATTTTGATTAAATTCAGTCAATTCAGTATCACCCATGCATTTAAAAGAAGAGTGATGCATTTAAAAGAAGAGTGAGGGAGAGAGAACTGCAGGGCTTTTAAAGAGAGCTGAAGCATCTTCACAACAAATCAAATCTAGCCAAGTTAATGTAAATCTTTCAGTAACATTCTTATGCCTCCATTCCTACCACTGAGCTGTCCCACTGTTCACTGGCTCTCCCTACAGGCAGCGGTTGCTAGGCGACAGTAGCGTTCGGGCGGAGCTGCAGAATGGCAGGATGGTGTCTCTGCTGCCCCCTGTTGGAACAGAGGTCTTCAGGCGCTTCACACCAGCCTCACTGCAGGAGATCCAACAGCATGAAGCCAAGAAGGAGCAAACTAGGACCAAAGAGGGGCATGAAGCCAAGAAGGACTGTAATGTGTTTTTGAACTTCTTCATGGATAAAATACGAGATATCAGGGCCAGCATTAATCCTAGCCTGGTGAGTTTTAACACGGAAGTATCTTGTGTGGGTCTCTGGTCATCCTTTACTCTTGTTACACTTCAGGATGTGACTACACTGATGGGCAGGGTTAATCCATCAACTAGCCCTGTTGACATCTTACCAACTTCTTTGGTTCTAAGCAAGGCTGACTTGTTTGGGCCCTGGATTATGAAACTGTTAAATCTTTCACTTGAAACAGGATCCGTCCCTTGCTATTTTAAGCATGCACTTATTACCCCTATTCTTAAAAAGTCGACTCTCGACCATTCTGAGCCAAAAAACTATAGGCCAATATCAAAGCTCTCTTTCATGTCAAAAATCCTGGAAAAAGCGGTAGCAGGACAGCTGATCGCTTATATGGAACAGAATAAATTGTTTGACGATTTTCAGTCAGGGTTTCGTAAAATGCACTCTACTGAGACTGCCTTACTTAAAGTCTCAAACGACATAAGGATGGCCGCAGACTCTGGTCGTTATACTGTCCTCATTGTATTAGACTTGACATCTGCTTTTGACACTGTGGACCATGGAACTCTGATAAAGCGCCTTCAGTCGTTGGGATTTTCTGGGACTGTCCTGAGGTGGTTCTCTTCCTACCTTAGTGATCGAACTTTTAATGTGACTATTAATAACATCATGTCTGGAGTGGCTGCTTTGTCCTGTGGAGTTCCACAAGGGTCGGTCCTGGGTCCTCTTTTGTTTTTACTATATATATAT
>NW_018128050.1:848231-853584 GCF_001952655.1 Monopterus albus
TCCGTCCAGTTGAGCCTTCGAAGCCTTGGTGTTGTGTTGGACCAGGCAATGTCCTTTGACTGTCATATAAGACAGTTAGTCAGGAATTGCTTCTTTCATTTGAGAAATATATCTAAATTAAGGAAGATTTTATCTAAGGGAGATCTTGAAATGATTATTCATGCTTTTGTTTCTTCACGCATTGATTATTGCAACTCTCTTTTTACCTGTTGTAATAAGTCCACTTTAAATCGTCTTCAGATGGTCCAGAATGCAGCTGCGAGGCTCCTGACAGGAACCTCTAGAACAGCTCATATCACCCCAGTCTTGTATTCGCTCCACTGGTTACCAGTCAAAGCTAGAATCGATTTTAAAATCTTAGTGCTGACATTTAGAGCACTACATGGGCAGGTGCCTCAGTACATTATTGATCTGCTGACCCCATACTCCCCCAAACGTACTCTTCGGTCTGCAAACCAACCTCTTTTGGTGGTCCCCAAAACTCGTTTTAAATCTCGGGGGGACCTGTCTTTTCAGGTCGTAGCTCCAAGACTGTGGAATGCCCTGCCCTTGACTCTACGTATGGCCGAATCTATTGATGATTTTAAAAAACAACTGAAGTCACATTTATTTAGACAGTTTTTTAATTGATTGGGTTTATTCATTTTATTTTGTGAGTACTTTTTATGTTTATTTTTTATCTCTTTTTATCCTTTGACTTTGTAAAGCACTTTGTGACCCAGTCTGTGAAAGGTGCTATATAAATAAAATTTACTTACTTACTTACTAAGAAGGAGCAAACTAGGACCAAAGAGGTACACAACATAGTAATCACCTTTCAGCTGTCAATGACAAGAAACCAATGCAGTCGCCAGAGCGCTGCGCAGGTCTCTATCTTTGACCTGTTGCTAAGTGCCCTGCGGCCCTTATGAGTCCAATCACAGGTCAATGTTTTTTACCTGGCTCCGAAAAAAGTAACCTTATGCCTGGATCAAACAAACTCAGCAAAGAATTGGTGACCTGCTGTCGACTGAACTGACGTACTGCTCCGAGCAAACTATCTCCTGAGCCAGTATTCCTGACACAGCACTAACAAAGTAACCTGCAGCCCAGATCAGTATGTATCTTTGACCTGCTGCTGAGAAAACAGCCAATGCCTGCTGTCGAAGCACTGCAAAAGCACTTTAGGATAACTACTGTGTTAATGAAAAATGTCTTTAAATTTAAGATGTTTAATTTATGTGAGAAATCAACAACTTTATCATGTTCGACCTAATTCTCCTCTCTGATTGGCTGTCTGTCTGGTTAACAGGTAGCAGAGAAAGACCCGCGCAAACCAGCAATTCTCCTGGAGGCTGGAAAGCCCCTCCCATTCATCTTTGGGGATACACCCCCCCAGCTTCTCAACACCCCATTGGAGGAGCTGGATCCCTTCTACCAATCACAGCAGGTCTGTCTCTTCACTAGAACAGACATTTCAAACATCATCAGTTCACCACCAGGTTGATGGACTGCTGTTTTAACACCTGACTGAACTATCAGCCAGTAAATAAACACACCAGTAACAGACTTACCTTCTAACCTCGGACCCGTGAACCGTCTATTTCTGCAGACCTTCATCGTGCTCAGTAAAGGAAACATCATCCACAGGTTTAATGCAGAGTCGACCTGTTTTTCAGTGCGGTGAGAACCGTCACAATCAAGATCCTCACTCACTTATATCCTTTATGGTGTCACACCGTACCTCTGCCTGATTGGTCAGTAACACACTTTAATCCCAGAACTACTGAATTCTGACTGTAGCTGTATTCAGTGCCAAACTACAGACCGAAGGGCCCCCCACCCCACCAAGACATAGAGCAAACATTACAAATGACTAGCAGTTTTCTTCTCTTTGTGGTAGTTTTGAGACTTAGTGTAGCTGTTTTTTGTCTCTGTGCTGTGGCTTTGAGTTTCTCTGTTGTGGTTTTTTGTCAGTTTGTGGTGGTATTGTGTTTCTCTCTGGTAGTTTAGTGTCTTTTTGATATTGTGTTTATGTTGTTTTGAGTCTGTGGTGTTTTTGTGTGTCTTTGTTGTGGTGTTGTGGCTCTTTTTGGTCTGTGTGAATTTACTGCTTTGTGTGACTTTTGTAATGTGAACACACAACAGACCGTAAACCTAATTAGAATTCATTTGTGGTATGAACTGGGAAACAGTGTGTGTTGGCAGGTTATTGATAAAGTCAGTGATCATTTGATGTTTCTTCTTCCTTAAAACCAAAACTTTGTTCAGGTTGTTCATCATGCTAACGCTTCTGATCAACTGTTTTTTAATGACGATGCGTTATCCTCCACCATGGAGCGCGACTGCAGAGTGAGTTAACACACACACACACTCAGAGATTTTACAACAGAACCAGAAACTGAAGAAGAAAAATGAGAAGTGTAGATGTCCAACTGTGGTGACAGAATATCATTGGAATTTAAACTCTGAGCTATAAATTCAGGACTCGGAAACAAAGAATGAGTCTGTCCTCAGTGTCAGACGTTCATGAAGCTGCCATCTCTGAGAAGCAGCAGACCACATTCGAGTTAATTTTCTGTCCTCAGGACGTGAAACAGTCAATGCTTTGTGTGGATCTCAATAGGAAATGATATTCAGAAGGAGTCCTGTTAGCGACCCCTAGAGGCTGAAGTAAGCGTTCATTACCCCCACAAGCTGAATAAATACTGTCATGTGCTGAGGAAGTCCACAAGATGTGGTTGAACGCTTCGGAAACAAGTACATGTAGAGGATTTCTTTACTCTGGTACGTTTTTAGCTCCACTGCTGGTTGTAAGAACTGTAAATCATCACCATGATGTATGTTTGTCTGCCTCTGATGTTGCTGATGATATAATCTTGTTCAGGTAGCTTTGTAATGTTTCACATAAGATCAGACTGTTGGTGGTGATGGTTATGTCAAATCTACAGTTGGTTGATAAAGGTGTCCCACAGGGATCCATACCAGGCCCCCATTTTTATATTTCATGACCAAACCTAAGCCCAAAGTATCACGATACCTATCCCAGTTCTATTGATTTTGCCCAGTCTGCCCCCCAGCCCTGGTTTCCTATGCTTTTCTCACTGTTACTCCTCAACCATCCACTAGAAGTCCTTCATCTCAGTCACCTGACATCCATCACATGCACACCTGTTATCCATTTCCTATCGCAGACCCACCCCGCACCTGTTTCCAGATCCCTCATTTGCTCACAGTGAACACACCAGTCATCTTTCTTTACTTCTCTGCTGGATTGTTTGTGTTCACGTTCTCCTCTGTGCTGTTCATGCTGTGAACTCAAGTTCTTCCCAACCTGCTATTTGTTTCATCTTTTGTCTTTGTTTGAAAACTACACCTACAATTATTTATTGTGATATGACATTTTTTCAGTACTTAGCATATAACAACAATTCCCAATGACCTCAATTCGTTCATGTAACCTTGATAAGTAGGAAACAGTGCAAGGCTGGATTAAGCAAATTTAAATGATTAGTTTTAGTACATTTAGTTTTTGTTAATATCTTGACTTGATAATCATGTCTCCTCTTCAGTCAGCTAACTATCTTTAAGGGGTGCTAACAGGACTATATTGTTAGTGTTTGGATCAGCCCAGGAAAAAAAACTCATTAAACATTCAGTCTTGAGTGAAAATATTTGATCTGCAGAGTTTGTCATGAAACTGTACAGATGAGGACTCTTAGTTTTCTTATTACTGTGTCATATTTGAAACTGCAGTTATTTGTCTTGTTTTTCGGTGTTTGAACAGATATACGTTTATGTCCATCTACACGTTTGAGATCATCATAAAGGTCTTGTCCAGAGGCTTCTGCATGAGACGCTTCACTTTCCTCAGAGATCCCTGGAACTGGCTGGACGTCGTGGTCGTCAGCACAGCGTAATAACTTACCTCTGATAAATTTATTCCTCTTAGATGTTGTGCTCAAGCAGTTTTAGAACAGAAAAAAACAAACATAGCAGAGGTGGAAAGGAGGTTCATACACACTCTAATCAGCATCTACAGATGATCAGGTGATGAGATCAGACCTGTGGTTTGTAAATCTCAAGACAGATAAATATATCAGACACTGACAGTCTCAGTCCGTGGATGGAAACAGATTTACTCTGTGGCCATTTTGTATTTCCCTGTAATTGTTTTTGTCCTTTGTGGTTATTTTGTCTCTTTGCAGTTGTTTGAATAACTTTACAAGAAGAAATGTTATCTGTCACTTCAAACTGCTGCTGTTGGAGATGATGATGTGCGATGTGTTTCAGATTTCTCATGATGTTTGAGCATATGGGGAAAGTTTCTGTTCTTAGCACGATGTGCAGGGGGCTGAAGCTCATCTCGGTCTGCCCAGGTCAGTGGCTGTGTGGTTTTATCATCATCATTATTAAAGGGTTAAGGTGGGTCAGTTAGGGGCAGTGTGTCTGTGTGTGGGTGGGGGTGGGGTGAGAAATAGTCCATGTGTTTGTTTTTTAACCCCACCCCCTCTCTCAGGTATGAAGATGACTGCCAGAGCTCTTGTCCAATCAGTGAAGAGGTTTATTCATGTCACCGTCCTGATGGTGTTCGGCCTCAGTGTCTTGGCTCTGATTGGTCTGGTGTTGTTCATGGCAACCCTGAACCAAAAATGTGTCCTGATTCCACAGCCATCGCCTAGCAATCTGACTAACATCAGCCATGCCATCAGTTACCAAGACAACAACACAGGAAGCAGTGACTTTGATTTTGAGGAGTACATCAGCAAATCTGGTATGATGATGGTGGTGGTGTGGTACTAATACTACAGTATTTCACAGAGTTGTATTTATTTGTATTTTACAGAGACAAAGTTCGCTAAGCAACACCAGTGTAAACCTTTGTGTTGTCCTTCAGACAGATGTTAAATTAGACTTTAAAACAGCAAAACAAATGACTTTAAATTAGAACAGGAGAAGAACAGATATAATCAGTCCATTCACAGTTGGTTGATGCATCACTTGTTTATTACGCTAATGCACAACAGATATTTTTTTTGAGGTATCACATCATTAACTAAGTCTCTCTGGTCACTAAAGCCAGTCATAAGCCAAAGTACTGGACACGTTACTTCAAAGTGTTTATTTTGTCATATGCACAGTTAGGAAACGTGTTTCCCTGTACAATGAAATTCTTACTTTGCCGTCCACATGAATGCCAGAAAATACAAATGAAATATAAAGTAGATAAATAAATAACACAAAATCTAAGGCACTTTAAGCAGCGTAGATGCAGCAGTATAGTAGAAGAAAAAATACACAAGAATCCTGGTGATCTTCTCCACAGTCTTTACCACGCTCTGCAGGTGCTTGCGGTCCATAGCAGTAGTGCTGC
>NW_018128050.1:854163-856794 GCF_001952655.1 Monopterus albus
GTCAGAAAGTCCAGGAGCCAGTCACAGAGGGTGGGGTGCAGACTGTGTGTGGACAGTTTGTTACGTTAGAATGTGAACTCATGATGGTGCTGGATAAAAAGCCAGATGATCAGTAAAGTTATTAGGCTTTGTCCTGATGGGAAGATGACTGTCTGAATTTGATCACAATCCATCCAGTAATTGTTGACATATTTCAGTCTGGACCAAAACTGACTGACAACCACAGAGCTGCTGAGAGGACTAAAAATAAAAGATAAAAAACAAACATTTCTAAACATTCAATCTTTGCTATTATTCTTAAATTCGATCCACATCAGTTTCCCTAACATGGCCTCTACCCCTTTGGGCTCCACACAAAAAGCAACAATACAAACAATTTAACATCACACAGAATCAATAAAACAAGGCAAAACAAGTCTGATATAAAGATTAGAGAATAAATGAAATGATTCCTATGAATGTTTAACACTAGGAAACAATAAAAACAAAACATTATCAAGAAAGTGAGATTAGTAAAACTTTAGTGACACCCTCTGTGTGTTGTTCAGAATGTACAGAGATCCTCACTTTGTGAAACAGCCTTTTGAAGGCTAAGACTTGGTTTTATGTTTCAGGTTAGAATTAGTAGAAGTACAAGTGTGTGTGTGGACACGAGGCCACCAAAGGTCACATGATGTGATCTCACCTCCACCTGGTCTTAATGTGGTGATGTGTGGGCCTTTACATTTCCACCCGCTGGATCTTTTCCTGATCCACCAAACATCCACACAGGTTGAGGTCCCCTGGTGTAAGCTTTTCATGTAACACTGACTCTGTTTGTCTGTCTGATAGAGAACTACTACTTCCTGCCTGATAAACAGGATCCTCTGCTGTGTGGAAACAGCTCTACTGCAGGGTACGTTCACATCTGTGACACGTACTGACTACAATAATGTACTGATGATGATGATGATGATGATGTGTTCAGGGTATGTCCAAAGGGTTACCACTGTCGTAGAATAGGC
Source organism: Monopterus albus (assembly GCF_001952655.1). Lineage (NCBI taxonomy): Eukaryota > Metazoa > Chordata > Actinopteri > Synbranchiformes > Synbranchidae > Monopterus > Monopterus albus. The sequence goes on from NW_018128050.1 coordinate 855,168, forward strand.
AAAAACCCCAACTATGGATTCACCAACTTCGACTCATTTGGTTGGTCCTTGCTGGCTCAGTTCAGACTGATGACCAAGGACTATTGGGAAAACCTGCTCCAGCTGGTGAGTAACTGTCTGGTCCCAGTATATACACTGGTCTCAACTGATTCCAACTGGAGTCATTTTAAAGATACATTCAAATGATTTGTCAGTTTTTGGGTTAGATGAAGTCAGGAGAAAGATGCCTCACATGTCTGTCTCTGACCTGTCTGTCTCTGCCTCGTTTGTCTCTGCTGACCCGTCTCTTTGACTTGTCCGTCTCTGACCCGTCTCTTTGACTTGTCTGTCTCTGACCTGTCTGTCTCTGACCTGTCACTCTAACTTGTTTGTCTTTGACCCGTCTCTTTGACCCATCTCTCTGACCCGTCTCTCTGACTTATCTGTCTCTGACTTGTCTGTCTCTGACCCGTCTGTCTCTGACCCGTCTCTCTGACTTGTCTGTGTCTGACCCGTCTCTTTGACTTGTCCGTCTCTGACCCGTCTCTTTGACTTGTCTGTCTCTGACTTGTCTCTCTGACTTGTCTGTCTCTGACCCGTCTGTCTCTGACCTGTCTCTCTGGCCCGTTCGTCTTTGCAGGTGTTACGAGGGGAAGGTAAATCCTTTGTGATCGTCTTCATGCTCATCATCTTCCCCAGCTGCTTCTGCCTGGTCAGCCTCATTCTGGCGGCGGTTGCCTTGACATCTCTGGAGCAAGACAAAGCTGCCGTCACTGAGGCCAGACAGAAAGAAGAAGAGTTTATTCAGATTCAGGGGGTGATAAAGAGCAGAGAGGAGGAGGAGGTGAGAGGTTTTCATCTTCCATTGTTTTTTATTTATCACGCACATCTGATTTTTGTTTGAGTTTGTTTTGTTTTAACCAGTGTTTTGAGTATTTTTGTTGTTCTCAAAATATTTTTGTTGTGGAAAATCTTGTGTAAAACTTGTTTTAGCATGCCTAACATTCTTATATGTAAATGCTTTAAGCACTAAAAGACTAACAAGCAGATAAAAAACATCAACCTGCCAAGACAGTGAAACAGCTCGCGTCTCTGTGTGGCTCACACTACACTCTGCTTCACATAAATAACAATACTCATGAGGTACAATGCAGTACATCATCGTGGAATACTAACAAACGAGTAACAATAAACTGAAAACAATAAAGTGTCTGTGCGCCATTACATCAGACATCCTGCAGGGCAGAGCTCTCAGAGAAAGTCTCAACACCACCGAAGAAGAAATCAAAAAGCCACAAGCAAGAAGGCACTGCCATGGAAGGTACACACACATTTGTCTTCCTATACCTGTGAGGACATAATGCATTGCACAGGCATGTCTGAATGAAGCTCATTGATAAAGACAGAAAGGTTCAACAGTCAGAATGATGCTGTGATGTACAGCAGTGGGGGAAGTACTCAGGTCCTTTACTTAAGTAAAAGTAGAAATGTTTATGCAAGTTAAAGTACAAAAGTATTAGAATCTAAACATACTTAAAGCAACCTGTCTAGGGTGGACCCTCCTCTCACCCAGTGTCAGCTGGGATTGGCTCCAGACCCCCACAGAACCCTATTCAGGAATGAACAGTATAGATAATGGATGGATGGA
>NW_018128050.1:856903-862830 GCF_001952655.1 Monopterus albus
CAGAACGGCCCGTGTCCCAGTAACGTCTCTGATACTGGATCATAGTGACTAATTACTGTGTCCACCACTTTAATGCTGCAGCTGGTAAAGGTGGAGCTGATGGTAACTACCTTATATACTTATACTGTGAAGTACTTTACATCCTGCTGGGTAGCTGGTGGATTTCCCACTGGGATCAATAGAGTCTGATGGTTCTACTGGGTTTGGTTTGATTCATCTGATTCTGGTAAGGACCTGAAGTTATCAGGTACATGTAGTGCAGTAAAAAGTACATGGTTTGCCACTGACAAGTAGTGAAGTCACAGTATGAAGGAGCAGGACGTGGAAATACTGAAGTATTTAAGCACAGTACTTGAGTAAATGTACATAGTTACTCTCCATCACCAGTGACTCAGGAAAGTGATTCAGGTGTTAAATTATCTGCAGGTTATGGAAACAAGCTTCTTTAGGTTCTCTGAGCTGAAGCTCTACAGGTCAGACCATCTCAGCACAGAGCACGGATCAGATGTTATGTGATCCCATTCATATGTTTCAGAGCTTGAAGAGGACCAGAGGTCGTGTTCTCTGTGTTGGTACCGCTTCGCCAACCTCTTCCTGAAGTGGAATTGTTGTGGCTGCTGGCGGTGGCTCAAACAACGGCTCTACACCTTTGTCACACACCCGTTCTTTGACCTCGGGATCATCATCTGCATCATTCTCAACACCATCTTCATGGCCATGGTGCATTATCCAATGACATATGAGCTTTATTATAAGGTGGACATTGCTGTGCTGGTGAGTGTTACAGGAAAATCTCAAAATGTCGTATCTACAGCAGAGCAGGGTGAGCAGAAGAAGAGTCTCCTCAGTTTATAGCATCTCAGTGTAGATGCAGAAACTGACTGATCACTTCAATTGCTCTCATCACATTTGTGTCAGATGACTAGACCAGCAGATAAACCGCACTGTGAACTACAGACACAGGAGCTGATTTAATGTGGACACATTCACACTGACAAGTAGCTGAAGAGATTCCTGTTCATCAGCCTGATTTGTCAGTGGAACTCAAAATCCCCACAGAGATTTAACACGAGCACAAAAAGGCCACAGAGACACAAAATCACAGATAAAATAATCACTAATACACAGACCACAGAGCCATAGAGACCATGGAGACCACAGAGCCATAGAAATGCAGAGCAGCTACAGAGAGACACAAAATAACCATGATTTGTTGTTTGTAGGTCAGTATCGCTTTCATTTTCTGTCTCTTTGTAGCCTGCAGCCAGAATTAGTCTGTACCTCTCAGTGTCCTGACACTGGCCTCTGACCTCTGACTCCTCCCTTCAGGTCTTCACGCTGATCTTCACAGTTGAGATGCTCCTCAAAATTATGGCCCTGGACCCTTATGGCTACTTCAAGGTCAGACTTCTCATTTGTCAGTAGGAGTCTCATTTATGATCCAAACCAACAGTTTATAGTTGAAGTAGGACGTTTCCACCCACCTCAGCCAAATACATTTAAACTCATTTTTTCACAACTCCTGACATTTAATCCTATAAACATTCCCCGTCTCAGGTCAGTTAGTGTCACTACTGTATTTTAAGAATGTGAAATGTCAGATAAAGGTAGAGAAAGAGATTTATTTCAGCTTTTATTTGTCATCTCATTCCCAGTGGGCCACAAGTTTACATACACTGAGTATTTGGTAGCATTGCCTTTAAATTAGTTAACTTGGGTCAAAGATTTTGGGATACCGTCCACGAGCTTCTTACAAAAGGGTGATGGAGTTTCAGTCCATTCTGCCAGACAGAACTGGTGGAACCGGGTCAGGTTTGGAGGCCTCCCTGCTCACACATGCTTTTTCAGTTCTGACCACAAAGTTTCTTTTGGACTGAGCTCAGGGCCTTGTGATGGCCGCTCCAGTACCTGGACCTTGTTGTCCTGAAGCATTGGAAGTCTGCCTGGGGTCACTGTCCAGCTGGAAGACCCATTTGGGACCAGGCTTCAACTTCCTGGCTGTCTTGAGATGTTGCTTCAACATATCCACATCATCTTCCTTCCTCATGGTGCTATTTAGTGAGGTGGCCCAGTCCATCCTGCAGCAAAGCCCCCCCCACAACATGATGCTGCCTCCCCCGTGCTTCACGGTTGAGATTGTTGTCTTCAGCTTGCGAGCCTCCCCTTTTCCTCCAGTCATAACGATGGTCATTATGGCCAAACTGTATAATTTTTGTACCATCAGACCAGAGGACATTTGTCCAGAAAGTCAGATCTTTGTCCTCATGTGCAGCTGCAAACCGTTGTCGTCCTTTTTCATGGCGTTTTGGAGCAGCAGCTTCTTCCTCGCTAAGCAGCCTTCCAGGTTACAGTATGTCGATATGGGACTGGTTTTAATGTGGATACAGATACTCTGGTGCCTGTTTCCTCCAGTGCCATCACAAGGTCCTTTGCTGTTGTTCTGGACTGATTTGTACTGTTCAGACCAAAGTACGTTCATCTGTAGGAGACAAAGTGCGTCTCCTTCCTGAGTGGTACGATGCTGCATTGTTCCATGGTGTACATACTTGTGTTATATTGTTTGTACAGATGAATGTGGAACCTTCAGGAGTTTGGAAATTGCTCCCAAGGATGAACCAGACTTGTGGAGGTCCACAGTTTTTTTTTTCTGAGGTCTTGAGTTACCTAGTTTGAAGGTAGGCCTTAGAATCCATGCACAGCCACACCTCCTGATTCCAGTGATGTTAGTTAGCCAACGAGAAGCTTCTAAAGCCATGACATCATTTTCTGAAATTTTCCAAGCTGTTTAAAGGCCCAGTCAGCTGAGTATATGGAAACTTCTGATCCACTGGAACTGTGATATGGTGAATTACAAGTTAAAGAATCTGTTTGTAAACAACAGTTGTACACGTCCTAACCGACCCGGCAAAACGAGTTTGTTAACATGACATCTGTGGAGTGGTTAAAAATCAGTCCAAGTGTATGTAAATGTCTAACTTCAACTGTACATGTGCACAGAAGACAGAATGTTTGTCAGATTTATAGAAAGTTTGCGTGCACGCCTCCACACAAATGTCAACCTGAGAACGTGTGTACTGTGCTGAGCCTCACATTCTGGTTGAAGCACTCCCATAATTAACCCCAAATCATCAAAAGGCTGATGGATAGTGATACATGTTGTTCCTGAGGAGGATGCAGGCAGTGTGACAAACAGAACAACAGCTGTTCCCATGGAAATGTGTGATTGTCATATTGCCATGGTTACAGGTGGGCTGGAACATCTATGAATGCATCATCATCTGCGGCAGCCTCATTAACCTTCTACTGGCAAACTTGGAGGGCCTTTCTGTGATGGAGCTGTTTGAACTGGTCAGTCCAATGTCGTCATCATCATCATCAAGCACCATCATTAAATAATATTGATATGACTGTCTACCTGTTTCTGCCCCTGTCTCCTGTCCAGATGCGAGTGCTGAGGCTGGCTCGGTGGTGGCCAACCTTCAACATGCTGTTGAAGATCACCTACAGCTCTTTGAAAGCTCTGGGGAATCTGACTTTCATTCTGTTCATCATGGTCTTCGTCTTCTCTTTGGTCGGCATGCAGCTATTCCAGGATGACAACATTGTTGAGAACCACAACATCACGGTCAACAGCCCTCGCTGGCACATGCAGGACTTCTTTCACACCTTCCTTCTCATCTTCAGGATCCTGTGTGGAGAGTGGATTGAGACCCTGTGGGACTGCATGGAAGTCTCAGGTCCGATCTCATGTCTGATCTTCTACTTAATGGTCTTGGTCATCGGAAACCTTCTGGTGAGTCTACATTAGCACAGATTCTATTTGAAATGAGCCTGGGTTAATCCTCCAGAGTCCTGCAGATCAGCTGTCACTATAAACAGAGCCTGGCCCAGGTCCAGGATCGGAGCTCTGGCTTGAATCCTGAACAGGAAAACAGTTCCTTCTTGTTAGAGGCCCTGAAGTTGTTGCTGGTCTTGTTTCAGGACCTTAATCTATTCCTCATGTTTTTTCAGGTCCTGAACCTGTCACTGTTCTTGTTTCAGGTCCTGACCTTGTTCCTGGCCTTGCTGCTGAGCTCATTCAGCAGTGAATATCTGGTGGCTCCTGAAGAAAAGACCAGTGTGCAGATCACCATGAACCAGATCGGCAGGGCTGTGGGCAGGACTAGGACCTGGATCCTGGAATATATCTGCCCTTCGCAGGGAAAGAAGGGCCGAAGAACGAGAGACCAGAAAGGTAGGTCTGATTATCTTTGCTGGTAAGCAACGGGTGATCTTGTTTCTTGTAGCTGTTTTGGTATTTCCTTTTTTTTCTACATTAACCATTAACAAGGGCTTCTGGGTGGAGCTGACTGTAAACCTCAGATTTTAGGACTGAATGTATTTGTAGTGATTTGTGTGACACAATTTTTTGCATTTGTATATTTTATTGTTAGTGGTGGACAGTACAAAAGACAAGAAGAAGGAGTACCTGGCCCTGAGCGCTGTGACCTGTGACGAGCCACTGTCAGAGGTCAAGACTGATGTCGCCTCCCATAGCGTCCCCACTGCTGAGCCAGAGGTTGAATTTAAGATGCCTGAAAATGGAAAAGAGGAAGAGAAGAAGCAACAAGTAATGCTGCTGTATTTTTATTCTGGTTTTTTAGTGTTTTCTCTGAAACTGTGGCATCTGACTTCTGCAGACTGAGACCTACAGTCCCCCGACTACAGAGACTAAGTCTTATTTTGTTTTTAATCCTTCACTCTTATCTCTGGTTTCCCCCACTGTCATTAAGATAGTAATAAAGTTAAAAACAACATGATACAAATACATTTATAGGACAAAATAAGTTGTCTCTTCTCTCAAAACTCTCATATATTAAACACTGTGAATGAATAAATCCATCCATACTTCACAGGTTCAACAGGTTCAAGATAGCGATGATGAAAATCACAAAGGAAACTCACCTGAAGACTGCTGCTGTGACAGTAGGAACACACACACACACACACACACAGTGGTGTTTCCATAGTTGTGAGGCCACTGACACAATGCATCTCTCTGGCCCCTAACTCTGACCCTGACCTAAACCTGGTCTGAACCCTCACCAGCCCTTTGAAGGTGTGAGGACCGGACAACATGTCCTCACAGTGATGGTTTCAGACTAATATGTCCACACAAACATACAGTAGAAAGATGTACATAAAGAGCTGTTATTGATCACTGACCGGCTGCTGTTCGTTATCATCTGTTGAAGCTCCACATGTCTGAACTGACTTCATGAGTTTGCTTTACTTTATAAATCAACTTCGATCCAAAATGTTATCATTTGTGTGTGTGTTGCAGGTTGTTATTGCTGCTGTCCGTTCCTGGACATAGACACGTCCCAGGGTTCAGGGAGGGTCTGGTTTAACTTCAGGAGAGCCTGTTTGTCCATCGTACAGCACAATTGCTTTGAGGCCTTCATCATCTTCATCATCCTGCTGAGCTGTGTAGCTCTGGTAAACAAAAACAGCACCAACATTATTACACATTATGATAGGTTATTCATTCAAACATGGTCCCATTCTAACACCACACTCCCTCAGAGCAGATTGCTGTCTGCTAATTTTTATGACTTGTTTGACTTCATTGTGGGTTAAAAACTGGGTCAATAAAGCACTGACACAAAACTGGATTAACCTGGGAGCAGCAGGTTGTTGTGACCCAGTGTTGGGGGTACTTTAATATTACTGTTGGGGTACTGTTGGATCAGGGCTACACTGACCCACACTGGTCCAGTTTTAACCATGTGATTGTCCTATAATACAATAAAACACTCACTTTTATTTATTGAGTAATTTCCAGAGGTTCTGTAGCAAAGAGCTCCTCGGGGCAATTAGAACAGGATGAAGGAAGGAAAGACAAACAACAGAGATAAAAAAAAATACTAAAAACAACAAGATAAAGT
>NW_018128050.1:863120-875583 GCF_001952655.1 Monopterus albus
ATTTCAGGTGCAAGGTTACTGCTTCTTCTGCTGGAATAGAACAGAATAACCACTTGGTCCCTCAGTGTCAGGAAACACCCAGTCAGTGTGAAAACTCACCTGTCCAGGTGGTAACATGAGTGTGTATGTCAACAGGTGTTCGAGGACATCCACCTGAGGCAGGGCCACGCCGTACGGAGGGGTCTGGACATAGCAGACCTGCTGTTCAACTTCCTGTTCCTGCTGGAGATGGTCCTCAAGTGGATCGGCTCCGGGTTCAAGAAATACTACAGCTGCCCCTGGTGCAGGCTCGACTTCCTCATCCTGGCTGTAAGAACACGATCAGTGACACAGATTATTGGTAATGTATTAATCAGTGAGCCCTTTTACACAGAGATCACAACAAACCGCCGGCCACTTTGTTGATTTAAGTCTGTTTCCAATAAACTTAACAAAAAAAAAAAAAACGGCAAACAGCTGCTCCTGTGTCCCTTTTACACAGGAATCCCAGTGTTAGAGGCGTGATGCCTCTCGTCGTGTCCGACAGTCTCTGTACTTTGCGGCCAATTTGAAAGTGAAACAAATGAGTTGTTATCTGGTTTTGTTTGATATATTTCTAAATGGAAATCTGGAATTACAGTAGCCTACTATGTGGATCCAGTTTCAGGTTAGTGTGTCTGAGGGCAGGGCGACACACACATGAAGTGCACAACAGAACAGACAGAAGCATGCATTTTGGCTGCATTCTCAGGGCCGGGGCGACACACACATGAAGTGCACAGCAGAACAGACAGAAGAATGCATTTTGGCTGCATTCACACAGAATCCTTCCCGCAGGGCTCTGTGCAGAGGTATGGCTGGGGTCATTCTTGTGTTGAAAATAAACAGAGGTATGGCTGTGTTCATTCTGGTTTAGAACATAACCACAGGGAAACAATCACAAACCAAGGTTTTATTTCTCTGATTCAGCTGCTCTCTCTCCTCATTCACCCCCATTCACTCTCTCTCTCTCTCATGCAGACCTCCACCCCCAATTCTGCCTTGTTTCATGGGGCAAACTCATCTCAGCAAAAATACTACTTTTCGTTGAGGCATTTTGGAGGGTCAGCATTGACCTTTTGCACAAAACAGCGAAAAGAACTGGTGAAAAGCTCCCGCATTGAATGGGCAGTGTAAAAGTAGCTAGTGTAACAGGAGGCAGCTTACATGTATTAGAACCACAGAGAACTCTGCTCTGTGATGGGGTGTTTGAAAGGTAACCATGGCAGCAGGACTGATGCTATAGAGACCTGGTTTTGTCAGTATGGCACTGGGTGCTGGGTTAGCCATACTCAGTACTGCTGTGTTGTTTGGACCCAGTCACTGTTTTCACAACAGTAATATTAAAATACCACTGACAACACAGTGTTTGTGGTGGGTCCTGACCCACGAGGTCCAGGTGAAGGTCATGTTAACTGGGTGAAGGCAATGGTTACTAAGTAAAGTAAACCTGGGAAAGTTAACTGCATTAAGTTAATGACTAACTAGGTTCAGTTAAGGTAAAGTTGACCCAGAGATGGCCTCTTTGATCCTTTGGTCAGTGTCGATCACTCACCTGCAGTATGATGTCATCACCAGGTGTGCTTTGCTTTCCAGGTGTCTCTGATGTCTCTGATGGCTGAAACTTTGGGATATTCTGGACTGGTAGCAGGCCTGGCTCTGAGGACTGTGAGAGCTCTGAGGCCCCTGAGAATCCTGTCTCGCTTCCAGGGCCTGAGGGTGAGACAGACACTTTAACCACAGACGGGAGCTGCTGAGGGCCCTGCCCGTAACCTTCCTACCTATGTGCAGCTGTGCCTGTCTCAGTCTCCACCTATCTGCCTGCAGGTGGTGATGAGGGCCATGGCAGTGATCCTCCCATCCATGTGCAATGTGCTGCTGGTGACTGCGGTCGTCTGGCTGATTTTCAGCATTTGGGGAGTGAATTTGTTTGGAGGAAAGTTTTACCACTGTTTAAATGAGACAACACAGAAGACATTTTACCCTGAGGAAGTGAACAACATATCAGACTGTTTGGCTTTGTCAAGCAAAAACCCCACAGAGGTCCTCTGGAAGAACAAGGAGGTGAACTTTGACAGCGTGGCACAGGGTTACCTGTCGCTGCTGCAAGTGGTGAGTCTGAACACAGGACACTACAGTTTAACCCCAGACAGACAGACAGACACTTTATCAGACAGACCACAGACAGAATAACTCTACATTGGCACAGATGGCTTCCGTCAATCCATGTGATCAACACAACCACCTCTGCTTCACTGTCATTAGAAATATGTTGAGCTGATCTCTGACACCACAGTGATGGAGGCGATGCGTCAGACATCAGACAGTACTGTGTAAAGGTTTAAAGCACTAAAAGTAAAGTAAAAATGCTTTCAGAAATTGTGCCATAAACACTAGTGATTTTAAACACTGTTTGTTGTGTTTTCATAAAAGCACTTCTTGAACATGTGCAGTTCAAATGAAGTAAATAAATCACTGACTGAATCAAGGTTCAGATCTATTCTCACTAAAAAGTAAACCTCCATAACGGAGGTTTAAAATTTAATTAAACCTGAGAGATGAGCTGTGGCCTGAGCTTATGTTAAAAACCAGCTTAAATTCAATGTTTTTCTTATGAAGTTCTGTGTTGTTTCTCTGTTAGGCGACGCTTAAAGGCTGGATAGACATCATGTACTCTGCTGTGGACTCCAGAAGGGCAAGTACACCGACTAATACTAATACTAGTACTAATACTGGTATTATTATTATTAAAGCTCAAAGTGCTTTTACATTAGAAACATGAACAGTGTAAATATACAACATAGATCATGCTTATACTGATACTAGTACTAAGAGTGATACTGGTGTTGTTTTTGCACTGACCCTGGTACTAATATTTGTACTGGTATTAATACTGGAGCTGGTCCTGGTACTGACATTGATACTGGTGTGTGTGTGTGTGTAGGTGGAAGAGCAGCCGTTTTTTGAGGACAACCTGTACATGTACCTCTACTTCATCTTTTTCATCATCTTTGGCTGCTTCTTCACCATCAACCTCTTCATCAGAGTCTTCATCGACACACTGAACCTGCACAGATACAAGATAAGTGTCTATACAGGCTAAGAGACAGACAGGCTGTGACACCAGATACATGGCGATACAGGCAGTTGTTTGGTTACTATGCCAACAGTTGTAAAGTTCAGGTTTAGGTGTGACACCAGTTTAAAGTAACTGATCCACATTCAGTGTTGCTGTTGGATATTCTGGTGATTCTCTCAGTCAGTTAACTGTGGTCTTCGCTCTCATTTTTACTTTGGAGGGAAACATGTTTTCATGACAGCGGAGCAGCAGCAGTGTTCCCAGACCATGAAGAAACGGCTGACCGAGGCACCTGTGAAACCTCTTCCACGACCTCAGGTGGGTGCCCTGACTTCCTGTTCAGACAGGTATGAAGCTGGTACAGCAGGGCTTCAGTGGATCAAGAGTCTCAGCGGAATTCAGGCCCAACTGTTTGAAAACTCTCAGTACCTCATTGGTGGCTCCACTTCTAGTCCCAGGAGTCAAATAAGCTGATCAGCTGTGTTAACCTGTGAAATGCTGCAGTCTGAACCTGGGAGGAGCTGCAGGAGGTCAGAGTGAGGGCGTTTACATGAGCACGAGGGTCCAGCATCTGAATTGTCCCAGTTACCCGCTGTGCCGCCAAAATCAGGAGCTGGATATTCCAGTTTATTCCTGATATTTATATTTATTATTTTTCTTTTGTGGTGCTTCCTGTTTCTCTTTTTTCAACTGTGGTTAGAGCCATTGTTGTGAGTTGGCGCCGCAGATGGCTGCATTGGCTGTATACTGGAAACAAATTCCTTGTGTGTAACATACTTGGCCAAATAAAGTGATTATCATTATCCTAAGTGGTAATAAACCTGATTCTGATCCCCAGTGAAGCTCCTCAGTAATAGTCTGATCCTGACCAAGAGTGACTGTATACATAGCTTCATCATCTGCATACAATGCCATCTGGATATTATTCTCTGTCAAAAGTAGGCAGGTAAGTAAGTTAATTAGTGATTGAAGTACTTTAACCAAGACAGACAATTTGACTTATCAAGATTTACAGACTCTTGCTGATTTAAGATGAAAGTGACAGGCTCTGCAATCAAATTCTCAGCTACCTTAAATAAATAAGGGACCTGAATGTCAGGGTCTATTATTCTTCATGCAGCTGGAACCTCCTGTTTGTCCCCCTGTCTCCCCAGAGCGAGTGCCTGGCTCGGCTCTTTGACCTGGTGACCCACCTGTTTTTTGAAGTCTTCATGGTGGTGGTGATCTGCCTGAACGTGGTGGTTCTGATGACTGAGACATACCACCAGAGCTTGGAGAAAGACATGATCATATACTGGCTCCTCTTCATCTTCATCATTATTTTTTTCATTGAGTTTCTTTTGAAGATCATCGCACTTAGACGACACTACTTCACCATCAGTTGGAACATCGTTGACTTTGTGGTGCTTGTCATGTCCATCCTAGGTGAGTCAGTCAGTTTCACAGTTCTGACACTGTGCCCTGAGCAAGCCACTGATTCTTCAACTTGATAGTGAAGAAAGTTTTTAACAGTGTATTTTATCACAGTGATTATGATTCTTTGTCACCTCTTTTTGGTTGATAATCCTTTCCTCAGTTTTATAACTCGGAGTGTGATTGGAAAGTTTCTCTTAACTATTTGGGGTCTAAACAGGAGATGAAATGTTCTCTTAGCCCTGATTTGTTAACCTACATTTGTTCACATGTAGTCAGTGTCACCAGTAAAGCTATACAGAACGAGCAGCGAGCAGCTGCTGTGTGCAGTGTCCCCATGGACGTACAGACTGCGGTCACTGGATCACTGTGACACTGAAGGAAACTTAGAACCAGGAGGATTCTCAGGCAGGTTCCACAGCCTCTGCTCCTCTGGTTTCTACATGGGGCAGGTTCCACACCCTCTGCTCCTCTGGTTTCTACATGGGTTTTATGGAGGTTAGTTCTGGAGGGACAGCAGAGGTAACAATATCCTCAGAAAGTGGAGTCACACCGAATCAGATCAACATGTACTTCATGTCTGTGTTCACATGTCACTGAGTTAGGACTCCAGGAAGAAGTGCAAGTTTTGGCCCAAACTGTAGCACTAATTGCAAACAGTCTGTGCTGGTGAATGGTCCAAACATAAGCCGCACTACGAGAACTAACTTTCTGTTTGTAGACACCTTTGCCTCACATAGCAGAGTTCGCTCAGTCGGCATTTTCATCTGTACTTGTTCTTTGTGGAGCTGTGAAACAGCTGGTTTACATTCAGCATCCACACTCAGTAGAGTCCAGCGCAAACGAGGAGGTCTCACTCTGTCTTGTTTATTAGGATACTTTAGGAGCTGATTGTTATCATTTTCTTCCTAGCTGTCATTATGTCACCTTAGTAGAATTTGATTTGTTTTTCAGAAAGCAAACATTTAGGTTTACAACATGTGGTCAGTTGATCTAAACGATGTGAGTTTGGAAATTTGCTCCGATGATTTCAGAGGTGTGAGGACCGACCAGTCATGTCAGGAGCAAACAGCCAACACCTGTCGTCTTCCTGGGGAGAAAAGTCTTGGCGGCTCAGTAATATACTGCTGGCTCTGACGTTCGAACTTCTGATATATGACGCTGTTCCTTTTGAAAGATACCTTTGGTCTCAGAGATGAAATATATTTGCTGCTGCCAGTTGGACTGAGACTAAAGGTCGATATGTATTTTTATTGGGCAGTTTGAACCACAGAGCTGCCTCTGTGACTCTGAGCTCCTTGTATGCTCAGACAGAAACCTCTGCCAAGGCAGTGCACTGTCCCCATAATGCCAATCCACCTAAGAACAATATTCCCATGTACTGTGTCCTCAGTTAAACTTGACGGGTTTGGGCTTTGTGAGTCTGAACTTATCATACTCTGTACCGAGACAGGCCGAATACCTTTGCCTGGCCTCTCTCCCTGGACACCCCCTTCAACTGGGGATGAACGATTCACCGAACAGTGTTGCCATAAACTTGTTTTAATTTATAACTATTTAGATATTTGTACAGTTCAAAAGGATAAGACCGTTAGATAGATATGTATTAAGTATATACAGTATGTAAAGTATTTTATATGTGTGTATGTGTGTGCGTTTGTGTACGTTTGTGTGCTGTGTGCGTCTAGCTAATTCGCTGCTGTGTCATGTTGACATGGACGTCTTCCTCTCCTGGCAGGATTTGTAGTTCTGAAGGCTCATTACGTTCGCGGACACCTGGAATCACAGAGTTGAAATTTTCAAAATAAATGTTCCTTCACAGAAGCTTTTACGATGTAGGAGGACATTGACCTCTACCTTGACCGCACCTGTCGAACAGTGGCCACATTTTGTTTTCTTTTGGTTGCAGTGATTTTTGTGTCTTCCTTTGTCACTTGCCTGTTTGTGGTCACTGAGCCTGGTCATGACCAGGACCAGTCTCTGCGCTGTATCTCTGACAGTAGAGAGATAATCCGCCAGTTCATAATCTCTGTTTAGGGCCAGATAACATTCTAGTCTACTGTGGCTTTTAGTTTCTTCTTTCCCTTGTTTTTTTACATTGGGTTATATCTTGGTTTACTCTGGTTGCAGCGGTGACAGACTGGTTGGAGTGAGTCTGACGGGGGCAGTGAGTCTCAGCCCCAACTGACATGGGGACTCTTTGGAGGGGTTTGGAGTCGGGGGTGTCTGGTGGTTAAATATGTGAGTGCTCTGAAGGGGTTTGTTGAGTTGTTCTCTATGATACTGTGAGGACCGTACTATGAAAAGAGCCTTGAGGTGTTTTTTTGTTGGGATTTGGCACTGTACAAGTAAAATTGAATTGAATTTTCAATGTTAACTATCAGTGGGTGTCTTTTTCCGGTCGACATGCATTTGTTGGTGTTTTTCTGTGTACTTGTAAAATGTATCTGCAGAGTTGTGCATGTAAAGCTGGTGCTGGGTGTTTGGCCTGGCGGGTACAGCTGTGAGTCGAACCCACCCTTCACTACCATATACTGTAGCACAGTGCGCTGGATGACACTGTCACTTATTTTTAAGTCATATTTTAATTGTAATGTGGAAATTATAAAATGTTCTCTTACTTGTGTTTCAACTTCTTTGAGCTTTTGAAGCTGGTGCTGGTGTGGTAGGTGTAACCCGTGCTGTGCTCAGTGATCCAATTGTTTGTGTTGAACCTTTGCTTGTTCTCCTGACATCTGGGACATTTTTGAAAAATCATGATATTAGTTTTCTGTTTTCTTTTTTTTTAGATGTTTTCTTACCTTACCTTTCTTATGACCATGTGATGTCGCTCATTCCTACCTTATGACCATGTGATGTCGCTCATTCCCATGCTTCGATTGGCTCGTATCTTTCGAATCCTCCATCTGTGTCGCTGCGGCCAGAGGATCCAGAAGCTGCTTTTGGCCTTGCTGATGTCACTTCCTGCCCTCGTCAACATCTGCCTCCTGCTCTTCCTCCTCATGTTCACCTTTTCCATCTTCGGCATGATTAACTTTGCCCACGTGATGAAGGGTGGCATGATTGACGACATGTTAAACTTCGAGACGTTTGGGAACAGCATGATCTGTATGTTTGTGGTCACCACTACAGCTGGATGGGACGGTTTCCTTGTTCCCTTCATGAACAATCCTCCCAAGTGCAACCCAGACATCCAGATCCCAGGATCAGCCATCAGCGGGAACTGTGGTAACAGAGCGGTGGCCATCGTCTTCTTCACCTCCTACATCCTCCTGTCCCTCCTGCTCACGCTCCTCCTATACATCGCCGTCATCCTAGAGACCTTCAGTAGTGACGACACTGAGCAGCTGAGTGATGACGACCTGCAGATGTTTTATAAAACCTGGGTGAAGTTTGACCCCAATGGCTCGCAGCTTATCGAGTACAGGTGAGTCCACCTTAAAGAATTTTTTAAAATCTTTTATAGTCCAATTCTCTACGTGGAAAAATGTGTATCTGTTTCATCTGACTGACAAAATTTCACTGAACTCTAGTGGACTCTAAAAAAACTCTGGCAGATGCTGAGAGACTCTCATGGATTCTTAGAAACACTAACGGACTCTGTCAGACTTTGAAACCCCCTTGTTCTGAAGTTGAGCAGACTCTGCGCAATGCTTTTGTCAGTGCTTATAAACTCTAAAGGATCCTAATATGGGCTCTAAAGTGGACTCTAACGAACCCTCCTATGCTCCACAGTCAGCTGTCAGATTTCTGTGACAGTCTGCAGGATCCTCTGAGGGTTCCCAAGCCAAACACCATAAAACTGATTCACATGGATCTGCCTCTGCTTCCTGGAGACAAGATTCACTGTTTGGACATCCTGCTCGCACTCACCTTGCAGGTAACATCACCTGGTCACAAGCTTTTGCTGTGTCTTTATTTTTAGTCTTTATTTTTAACCATTTTTTTTATCTGTGTGTGCAGGTGTTTGGTGATTCAGGAGAGAGGGACACTCTCAAAGCCAGAATGGAGGAGAAGTTCATGGCCGACAACTCGTCCAAGGTTTGACACTGTTCTGTTCTGTTCTTCTGTTTGATTTTGTTGCATAGATTTACCTGTTATTTAAACTCGGCACCAGGGTGTAGCCTTACACATCATTCTTTTGTATGCAAAGATTTTATTTTATGCAGCTCAATTTAACATTTGCATTTAACATTTGGGGGAGGCGATAGTGCGGTGGGTAGAGCAGTCGTCTCCCAACCGAAAGGTTGAAGGTTCGAATCATGGTGCCTGCAGTCCACATGTCGAATTGTCCTTGGGCAAGACGCTGAACCCCCCCATTGCCCCCGATGGTTAGAGCCATCGGTTGAGTTGGTGGCGCAGATGGCTGCCTCGGTTCTGTGCCGGAAACAAATTCCTTGTGTGTAACATACTTGGCCAATAAAGGTGATTATCCTTTATGTTTAATATTTATCAGTTTTTATTCTTGGGCAGTTCTGCAGTTGGGTGTTTAAACAAATGATTCTTCATTCCCCACTGAAATAATATCCACGGCTAGCAAAGCACCAAACATCCAGTTGGGGGTCTTTTACACTGGGCTGTGTTCTGAGTCTCGCAGTGTTGTGCAGTATAAATGATCAGGAGGTTTCTCTAAAATGGAGAAAGAGAAAACACCATCTCTCACTCAGTGTTCACTAGTCTTTGTGAAAAAATGAAGTGTGTCCCTGAAATGTACCTTCATATCCAAACAGATCTGCACCACTACAGCAGATGAAGACTACAACTACAGCTTCTATGAAAAGAAACTGCCAGCGTGGCTGAGCGGCACTGGCGCCATATTTTTGTGGTTTTATCCACGTCATCTTTAGCTAAACACATGAAGTGAGCCACATGACATAGTGCTGAGAAAGGCTCTGCTCCAAGGCTGCATGTTAGTTATTAGTGTTGTCACAAATGTCAGAAGTGCGATTGTGAACGAGGTTCTTACTTCTGGAACAGGCCCTGGAAGCTCTGCTTCTGCTTTGGCTCTCTGCTGTTTCAGGTTTATTTTCTCTCACACTACAGTCCACAAATGTTAATATGCTTGTCCTCTTGTTTACAACAACAACGTTAATGAGCAGCAGCAACACCAGAAAACATTGTCAGCTGCGATTTCAGGTTAAAAAAAATGAATTTGTATTTAACAAGTAATTTCTAGTTTTTATTATGGAAAACACAATATCACCTTTATTTGGCCAAGTATGTTACACACACAAGGAATTTGTTTCCGGTACAGAACCAGAAACAATATGTTGCATCCAGCCTGAAGTAACAGGTGATTACGGTTACCCGCAGGTGTCTTGTGAGCCAATCAGCAGCACCCTGCGGAGGAAACAGGAAGAGGTGGCGGCGACAGTGATCCAGAGAGCCTACAGGAAACACCTCGCACAAGAGGAGGCGGTGGCGGAAACTCCAGCTGGTGCTTCAACTGTTTAAGGCACCTCCCACCTGGGTGGAGCTTCAGAGCAAGTTTCACACTTTGTTGTTCTATGCTGGCCTCACACTAGAAGATATTCGGGCAGATTTTGGGTCCCAGTCGCCCTTCCCAACGATACTGTGGGGGGTGTTCCTGACTGGAGGGTGGTTGGAACCATCACCTGCCCTAATGATCCTGTAGTATGAGGGGTTTACAGGCACAATCCTTACACTCCCGAATGGCTCAGTCTCCCCAATTTCAAATCATAAACATCAAACATGTTTGATATGTACAACTTTAAATTCTGTCATGTGAAAGCAACAGAGATGAAATGTTGAGCAGAAACCCACAACAGCCAATGAGAACGAGCCGACCAGGAAGCATCACCAACCACAGCAGTTTGAGACGTCTTCTCAGTGCTGACTTCACAAACACTGTTTTCTCCTCTTCTTTTCAGTACACAGGATCACACACACCCACACACACACACACACACTACTAGCTCCATGTTTGTTTTGCTCTGAAGTCCTATTTGATCTCATGAGTTTCTGTGAGATCCCGACTCCCTGGAATCCCCGAAACCAGCATGTATATTCAGAAGAGCTCATAACGAGCTAATATACAATTGTCAAGTATCTTAAATACTCTTCTCTCACAATATTACAACTGGTCTCATACTATTACAGCTTGATTCTCCAACTCTAGGACGACCAGTTGTCCCTAATATTCTGCCACTGAAGTTTAAAGACACAAATGTTTTCTCACTAATATTATCCTTAATGTTCTTATATGATATTTCATTATTAGTGTACACATTTATGTCAGTCAGCTAACCTGTGTTTGATATATCCACTAACAAAACTGACTTTCAGAGATCTCCACTGGTCAGTTGTTATTAACCAGCTTCTTCTGACCCTTTGAACAGTTTATGGTCATTTGTGTGTGTTTCCTCTTTAAAAAGACAGTTTTACTGTTTACAAACAGTCCATGACGTGCAGCAGAAGATGGACTGTCACAGTTTTATGAGTGAGCGTCAGTGTGGGCATTTTTGTGACTTAGACATAAAGCAACTCGATAAAACCAGTAACTTTATAGTGGTGTGTTAATTATGTTAAAATTGCTTTCCAGCTTGTCCATAGCACATCTGTCAGCTCAGTATAGTTAACATGACACATTAACCAACACAGGTTAAAAGAACAAAAGCCCCCAGAGCAGGAGGAATAAATAACAACAGCATCATGAGTCTCCTACTGTTGAAATATATTCAAACATGAACCTGAGAGTGTAAACACAAACAGGCTGCACCTGTCGAAATATTTTAGCTGTGATCTGAAATGTCACAGAATGTTACATTATTGATTGGATTGCAGCTTTTAATCGTGTGCTCCCACAAAATAAAACATATTTTATGTTTAGTTTTATCTTATGTTGTGAGTCGATGATAAACCACCAGGTTATTCAAGTGTTTACTGACAAATGTGCAGGTTTGTGCCACTGTACATTTATCTTGTTCATATGAAGGTCAAATGAACACAACAGCAGGAACAAATGGTGGTTCAGTGGGCAGAGCGGTCGCCTCCCAACCGGATGGTGCCTGCAGTCCACATGTTGAAGTGTCCTTGGGCAAGACATTTGTCAAAGGAACTGCCTGAAGAGCTCAGAGACAGAATTGTGGCAAGGCACAGATCTGGCCAAGGTTACAAAAAAATTTCTGCTGCACTTACGGTTCCTAAGAGCACAGTGGCCTTCATAATCCTTAAATGGAAGACGTTTGGGACGACCAGAACCCTTCCTAGAGCTGGCCGTCCGGCCAAACTGAGCTATCGGGGGAGAAGAGCCTTGGTGAGAGAGGTACAGAAGAACCCAAAGATGACTGTGGCTGAGCTCCAGAGATGCAGTCGGGAGATGGGAGAAAGTTGTAAAAAGTCAACCATCACTGCAGCCCTCCACCAGTCGGGGCTTTAGGGCAGAGTGCCCCGAACCAACCGGCGCCATCGGCCTTGTCAGTCCTCTGGACTATGAAGCCGTCAGGCAGTAAAACCTGTGAGTCAAAGCTCAGGACGGGCGGCCGTCCTCCACTCATTATTGGCACTTGTGGTCATCCAGGGGCCCGTTTCAAGAAGGAGGTTTTGTTGAAACTCTGAGTTTGTTAACCCCGAAATGAGGAAAACTCGGAGTTTTCGGGGAGGTAACTTAAACCCGTGAAAGCGGGGTAAGTTAAACCCGTTTCAAAAAGAGAGGTAATCTAAACTCAGAGTCAGTTACTATGGCAACTTACTCTGTGAACCTAACCTGGGGCCTATTGCACAAAACTAGGATAAGGGATTAAGCCAGGATATCTTGGTGATCCTGGCTCAACTTATCCGTGATCCGGTTGCACTAAAGCTGGATTAGATGGCGGCAGGATGTTATGGTATAAATTACCATGGAGATTTATTCTGTGGAGCTAGCCTGCTCCAGACCAGGCTAAGTTCCAGGATTTATTTAATCTCATCCCTCATGTCAGTCAGCAGTCACCA
>NW_018128050.1:878684-905866 GCF_001952655.1 Monopterus albus
TTTTTTTTTTTTTACGAAATATGGGCTCGTAGTCACTATATGCTTGTAGTAGCACATCCATTTCTGTCGGGGAAAAACGCAGACCTATTTTGGCTTGGTCCTGTTGCCATGGTGACTCGTAATTTCTTCACTCCATTGTTCAGGGCTTTTTATAGTCGCGTGGCACGCGCCTAACTCTGAGTCAAACAACCCAGAGTTGATTAAACCAACTCTTTTAAGCTGTTCTGAAACCGAAAACTCCAAGTTTTCCAACTCTGGGTAAGTCAACTCAGAGTTCAGGTTTGAACTCTGAGTTTGTTAAACCTCCTTCTTGAAACGGGCCCCAGGAGACCACAGAGTTTTGCACCTTTGGGGTGTATGTTAGAGATCCATACGGTACGAACTCCCCCGTTATTACAAAAAGTGCAGAACTCCACCAAGGGTGATTCTTCCTCTAAACCTGTTACCGTGACAATAAAATACACTACCTACCGTGTGACACTACTACTGTGAGAGTCTGTGTACGTTTTGCTCCTGCTCCCAGTCTCAGCAGACTTCAGCTCCACTATGTGTACATTAAGAGACTTCTTCCAGCCTCTGCTCCCTGCGCTTACCTACTGTGACAGGACCTTGAAGTAGAAACAGTTTGTGGTAAATCTGCTCCGACCTCCTGTGACAAACATCACTCCGAGGCAGCGTCTCACTCATTGAGCTTTTAATATGACTTTTTTTGTACATCACATCTGTTTTAAAAAAAAAAATCAGCTCTAAAGAATCACATTACTACTCTGACTGACCCACCTGAGTGCATTTACAAAGGACAGACTTCAAAAACCAAGCATTCCAGGGTATTAATACATTTTTCTAACCAGAAAGGAGCTAAAGCAACAGATCCATCTCTGCTTTGACAGTCTGTCTGCATGAATCAGGAACATTAGAGGGAAGAGGACAACATGGGAGCAGGACAGGAGGTGCTTCCTGTTTTCTCTGACCCACTTCCTCTTGCAGTGTCTGATGCTGCCTTTAGCAGATCTCAGCAGACAACAACAAAGATCTGCTGCTGGTCACTGTGAGGCTGTCCTGCAAAGAATGATGTTAAAGTCATCTGTTGCTTTATTACAGCTTCTATCCACTGCTCAGTATTCAAACTCCTCGCTAGAGAAAAGTCCCCCAGAGCCAACACAAGCCTCCGCCATCAGACAGATGCTCGGGATGCAATATAGTCTCAGGCACTGTGGAAACGCTCTCTCTCTCTCTCTCTCTTGCTCACACAATCACACACACTGCGGCACTGAAGTGTTTGCTTCTACTGGGCGCTGCTTCCTCTGTCAGTCGTCAGGTTCGGTCACACACTGCTCCACGATCTCTCTCAGGTTCGGGTTTTCCATGGCAGCCGCCACTCGCTCCTTGTCATTGATCTGTTTGTTAACTGGAGACACAGACAGCACATTCCTTCACTGGGCCAAGGAATCACAGACTCTTTAGTTTCTGTCAACATTTACAAAGTTCATGTTGTGCATCCAACAGTTTCTTTAGCTTCACTAACCTTTAAAGTCTAATGCTGACTTTGAGAAGGTGCAACCCACATGAAAATTGTCTCGGCAGGTTGTTTATCAAAAGAAACCTTTTGCTCTTTATATTAAAAAAATAAATACAAGAGACTTACTGTCTTCTTCAGTGGAATGGGTTCCTTCTGAAACGTAAATTTCCAGCTGAGAAGAGAAAGAAAAACAGCTGAGTTAAAAGGCAGAGTCAACTCGCACACTTTATGTAAAGTCTGTTCTAAGTGTAGCACTGAGTGGAGGGAAGTTTGACAAGTGCCAGTGACACATGCAGCAAAAGGCCATTACTGATCTGAAACTGGTGACAGTACCACTGCTGCTCAGAGAAAGACTAGAAGACTAGTCTTATATAAGACATATAAGAACAAATTAACAAGCACCAAGTATATACAAGCATTCAATATCCTCATAGTTCATTCATTCATCCTTAGCGAGGGCAGGCTCATGAAATGTACAGAGGCAAGTGAAAAAAAATGTTTTGTTGTGATTTGGGTGCACTGACCCTTTAACAAAACAAGCCACTACTCTGGTACTCACCTTATGTTTAAAAGGCAGACACCTCTGCAGCTTCACCTGTAAGCACAAGCCTGCAGACACACAAAACACAACCAGCATTATATCATTTAAATCTTTCCAACTGGCAAAAACATGACCAGCCTTTGTTTAATCCTGTCACAGAATGAGAGTGATAATGGGCCTGAAAAAGGAATAGAGAGACTCCAACATTAGAACAAACGGGTTGTTTCTTTCTTTTTTGACCAGAGTTTCAGTCACACACATTTTGTGCATCCTCAGCTGTGTTTGGCATTATCAACAATGATCCGATTCCATCCTGAAGGCATTCACCACAGAGACACATACACCATCTCTGCTGACGTCTGACATCATGAAACGTTTGATGAATCAGAGAGCTTGTTCTGCTTTCAGCAAGGGACAACAGCTTTAGCAAATCTCCATTTCTGCTTCCTGTCAGTTGTGTTATCAGCAGTGACTCACCAATCAGAGTGGCCAGAGAGCAGTGAGGGACTGTTGGAGAGAACTTGATAATGATGAGGTACTCATCCTCTCCGAGCTCCTGGACCTCCACACATTTCTCCGTCACCACCTCCAGCTCCTCCAGGCTGTTGGGCTTCTCTGGGTCCCGGATCGATCGAATCACATCTAATGAAGGGACAGAAAACGAGATAATGATCTATTTGAGGTCTATATAAATAAGATTACTATGGTCTCTGTGACCAAACTCCACTGAGTTCTTCATTGGCATTAATTCCAGTATGTTCGGCCTAATCCAAACAAATTCCATAAAAAAAGTAATCTACTTGAATCCCGCATTGGCGCCATTCTATCAACACAAGATCAAACCTCAGTCAGGAAATGATCTATGAGTTCAGAACCACTACATACACCAAATAGTGCCCTTCACATCAATCACACAAAACTCTATTCAGAAAACTATCCATTTCAGTTCTGTAATAGTACTAGTCCCAGTATGCGCATTACAGTATAACCACACCAAACTCCATTGGTACAGTCATCTATTTAATTTCAGTAACTTACCAGTTGCCTTCAGTCATGGCGACTTGTCATAACTACAGAACTTCATAAACCTCACCAAGATCACATAGTAAAAACACGACTTATTCACCCTTCAGCAAATTGTAATAGAGTCTTCTATCAAACATTCCATCTCAATACAACTGGGCGCCATCTGTTGAATTAGATGGGCAGTTATTCATGATTATTATTATGAAAAATAATAAATGAGTCTGGTGTAATCCATTCTACAAACCCTGACACCAGTTGGCTAACTTTGGGCCTGTTCGAGCGTCACTCACCGTACACCTCTAACGCTTTGTCCTCCATCTTTTTGGTCTTCAGGGCATTACTGTTATCGACAAGTCCAGACAACTGTAAAACCTTGGTGAAAGTTATCGACGCAAGGCTGAACACTACTTCCATTTTTTAGAAAACGCCATAATAACCAGTACAAGTTGTAATGACTTTGACAAAAAAAAACGGACACTGTCGTTAAGGGACAACAGCTTTAGCAAATCTCCATACGCATGTGGATTATATCAGCAACTACATACAATGTAAAAAAACAACGTAAAGTTGTATAGAGATCAGTGGATTTGATCGCAGCCAATGAGCGTCCGCGTGTCGCGTTACTTCCGTATTTAGTTTTCAAGGAAAAGCAAACGATAAACTATCTACGGACGGAAGAATCTTTATTGTCTTTTCAAGTTTTAGTATAACACGTTAGCTACCATGGAAGTACAGAAGTAGAAATACATCATACAACATATTTGTTTGATTTGATTATAATATACAAGACAATGATAGTAATAATAATACACCATAAACAAATGTATAAAATAAAATTCTAAGCATACAATTTTTTATTTTTCAAAATTTATTATTTTTAATCGCTTTGAAAAACAACACACAAAGCAACCACACAGGTACAGTAAAAACTAAATACAGAATGGAAGAATATATTTTTTAAATGAGAACTTAAACTATATACATAAACACATCTGACCTTAATAATTGGCTCCAGCGCCCCGTGACCCCGTTTGGGACTAAGCGGTTTAGACAATGAATGAATGGATGGATGACCTTAATAAATCATCTGACAATAAGATCTAGATACCAAATTCCAACACACCTGGCCAATAAAGCTGATTCTGATCCAAGAGGTTTTAATCACATTACCAACATCGTCATTCGATTAGTTGGCATTGGTAGTTTTCTATTGGTCAGATGTGGTCAGCTGAAAGGAGGAAATAGGACATGTGACCCGAGCTGCTGTTTACATGATAGGAAGAAATGTCCCGACTTCTGTCTAGAAGTGTTTGTTAGATTTTATAACAAACAGTTTTTAGTTTAATGTCTCCGCCTGTTTGACACGTATTTATTTCCCATGTGAAGATGTTGGAGGCGGCTCAACGGCTGGAGAACAGCCCTATAGAGGTGGCTGTAATCCGCGAGAACCAGCGCTGGGGAGACGTAGCGGACATCCAGAAAGCTGAACATGCTCCCGGTGGAGCCCTGCTCGGCTGTTTGAGTTTCCAGGGACGGCTGGTGGTGGTGGACCCGGCGGACAGAGAGGCTCCTCCGGCTAAAGTGGACGGCTGCTACAAAGAGTGAGTCACCTTTCCTATGTTGGGCACAGATAGGAGGGAGTAGACGTAGGTCCTTCTTTGGCTCCTGGGCACAAGCATGTACATGGCCCCAACCCCTTATGTAAAAGACCAAGAACCACAGACACATTTTACGTCTTTTTGTAGTTACACTTTGTCTAGCAATACTTTGCTTCTCTTTGTTTTGTATCCACTTTTACTCTTTTTGTGTCCTTTCGTCGTTTTGCTCCTGTCTGTTTGTTTTGCATCTGTTTTCACTCAGTTTGCATTTCTTTGTAGTCATTTCATTGACTTGCTGTATCAAGATACTGTATATTAATTGTCAGTGTACTTACATTTCCAAGAGCAGTTTTCAGAATTCAGATAGATGCAACTAAAACCAGGATAGCAAAGCTAAATACACATTCAACATATGAAGGGGTAAAATTAGACCAAAGATAACTTGATTAATTATTTAAATCTTCTGCATCTGCAGCAGGCTTATTAACGTGAATGCAGCAAACAGGTGATCAGAGCTTTCCTTGTATTTTTCTTTTCAATTAAAGTCCAAATATAGTTTCTTCTGGAGAATCACAGCATTTTTTCCTGGTGTGTAAAGTTGATTACAAGGAGTAAGATTCACCACTGGGTCAGTCATTACATCTGAAATAAGTCAACACTGATTGTTTAAAGTTACAATACAATATTTGTCTGATTTATTCTTACTCACTGAATTACCTCGATTGGGGGAATCAAATCACTGCAGCGACACAGCCAAGAAACAAACCATTTTTTTCTATTCCTAGCTTTTCTTGGGAGGAGGTGATGGTCCACGACCAAGGTGTGAGCAGCTTCAGACTGCTGGCTGTTGGATCTCAGTATGACCTGAAGCTGCTGAAGGTGGAAGCAGAACGAGCAGCCTGCATTTCTCTGCTCTGTATGTCTGAATGTGCGGCAGACCGCCTGCTGCAGATAGTCAAAGAGCAGGGCTGCAGTGAGTACCACAAGCAGTCCATCATCACAGGAAGCAGATCTAATGCTTCAGAGTTGTAGCCATGTATATTGTTGATGTATAAATAATGCAGTAATTATTATTTACTGAGTCTTTATTTTCAGGTGAATGTGAGCTGCAGTCACTGCGTGTTTTGTCGTTTGCTGCTGGACGCTGCTGCGTGATGCTGAACAGTGACAAGCTGCTGCAGCTGCAGTGGCAGCAGATGGAGGAGGAGCCACAGATGTTATCCTGCTGCAGCATCCAGTCAGCTGACAGCAATAGACACCCTGTGGTCCACCACTGTGTCTGCAGAGACACCCTGTTTAGCCTCAGCTCCACTGGACTCATCTGTATCCTCCACTGACCACAGCTCAGTACACACTACCATTATTAATACTACTTATAATATTAATGATATAATTAATAGATAAAGTAAACAGAACTGAGATTAACTGTCCTGTATGAAAGAAACTAGTGGTGATCAAAGCTGATGAAACTATAACAAGGTCTGAGTCTGGACAAGCAGTATTGAGCAGATTAGTAGTATATTTGTCAAATATTCTAGTCCTGTTGTAAAATGTACCATTAATAAACAAAGCCTCTCAAACTGTAACCAGCTTAAATATTTATGTTGTTAATGTGAATGTCATTAATGTAATAATAATAATGCATGATTTACTCATGGAAAATGGGTCTGCCATAGAGGATTGCACAAACCCACACCTTGGACTGGAATACCATCATTTTGCACTCTTTGTTTGTTGTCTTGGTTTTTGCAGCATTGCTCTGTACACCCTAGCAGTCTTTTCTTTAATGTAGCCCTGCAGCTGTGTATAACGTCACTGATGGCAGTCTGCTGGCCACTGTTGACCTCCCCGCCTACCTGAGCTCCGGCCTGGCAGAGGATGGCGGCATCTCCTGTTCTTCCTCCTTCTGTCTCCTGCAGGTGTCAGCTGATCTCAGCACAGCCATAGCCGTCACTCAGTCTCACACCGCCGCTGCAATCAACCTCAACCTTTACTTCAGGTGCAGCAGCAGGAACACCAGCATCACTGGTTTTGGGGCATTTACTTTACTGTTTGTAGCTACAGGATCCAAACAGATCACAGTATCTTCTCACAAATCAGAGCTCAAATCTTTTCCAGATAATAAACCAAGCACCTGCCCAAAAACACACTACTCTTGTTGACACCTGTAACAAAGACAACATACAAGGGCTTCAGAAAGTCTTCATTTGATTGTGTTGCTGCTTTTGTCCATCACTCTGCAGTTAATAACACATAATGACAAAGTGAAAACACACTTCTAGAAATCTTTTATACATATACAGTATGCATTTAGTATCTGTGTAAATGTAATGTTATTTTCCTCCCCTGCCAGACAGAGAATGACTGTGTTCTGACATAAGACTTAACAGTAACATGTCGTCTTCCAGGATGTATCCCGACCATCTGCTGTGTGCTGCTCCCCCCACTCGCCCCCCACTCCAGTCACAGGACCCAGGAGACCAGGATAGCGTGTCAAGCTCCAGCTGTAGCCTCGCTGCCCTCGGATTAACCTTCAGGACTGACCGGTAAAGTAGTAACCACACCACAAAGGCTTGCATGGATGAGACCCACAGACACCCGGCACAACAACACCTATAATATATATAGGTTTCTCAATTAGAGGCACATAAAAGTATCAGAATAAACAAAATCATCAAACTGTATTTCTCGCTGAATCCAGCCGAAGCCTTAGCTGAATTAAAGCACCAAATTTCTTGTTATGTTCACTGAATTTTTAACAGGACTATGTTCTGGCAGGGTTCACTTAGCACAGGGGTGCTTTGAGGTAAATGCTAATGCCAGTATGCTAACATGCTAGCATGTCAATCTTTTGCAGGTATAATATAATATTATTCAAAAAGAATGAACCGATTTCATTACGCAGTATTTTATTAAGGAAGTCACAAGTATTCTACTCACAATCAACTTTTATTTCCTGTCTTACAAGTGTTCAATGTGGCCACCACCTGCAGGATGCTGCAGCACGGGCAACATCAATGATAAGAGAATTCCTCCCAGGCGCGTATTAGCATATCACGATCCACTGAGTTGATCGCTGTTGTTGTGGCCACATTGAACACTTGTAAGACAGGAAATAAAAGTTGATTGTGAGTAGAATACTTGTGACTTCCTTAATAAAATACTGCGTAATGAAATCGGTTCATTCTTTTTGAATAACCCTGTATTTACCATGCTGACTAGCTTTAGTTTAGTGTGTTAGCATGCTAACTTATGCTAATTAGAAGTAGGCATGCAGCACAGCCAGGGCTGATTGAAAAATCAAAACTTGAAGCAGTTGCCACTTCGGTCTTGGCTCGGCTGTGGCTCAGGAAGTAGAGCTGGTCGTTGCCTAACCGGAGGATTAGCGGTTCAATTCCTAGCTTGTCCAGTCAACATGTTGAAGTGTCCTTGAGCAAGCCATTGAACCCCCACTTGCTCCTACTGATAACACCAGTGTGTGAATGGCCAAATAGTGTGAAAGTGCTTTGAGTGTGCTGCAATGCATAGAAAAGCACTGTACAAGTACAAGAGCATTTACCGTTTATTGTGATTATTTCACATTAGCACAAATAAATGGTTGAATAGTCAATGTGATTTTTAGTTATGTAATGTAACTGGTTCACAGTCTTCTTAGTTGACCTTAGTTTCACCTGTAACATTTGATCCTGACCTCTGACCTCTGACCTCTAACTTCACCGTCAGCTCCTGGGAAGCTCGTCTGGCCTCCATGTACAACAGAGTCCAGCAGGCTCCAGCTCATTATGCCTCCTCCAGCCAGCCTGTGGGGACATCCTGGTCCTCCTCCCTTCCCCTCCTCCAGTTCCCCCGGGCTCCATCCTTGACCCACAGCAGAGTTCCTTGCGGCGGAATGACTGTCTCGTTCTCTGTCCCCGAGTCATCCACTCTGTCTCTGCTCACTGTCTCCGAGTTCTCTGCCCTGCTGACCTTTGTCTGCGCTGGCAACAGACAGACCACAGTGGCCTTTTGGGATTTGGAGTCTGGGAATGTGAGCTACCACCAGGTGGAGGGCGAAGCGGCCGTTGTTCAGTGCTGTGTAAAGAGACAGCACAGACTGCTGCTGAAGAGTAAGTCAGACTCAGACATGTCTTCAGTGTAACATCCACTTAATGAAAATACTGTTTGATTACAGTTTGGACCAGGTAGGACTGCCAAACTGACAGACAGGCTGTAAACAGAGCTCTTTCAGCTCTAAATCAGTGGTTATCTAAGCCATTTACTGAAACTGAAGGTGAAACTGAAAGTGAATGGATGTGACATGTTGGATGCAGTTCCTCATTTCATAGGAATTCTGCTTGTACACCACCTCAGTAGTTGTAACTTAGACTTGAGCCAGACGTTGACTTAATCCATCAATCAAAACTTTAGCTGAAGGGAATTTTTAGCCTTCCAATATTTAACATCCTTACGCCAGCTCATGAGAAACTGAAGATTGAGTGTTACTTGGTTTCAGTGGGACCTGCATGTCTTCTGCATAGCAGTGGTAATGAACATTGAATTTTTTCCAGGCAGAGCCCAGTGGAAACATATGATGATAATAAAACGGGGTTTGTGGTAGAGCCTTGGGGTTCCCCTCAGGAGGCAGTAGAAGTAGATGAAACATGATCAGCCATTAGTGATGTTGATCTTTGTTGTAGATGTGATATAAACCACTGTAATGTCCTTTGACCTCGTTTCCTTTTTGAGGTTAAGTCAGGTAAAACTGGTGCTTGGTTTACAGTGTGTTGTAACGTACTGCTCATGTTTCTCTGGCGTCACAGCATTTTAAGAGATTGGAACAAAATATCTCCATAACCGATTGAACTTCTAAAATTAGAATAAAACATGTAAGAAGAAACAAAAACAAAAGCAGACATGAGTGTATGAGGCTGCAGTTATCTGGCTGTTGTGTTTGCCTAGCTGTGTTTGAAAGAAACAGACTTCCTCTTCACATATCTCTTTCTCTCTCCAGAGGACGGTGTGTTCCAGCTGTTGTTCTCAGTTTCCCAGCAGGACTTGCTCAGCAGTTTGATGTTGTTTGGCAGTGCAGCAACAGTAGATGCAGTCTGTCACCTGAACAGCTGGGGGCGCTGCTCCATCCCCATCCACGCCCTCCAGGTGAGAGCCAACAGTCACCTTTACAGTGGAGACTGTGGCGGGATGACTTATACAATCCCAAATCATGAAACGTTGGGCCAGTGTGTAAAATTAAAACTGAAAACAGTGATATGTAAATCATCCGCGTCCTGTATGACATTGAACACAACACAGCAGCACATTATTTGATGTGATACCTCATCAGTTTTATTCTTTGTTCAAAATAAACTCTCATTTCAATCCTGATGTTGCAGCACATTCCAACAAAAGTTGGTTCAGCTGCATTTCAGGGCCAGTAATGAGGTAAAACAATGAAATGATGATTCCATTTGAACCAGCTGATGTCAACAGGTGACTGCATCATGACTTGGTACAATGGTGGCAGCCAGGAAAGGCCAAGCCTTTTGGGAGCAAAGAGGGGTCTAGGCCCGCCAGTTTGACAAGATATGTGTGAGAAAATCATTGAAATGTTCAAAAACAATGTTCAACAAAGAAATATAAGAAGGATTTGGATCTGTCGCCCTTTACGGTGCCGAACATCATTAAAAAATTTAAGGAATCTGGAGGGATTTCAGCGCATAAAGGGCTGAGCCTGAGCTGGATGACCAAGCTCTCTGATCCCTCAGACAGCGCCGCATCAAGAATCGTCACTCTGCTATAAGTGATATAACCACATGGGCTCAGGATGACGTTGGCTCACCTGTGTCAGCCACTACAATATGTAGTTACATCCATAAATGCTGCTTAAACCTGTGCTGTGTCAAAAGCAAGCCCTTTGTCAACAGTGTCCAGAAGTCGACTACTCTGGGCTCAGAGGCATCTGGGATGGACCATCACACAGTGGAAACGTGCACTGTGGTCAGACCAATCACTGTTTCAGGTCTTTTTGGAAGGAATGGACACCGTGTGCTCCAAAGGTGAAAAGGACCATCCAGACTGTTAGCAGCATCAAGTCCAAAAGCCAGGGTCTGTCATGGTCTGGGGTCATGTCAGCGCCCTGGACAAAGGTCACTTCCACTTCTCTGATGGCTCCATTAATGCTGAAACATACAGAGAGATGTTGGAACAACACATGCTGCCGTCAAGATGACGTCTTTTCCAGGGACGTCCATGTAGATTTGAACAAGACGATGCAAACCTCAAGCTGCACATTACCAAGTCCTGGCTGTGGAGGAAAAGGGTGTGAATGCTGGACCGGCTGCCTGCAGTCCCCACCTGTCCCCAGTACAGAATGCGTTGTTTGCAGGAAGAATGGGACAAAATGACACCTGTTTGTGCAAATTCTCAGTCATCCAGGTCGTAGTATGCTGAAAAAATGTAGAAGAAATCATCTGGATGTAGTTTTAGGTAGAAGACGTTCATCAGAACTGATGAAGCCTCTTGGATGAGAGGTGAAATGTCTTCTACCCACATCCAGATGATTTCTTCTACATTTTTTCAGCAAAACACCTGACACACTGAGTCACTTGGAGTCCTCACTCCCTAAAAGTCTTTTAAGTGTTGTGAAAAGGAACGGCAGCATCACATTGTGGTAAACGCTTTACTGTCCCAACTTTTTTGTGTTGCAGGCATCAGGATTGAAGTGAGTTTATTTTGACAAAAAATCAATCTGATGAGGTATCACATCAAATAATGTGCTGCTGTATTGTTTTCAATGTAATACAGGACCCAGATGATTTACACATCGCTACTTTCAGTTTTAATTTAGATTTTACTTACTGTCCCAGCTTCTTCTGATTTTGGATTTTAGTTAAAAAATTTTCACCATAACATCTGGGTGACTCAGTGAAGTTGGTTTGTGTTTTGGCAGGCTGGCCTGAAGAACCGTCAACTGGACACGGTGGATTTCTACCTGAAGAGCAAAGAAAACATACTGAACCCGTGGGCAGCGCTCGGCACTGCGGACCAGCCAGCAGCCTCCACGCTGAGCCTGACAGACAGTACGGACACAGGCTTCATACATTGTATACACAATGCAGCTACAGTTTTTCTAACACACTTATTTAAGCCCAGAAACTGCCCAGAGAGTAAATATGCATCATACATTTTGTTAACAGTCATATACAAATTCTACTAATAGTGGCTTTAATCATTGCTGTTTCATATATGGTGTATGCAAAGTTGTGTGAAGTTTATGGTGCTGACCTGTGTATGTCTGAAGGTGTCCAGGAGTTGTGTCCTGCTTTAGACCTGCTGTGTTCAGCTGTCAGAGACTCGAACAGTGATGCTCAGAGTCGGCAGTTCTCAGAGCAGCTGCTCAACATCACCATGAACTTTGTCAACACACAGATCCGCTCTGTGCTGTCCAACACGCACCGTGAGACCACACACATACACTTCAGTCCCGTTCAACATATACCATCCACCATCTGTCCACAGCTGACGGTGGTTAGCTCAGTTATAGTCCATCTTTTATTTTCTGAGAGTTACAGCTGGTTTGTTGTGTCTGCAGATGAGGATGCAGGTGTTCGGTGCTGCGTGGAGGTTCTGGACCGGTACCTCACCGAGCTGAGGAGCTACATGAAGAAATATCCCTGGCCCGCCGGGGGCGACACCTCCAGCCATGACTTTGCTGCTCCGATGGATGAGTGGGAGCAGCTGCCAGCAGAGGTGACATAAAGGCTACGTCACATCCCAGGGTTTAATGCTCAGGTCTGATGTTTCAGACAGCTCTGATCTGTGTGTGTCGCTGCTTCCCGTCCATGTGTGTCAGTACCGTGTACCTGGGTCCGGTGTGAACACCACTGAGCTCCTAAACTACCACACATGCAGAGATGTAACTGAGATGTCCACTACATGTGAAACATCCTGGTCTCTCCACTGACCCTGTCGCTCTCCTCTACATGTCACTCTCCCCTCTTCTGTGAGGGGCCGACGCTGAATGATGATGACAGGCCGTATGTGCAGAGGAGGAGACGTTAAAACGACCACATGGATTCTGATCTGACTGTTCTGACGGTGCTCGCATGGTCGGAGAGGAATCAGATCTAGGAGCACATACTGTATGCAGGTGGCCCAGATCTGGGATGTGGACACCTGGTCTGGTCTGTTCACACTGCTGTGGACACACCAGGCCTGGGTCACTGGGTGGAAAAACAGATCTGGGAAATGAGAGGCTGAATGTGTCTTTGTCTTCTAATTTAAATTTTGCTTTTAGGTCTTGTTGGTTTGAACTGTACTAGGCAGCAGGAAAATGTTACAGTAATTTATGTCAAACCTCTGTGTGTTCTTTTGTGTGTATGCTGCAGGAAGTAGTCCGTCAGTCCATCCTGACCAATCAGATCTCCAGAGCGCAGACTGTCCTGAGGAGGCAGAACTTCCCAGAGCAGCGTCTAGCCGCTCTGGAGATGGAGGGTCTGCGGCAGGTCTTCTCCTGCCTGCTGCACCGAGACCTGCAGACTGCCAACACACTGCTCATTAACATGGTCAGAGCACGTCACTGTAGGGAACAACAACCAGTCAAACCCTATTTTATGTTACATGTACAAGTTGAAAGGCTAATGTTTGTAAGTTACATAACACATGTTAAAAATCCAATATCTAGAAACATGTTGAAGGAATACTTCAACTTTTCAAGAGCTATGAGTGACTTGACGTAAAGGTGCCGTCCCAGGTCATACTGGGAAGTCAGTTATTGTAGTTGTTTCGGCACGTTCGTTGGAACAGTCAGCAGTTGGAACTGTAAAACATTTAGTGCCTGATTGCTGCAGTTTGCATCTGAGCCCGTGCTTCTTCAAATGTGAACACAGTTGTACTTTTAGACTGAGTAATATTTACACTTCCTGAGGATGTCTCTATCTCAGAAGCATGTCACAAGTAAACATCCACAAAGTCAGCATAGAACATATGGAAAAATGATGCTCCTTCTATCTGCAGAACCTGCAGAAGAACCCTGCTGATTTTATGTTTCGTATCACAGTAATCCAGTGAGGGATGTCTGCACATCCATGGATACGGTGCACACAGGATTTGCTAATGGTAATAGGTCATCTGGCATACAACTCACTGGTGGCACCATTAGTCTCTATGTGTACCTCTCCCACAGTCACAAGGCTGCAGTTGAAAAATTTAAAGGTTTAAGAGCATGAATAGCCCCAGAGCAGGGGGTGGGGGCTCCTGTCTCCAGAAATTAATCTGGACTGTCTCATCTGCAAAGTATGCACGATAGCATAGTAAGGTTAGCAGTCGGCTATACATTCACACAGCTGAGTGTTTTTAATCTAAATCTAAGTGACAGCAGCTTTTTGGCACAGTGACCAAACTGTGGTTGTTGTGTTTTCAGGGTTTCAGTGTGAAGAAGCAGCTCCACAATATTTGTCTTCACACCGACGACAAGGACCTGAGGGAGTTTGTGGTGAGTCTGACATTTCACAGTACACACAACCATCTTCTTCGTACCTGACAGTGCCATTGCTTTTTTTCTGTCTTATAATTTATGTTGGATGTATCCAGCACATATTTAGGTTTCAGTTTATTTTATAAAAGTTTTTGCACAACATAAAGTTTTAGAAGCAGGTGTGTTGGATCAAAACCAAAGAATCCTGCCCGCTGTCGTCCATCACGCAAACTCAGTTTGTCTGCATGAACTTTGCCTAATGAGGACAGAAATGCTGATAAGTCCCAGCTACAGAGCACATGTTTTTCTGGGTGTTGCATAATGTTTCTGCCCTTTTGTTCCAGTGAATAAACTCAGACCTGCCCAGTACTTAAACTAAGGGGAAAGGCAGCGCTGTGTTTACTGCTCCATGTTAGAACTCTTAACAAGTCTTTGCGGCCCTCTGATTGGTTGCTTGGTCAGGTGGAGGAGCTGTCAAGGCAGAGTTATTTTCCAGAGGACATGATGCGGAGTGTCACATTCATAAGGGAGATGGAGAGGTTGGGATCACTGCCTGCGTCCCGCTGCCCAACAAACACCTCATCACAGAGGTTGAGATCCCGTGTTGTTGCATCCCTATTATGTTCCTTCTCTGTCTTCTTTGTAACCTCTGTTTTGGTCTCCTTTTCCTTCTTATTTCAACTTATTTCTTATTTCCAAATTTCTTTAACTTCTCCGAATGTTCTCTTTAACCCCTTCTCTCATCTGAGTTTCCTTTTATGAATGAATTCCAGACAACTCCTTTATTTATTCAGTTGTTTTATGCTCTTGGATTGAAAATGCTAATCGTCTTTCCAGGGCAGTTCAGATGGTTCACAGGGAAGCAGGAGGTGGTCTGCAGGTTCTGGAAGAGCTGGTGGGACAGAGGAGCTCTGACAAGGAAGGGGGGCTCTGGAGGAACCTCAGATTGGACTGGGTGAGGAACTGGGACCAGAGCTGCCAGACTGCCATCCTGCTGTCCAGACTCCAACACACAGGTATAACACCTCAGAGCTAAAAACAGAACAAAGACGCCCTCTGGCTCCTGAAAGTCTGTTGTGGTCCAAGACCTGTCTTGTGTTTGCTTTGTTAGAGCTGAGTTACTGTGACTCGGCGGTGTTGTGGCGATACCTGACCGCCCTCCACGACCAGCACCGGGTGGTCAGCTGGGTCCAGACCATGGAGACGTCCGAAGCCTCCCGGTGGCCGGAGTTAACCCCAGAACTGGTTAACAATAACACAGAGTGCAGCACCTACATGAGGGAGATCATCCTGGACCTGCTGGCCAGGTACAGCAGCTGTGTATGTTCTCTGCTCCACAGATGCTTGCTGACATTACAAACAGATGTGCTGGTACATTTAACAGGTAACTGAGGAGATGCTGCTACTCCATAACTTTTTTTTTGAAGTTAGGGCTGCACCTTAAACATTGATGATTCAAACAAGCAGATGAGAGCCAGGATAGCAGCATGGCAGGCTACAGACTTTCACTTGCATAATCTTGTCTTGTGGTGGCTATGGCTAAGGAGGTAGAGCGGTTGTCTCCCAATCAGAAGGTTGATGGTTTGATTCCCAGTCCACATGTGGAAGTGTCCTTGGCAAGACACTGACCCCCCTAGTTGCCCCTGGAGGCCTGACAGCACCACCATCAGTAAGAAATTCCCCCACGGGGATTAATGAAGTATATTAGATTTAAAAAATGTAATTAAATTATTTCTGGCTTGCACCAATGACCTTTTCTGCAGTCCTGACTTTCCTCTGAAGTCTGTACTTGTCCTGTTTGGTTGCTGAGCCAAACCAGACAGTGATGGAGGTGCATAGAACAGACTCCATGATTCCTCTGTAGAACTATATCAGCAGCTCCTGGGGCAGGTCGAACTTCCTGAGCTGGTACAGGAAGTACATCCTCTGCTGTGCCTTCTTGATGATGGTCCTGATGTTAGACGTCCACTTCAGGTCCTGGGAGATAGTGGAGCCCAGGAACTTGAAGGACTTTACTGCTGATACAGTGCTGCCAAGTATGGTGAGGGGGGTGTTAAGGTGGGAGGGTTCTTCCGGAAGTCCACTGTCATCTCCACTGTTTTGAGCGTGTTCAGCTCCAGGTTGTTGTGGCTACAGCACAGGACTAGCTGCCCAGCCTCCTGTCTGTAGGGCGACTTGTCATCATCTTGGATGAGGCCAATGACCGTTGTATCATCTGTGAACTTCAGGAGTTTAACAGAGGGGTCCCCTGAGGTGCAGTCGTTGGTGTAGAGGGAGAACAACAGCGGGGAGAGCACACATCCCTGGGGGGCGCCTGTGCTGATTGTCCGGGTGGTGGATCTGGTTTTCGCCAGCCTCACCTGCTGCTTCCTGTCAGTTTAGAGTGGAGGATGTCTGGGATGATGGTGTTGAATGCTGAGCTGAAGTCCACAAAGAGTAAGTTTTAAGAACAGACCTCAACACGTGGTCAGGCTGATAGGGAATCAGCACTTTGCAGGTGGAGTCTAGAGCCTGACCATTGATGGCTCCAAAAACAACTAGTAAAGTCTTAAAATCAGTCCTAAAAACTCCCAGGTGAAGGGCAGATGATGCTACAGTCCAGCCTGGAAGTCAACACACTATTATGTGCAGAAACGAGCGGGCCAGTGTAACCAGAACAGAGGTCAGTGACGCTGTCTTCCTTCAGATTCTGTACAAAGTGGAGCTGTTTGTTGAAACCTTATGTTTCCTGAGGAGGGAACCTGCCCCCCAGTGCAGCAGTGTGGCTCCTTGGAGTGGGTTTAATAGTTTGTGGATGACTGTGGAGGTCTACGACACAGACCGATAAACCAGGGTCTCGACTCACATTGGATGGGAGTTGGCTTTGTCCTTTAACTCAGATCTGATTGACATCAGGATGGGAGTTGGCTTTATCCTTTAACTCAGATCTGATTGACATCACTGTTCTGGGATTTGAAATTAAAACATTTGAGTTCCCTCTCTCTGCTTTTCGGAGCTTCCAAGAAGCAGATTCCTGGATTTAGGAACATGGAAAAAGAATCTGACTTTCCACATAAACTTTCTTTCTGTACTTCTGTCCAGGAGAGGAGTGTTCATCCCAGAGGAGCTGGCAGATTTGGAGCAGCTGCTGTGGAGGCTGGCTCAGGGTGCAACAGCTGCTGTGGAGGCTGGCTCAGGGTGAAGGAGTGATGGCTTCATCTCCTCCTGTTCCTCAGTACCGCTCCCCCCTTGGCCTCGACCTCCACAGCCTCTTCATCACCTTCTGTGTGGATCACGGCCTGCAGTACCTGCTCTACACCTAC
The DNA here is from genome assembly GCF_001952655.1 of Monopterus albus. Classification (NCBI taxonomy): domain Eukaryota; kingdom Metazoa; phylum Chordata; class Actinopteri; order Synbranchiformes; family Synbranchidae; genus Monopterus; species Monopterus albus. Next base: position 896,122 of record NW_018128050.1, read on the forward strand.
CTGGAGCACTACAGGTGTGTCGACAGGATGTACCCTTCAGCCTCCAGCTGGCTGTGAAATGTTAGGGAGTTCAGCAGCTGCTAATGAGCTCCTCTCTCCACAGGCTGACACCCAGAAACTGCCCCCTCCTGACCTGTCTGAGCCTATCTGAGAGTCGGCCCTGGTTTGAGATGCTGGTAAAGATACAGGAGATCACCAGAAACCTGTCAGGTGACTGCTTTGGTACTGGCTCCTGCCAGGACAGCAAACTGACCTTCTGGGTGGAGTGCTGCATGTTGACAGTTTTGATCGAGTTATTAACAACATTACTTGATAAATCATTTAGGCTATTTAATGAAGCAAAATTATCAAACGTTTTCTGGGTCTGCTTCTGAGATGTGAGGATTTTCTACATGAGTATTGAGATGTTTTGTACAAAACGAGCCACTCTGGGAAATTGTGATGGCATGCTTCCTTTTTCTTCTCATTGAGTCACTTTGTCCTTTCTTCTGTTGCCCAGCAGTAGGTACCAGGCTCAGCTTGTTCCTTGTGACTGGTTATCTGGTTGTCTCTGTGTGTCATTCCAGACCCAGGCCTGGTCTTTCAGGCCAGTCTAACCAGTGCTCAGGTGCTGTTACCAGGCAGCCAGGCGTCTCTCAGCAGCCTGCTGTTCGAGGGCCACAGTCTGCTGGCTCTGGCTGCCATCATGTTCGCCCCTGGAGGCATTGACCAGGTAAACATCACCTCTCATCCTGCGTGGTCTACTGTCAAGTGCCCAGATGTCCTTCCACCTGTGCTGTAGGGTGAAACAGGAAAAGAGGATTTAACTGAAATGAATAAAAGAAAGAATGAGAATATTACCTTGTAATTAACTGATGTGCCAATAAGACTTTCTGTTGTCTGTGAACTTTGCTCTAATTGTTACCTTCTGAGTTTTTACAGAGAAGTGGAAAAAATCAGTCAGTCAGGACTGGACATGCGTGCTCCCCAGTGTGGTTGATAAGTTCCTTTAAAGTTAGATACTGGGCAGTGTGACCACAGTTCTCACACCACTGTCAACCAGTTTCCTTGGGGAGATACTGTGGTGGCCCCAGTAGTTGCACGAAATGGAGAACAGAAAACAGAAATAAAAAGAGCTTGGCAGAACTGAAGGGAGAGGAGTCCCTCGTAGCATCCCTCTATAATGATGTCTTTTCAGATAGAACTGCTCTGTGTATTCCTGGGTCCAGGTGGTGGCTCAGGATGAAAGGACAGCCAGGCCAGAGAGGACAGTTGACCCCCAGCTCCTTAAGATGGCACTGGCACCCCACCCCAAACTGAAGGCCGCCCTTTTTTCCGCTGGGCCCCGAGGAAACAGCCCGTCCTCCGACATCTCTGTCTATCACCTCCTGCAGGTACACTCACACCTGTCAGCACCAGTCCTCATTCGATTGCAAACGTCAGCAGCCAGTTAAAAGAGTGTTGCACCCAGTAACCACGCTGTGGAACTGGTTTTAATGAGCGCTCTGTGCTGAGCAGAGCTCTCCTCTGTTCATGCAGTAGCCTCTGACCATGGTAGTCCTCCTGCTTGTTGTAGTAGCCTGTGTGTATGTTGCAGTAAAGTTGATGCATATGAGGTAATTGCACTGAGCTGGTGTGTTTTCCAGTCACTCCATCCTTTGGACCCATCCAGGCTGTTTGGCTGGCAGGTGGCAAACACCCTCAACTCCACTGGTGAGATCCAGATATCAGCTTTAAGGTCACCACAAGATCATGAGCCCCAGTACGTTGATGCTTATGGAGTTAACACTGTCTCCAGATTCTGTTTGCTGTGTTAAAGCAGCAGCAGAAGGAGCGGCAGCAATACCACCAACAGAAGTTGGTGCAGTAGTAGGCACAGTAGTGCTAGTAGTAGTCAGAGAAGTAGCAGAAGTATTGGCAGCAGTATGGGTAATAGCAATGGCAAAATAAAACCAATACTAGTAGTAGAAGTATTAGCAGCAGCAGTTGTAGTAGTGGCAGAAGTGTCACCAGTAGAAGTATAGTAGTAGTAATAGTAGAGGAAGTGAGAATACACATTACATTAATACACAGATTTAGACTGACTAAAGCTGTGGATTCATTTTTTTGGGTCTCTCCACAGAAATGTCAGAGCTGCCTCATTTCTCTAGCCCTCACCTGGTCAACAGGTTCGCTCTGGTGGAGAACCTAGACTTCCTGTACTACCTCCGTCATGGCCGACCGTCCTTCGCCTATGCCACCTTCCTCATCCAGCAGCTGAGCAGCTGCTGTGACATCATCGTGCTGTGAGTATGATGCACTAGTTGAGTTCTGGGTGATGGCCAAAAGTTGGAAAGACAAAAACCACAGCATTAGTGATGTGTGTGTTTCAGAGTGCAGCAGGCACAGCAGCAGGTGTACAGGCTGGCCCTGCAGTGTTTCAACGTGCCTTCTGTGGGGTCGGCTGCAGTTTGTTTCTGCGAGCTCCTGGGAGTCTGCAGCCTCAAGCTGAGAGTCAACATCAGAGCCATGAACGCCATCCTGCAGCACTGGAACCGACACGACACACACAGCCCTCCAACACAGCATCTGCACACTCTGGGTAAACAACACAACATCTGTACACTCTGAGTAAACAACACAGCATCTATACACTCTGGGTACACACTCTCTAGCATTTTGTTTCAGTGTCTAAAGGTATAAAGCTGGCAGAGGCGGAGCCTGGAGCAGCCGAGGAACTGATTGGCTACCTGGAAGCTGCAGTGACGGACAGTCTGGAGCAGAAGGGCATCAGCAGGTGAGCTCCATCTGCACAGCACTACTGTCATCATGTGTCCTATGTTCTAAGTTATTTCTGGGACTGTCTGACATTGGAGTAAAAAGCAATGGACATACATCCTGCTGGAGGCTTGATGATGCAGTTGTGCAGGCTAGCTGGCCAAATGTGTAGTTTATCGTTCAGAGAAAAGGCCATCTGCTCATGCACAGCTAGCCACCAGTTAGCAAGCTAGAGAAGTGACCAGACTCGATGGTAGTTGCATCAAATACGTTTTAAGACGAGACCTCAACGCGTGGTCAAGTTGACAGGGCCTCAGCACATCGCAGGTGGGGTCAGGAGCCTGACCATTCACAGCTTTGACAACATGCAGCAAAATCAGTCCAGTGGTCAGACTCAATAACCACAACCATTCTTTAACTCACTGTTTAATTAAAGGGTGAGTTCACCTAAATTATGAAACACAACACATTCTCTCACTTCCACTTTGCAGCTAGTTATTGTTTTATTTGACAAGATGCTGAGACAAATTAACTTTTGCTTGTGCTTCCCCCAGTGGTGAAAATAATATTTTCAAACATGTTTCTTAGTCTTAAGGAGTCTTACTGAAAACTGTTCACACCAGCTGTATAAACTGATAACAGGCTGCTGACATTGTAAAAGTCATATTTTAGTGCAGAAACAAACAGAAGGGCAAATAACACCAACAATATCTGCATGACTAGCTACCATTAGGGATACATGAGAAAATATGCTGTTTGTAATTTGGGTAAAGTGGCCCTTTACATATGCAATCAGATTTAAATCCATGTTTGCTGACTAGTTGAGGAAATCAGCCGATCACAGAGCAGGTGAATATTAATCAGCGTCTGCTGCTGAAATGTGGTGTTAGGGAGCTTGCTGTAAAACACTGAGCGTTCTGCTAGTTTGGGAGTTTGCTCAAATGAGAAAAGCTTCAATTCTATTTAAAGCCTCCACTCTCCACTGAAAAACAAAATGGTGAGATTAATGATAGATTGTATTCTTGATTTTTTTTTTTTCCCCTTTATTGGCTTTTTGTGGACAGAAAAGGTTAGAGCAGGGATGCCCTAATACAACATTATGAGAAAAGTATACATAAAGTTTATTTGTGTGTGTGTGTGCATGTATGTGTCAGGGCATCCTATGAGGCGGCTCAGGAGTGGGCATTGCCTGTTCAGTTCTGTCAGCTCCACAATCTGAAGCTCAGCTCTCTTTACCCCACTCACTGTGCTGATGACGGACAGTTCGTCCACTTCCTCTTGTTTGTCCAACTGCACACACACCCCCCCCATCATCCTGAACAGGTGGCACATGCTGCCTTCATTACACCCTGCAGAAATCAGCTACATCTCTGGTCACATCAGACTTTATTCTTAAAAAGGTGTCACACAGGGCTTTCTAACTTTTATTTTCACTAAGCAGTGTAAAGTACATGCAAACTAAAACTTGGTGCCATGTCATTTCTGCTGTAATATAATCTCTCTGTAATATTGTGTTCTGTAAACTGCTTCCTCTGACCATATTTGGTTCTTCCTCCAGGTGAGGTCACTGGTGGCTCATTTTGGCCCCGCCCTTCAGGCCCACATGAGCCTGGCGTTTCAGGACCTGCAGGTGCACATTCAGAGTAGAAGCTGTGGCCCTGAGCTGCAGACCCAGTGTCTGAGCACAGAGGAGGCCCCGGTGAGCCCTGAGCACCCCAAGGAGCTGTTCCAGGTCCTCCTGCAGAGCCAGGAGGAGGTGTCTCCCTGCAGTTACCTGCTGCAGGAGGCACTGGTTCAGCGCTGCCCAACTCTGGCTGTGTTGGCTGCCTGTCAACAGGTAAACGGATAAAATACACATGGTTGTGAATACCTGCAGCTACAATATCAACAGCAAAGCATCATGCACAGGAACAGCTTGATTTTGGCCCCACAAGGCTCGGCTGCTAATCTTTGGTAACATAACTTTTACACTTTTAACACTGTCTTTATTTTCACTTTGTTCTGTTTGTACTGATACATAATCAGAAGATGCAAATTAAAGTAAACCCAAGTTATGTGTGTCTGCAGGAGAGGACAAAATGTCTTTCTAATGAGGTCAGGCTCCATCAGTAAAACTGGATTCAGTTACTGTATATAAAAAATGACAGCAATATATGCAACTGAATATAATCCAGCTTGCAAATACATAAAGTTTGCCATGCACTCATCACTAGCTGCCGCACAGAGCAGTTAACCTCAGCATCTTGATTTACTTGGTAACAGTGCCAAACAGTCGCTGATCTCTGCTCTGTTTACACTACCCCGCTAGCTTCTCACGCTACACACAGCATCACGTTGGAGCTGTTTGTTGAAAACAGATGGGGCCTCACATTTCTCCTGAGGAATAAACATCACCCAGTGCAGCAGTGTCTCTGGATGCAATTTTGGAAAATTCCAACATACCAAATCACCGGCTGCATCCTTTAAACATATTTCTTGTTAAACCTGTTTGACTGACAGGGGGCGGAGCTGCTGCCGTGCCTCTGCGTGTGGGTGCTGACATCCGTCAATGAGGTCACGGCTGGGGAAGCCACCTCTCACCTGGCTGAAGCCCCCCAGCACCATGATTGGACCCTGCACGACCTATCAATCATCTGGAGGGTGCTGCTGGGGTGCGGGTGCATCAGACCCCTCCTTCGAGGTTTTGAGCTCTTCCAGAGGGTAAAATGATTCAGATGTGATCATAGAAAGAGATTTGAAAACAGACAAGTGCACCCTCTCTCTGGGACTGTGACAGTTATCACAGCATGTGCAGCTGGTTCAGGCCATGTGCTGAATGGAGGAGACATGAAAAGTGGTTCAGAAAGAATTATACGCACTGGATTAGAGCCCCTGCTTTAATGCTGGGTTTCAAGCACAGTATTTCTGTTATTTTGGGATTTGGTTGGTTCATGGTTGGTTACAGGGTGTTTTGATTTTTTTTAATTTAATTTATTCTTTCAGCTTAGCATTAATGTCAGATGATTATTTTAGAAAATAAAACGGATAACAAATGTCTAATATTCAGGCAATGGATACAGTTTATCAAACCAAGATAACTTTGCTTGACTGATTTTAAAGACTAAGTCGGAGACTCAGATATCTTAGTCTTTGCTTGTCTCTCCCAGGACTGTCCTCTGGTGCTAGTGCTGAGGATGTTCGAGTTGTGTTGTGACTACAGGAACTTCTCCGAGGCCAAAGTGAAGCTGCTGGACTTCCAGAGGACGCTCATCACTGTGAGTTTCACCTGTTAGCAGCCAGTGTGCACTGTGACATCAGGTTGTAAACCTGCCTGAGACCATGTACATAATGTATCATAGTCAACATTTGTTGTTTTATTTTCACCTTCTCATTGTGTTGCAGCTGCAGATTGGTTTGTGGTGCTTTAAGAAACCACAGATGCCTGAGATTTGACTGTCCCCTACCAAACACGTTCCATTTCACCTTTTCTGTTGTTGGGAAATTAAACCAGAAAGACAAACAGTAATCAAACAAATCTTGTTTCTGTCGACCTCGACTGATTTGACTTGTCATCCTGACACAGTGATGTAGAAGTGTCATTCCTGTTCAGGATAAAAACATCTGCTGTCCTACCCGCAGACAGTACTTTCATAAAGACATTAAAGGTTCTTCGCTTGGTCAGTAATGTTCTAGTCTCCCAGGCAGTGGGCCAAGCTAAGAGCAGTGCACGGAGCCAGGACAGGGAAGACTCACCTCACTGAGGAGCAGTGTTCATTCTCTCTAATCTGCCTCCTCTTCCTCCTCTATGTTACAGCTGCGAAACAGCAGCCCAGCACCTTCTTGTGGCCTGCCCCTGCAGTGGGTGGAGAGACAGGCCTCTGTGCTTCTCTTCACCATGCTGCAGCGCTGCTCCTCCCAGTATGACCTCCATCGACTGCTGCAGCTCCTGGCTGACGTCGACAAACTCCTCAAATCCAACGGTGAGTCTGTCGCCTCTTAAACTGACCACAGAACTTGTCAAACGCAGCTCAGAGAGACAAGGATTATCAGCTGCTCCCATCAAAGGTATGATTTACACCAGCTGCTGTCGTCCTGACCTCTGATCTTCAGTAGACTTCGTCACACTGAAACATCATTTTCTGCTAAAGTTTAGCAAATCCTTCCTTACACAGATAGTTTTTTGAGTTACTTTGTTGTTCTTGTGTATTTGCGTGTGCTGTGCGTGCAGGTCCAGACTTCAGGAAGCTGAGTCAGCTCAGTCATCTGCTGCAGGGTTCAGGGGTCAGCCTGTCTCCCAGACTCCTGCAGTGCACTTCCCCCTCCATCCAGCAGGAAGAGTTCCAGGCTGCGGTGGACGCTCTGCAGGCCAGGGGGCACTACAGCCAGGCCAGAGAGGTGGCCATGCTGGCCGCCCTGCCTGTGCACTGCCTGCTGCTCAGCCAGGTCTGCTTCACAGTCCACGTCCTGGGTTATATTTATATTGAAGGCTCAGCCAGTAGATGTTCTTCATGCATGTCTGTTACTTACATCTTTGTTTCTTGTTACAGTTACAATAAACATTTCTATTTTGCATTGTATGATTATACCTGAACCAAAATGGAGATGACCATATGACTTTTTCTTCTTTAATTCATTGCTGCACATGGGTGGTTATCCACAAAATTTACTGAGCACATTCATGATCCCCAGAAGATGAACCAGATGAACCCTGTCTGTTTTGGGCACTCCAAGAGTTTTCCTCTGGTTTCCTTACAAATGATCTTGTTCTCTAACAGCTGATTCAGGATTGCCCCTTCTTATTGAATACGGACTGATGAGCGACAGTCCACTTTAAGTGAAATATACAGCACAGTAAAGTGGGGGGGGGTTCCTGTTCCATCCTGAAGCTGCTGTGTGTTCCATTACTGCCTCGACCTGGGCAACCTGGCTTTAACCGCTGACACGTTTTTCTGCCTTTCATGTAGCTACTCCAGGAAGTGAACTCCCAGAGGCCCAAGCAACAGTGGAGGAGGCTGGAGACCCGAGTCACTTTCTGGAGGAAATGTCACAAGCAGCTGAAGGTTGCCAACACTGATCCAGAATCCGCCACCCAGTTCTTCCTGTCCCAGGCTGAAACTGGACCTGCAGAGGTTCAGATGGAGCTGCTGGACATCCAGGAGCACTGTCTGCTGCTCAGCCTGGCCGCTCACTGGCTTTCCCAGCTCAGCCCGGCTCCTGTGGACAAGCTGGAGAGCCTGGAGAAAAGGCTGTGGATTAGCAGGGTCCGACAACAAGTGCTAACTGTCGCCATGGAGGAGGACAGCGTTTTCAACCTGCCGCCACCCGCCGTGACACCTGAAATGAACACATACGAAGTGCTCATGAAGGAGTTGTCCTTCTCGAACATATCGGGCCCAAACACAGAGAAGTGCCTCAGTCTGGAGGGACTCCCAGGGTCCCCAGAGGAGCAGGAGGAGCTGAGCATGAACTCAGGCTTGAGTCCAGAGGAGAGGGCCGTTCTGGCTGTGCTGATTGGTCAGTTGTTAGATGAGGGCAGCATCCATGAAGCCAGCCGGGTCTGCCGTTATTTCTCCCTGTCTCACCCGGACATGTGGCTGGTGCTGCGCTGCCGAGGCCTGGCCTCAGGTGAACTAAACCCCGAACCAAAGGAGGAGGTGTCGGACACTCCGCCCAGGAGCGGCATCCTCAGCTGTAAGCGTCTCTCTGACCTTTCTGTATCAATTTATCAGGACAACATACATTAAGGAACACTTCTGTGAATGTCCCAGTGGTTCACTGATTCTTAGGTTTTTGGCATCATGTACATTTTTATTACAACAAAAAACATAGGATGTTAATATGGAAGACAACACAGTAGATACAGGACACTTACAAAACAGCATAAGAATATACACCAGTTTGATGAGTGTACAAGAGGTTTCATGAGTTGTGAGGGAGTGTTCAGCTTTGTTTAGTCTGGAAATGAGAATATACAGCATAAGGTAGAGAGAGGGAAGGCAGTGGGGGGGGCGGACAAATAAAAACACTTTCAGCTGCTGTCCTGTCGTGAGAAAACAGTACAATGTGTAATAAAACGAACATTTGCACCACAGTGCACAAGCCCTGCAGATCCATGTAGCACCAGAATTCAGACCTAGTTTGTTATCAGCATAACCTTTTGTTCAGGAAGTGACTCATTACATTTATTCAAGTGCAGGTTTGGGTGCTAGTACTTGACTTGAGTGGTTCCATTTTCTGCTACTTCACTTTTCACTACATTTCACAGGAAGATATTGAACCTTTTACTGCAGTACACTTTGCAGATACACATCTGTACTTTCTCTACTTTTACATGAGTAAAGTTTTGAATGCAGGACTTTTACTTGTAATGGAGTATTTTTATAATGTGGTGCTGCTACTTTTGCCCAGGTAAAGTATTTAAATACTTCTTCAACCACTGCCCGTGGACTAGAAGTATAAAGTGAGTCACCAGATGTAATATCTGTGTCTTTCTCGCTCTCTGTCTCCTGCAGCTCCTTCATTCAGCAGCCTGTCGTCATTTGTGATGTTCCCAGGCCCCGAAGACCAGGTCTCTGTCCAGCTCCAGAGACTGGTGGATCAGTGTCGCCATGGCAACAACTACTGCAAACAAGTCCTCTACCAGCTCTCCAAGGTGTTAGTAGTACCAGTACACAGTGTCTGTCTGTTGTCATATTGAAAAGCATGTGGATTAGAGTAGAGCAGTACTGTGCTGACCCGGACAGTGCTACTACAGCACATTTCAAACACAGAGGCAAGTCTAGGTGCTTTACACACAGTGGCAAGAGACATATTATTAACATTTTGAGGAAATAAAGATCAAGGTCAAAGATTTTTATTGTCAATTCACTATATGTGCAGGACATAGAGAAAACTCAAAATACTGCTTCTCTCTCACCTAGTATTGAATGCCCAGAAAGAAACTAAAATAGAATAAAAGTAGAATAAACATAGAATAAATATACTTGATTGGCCGGCAAACTGTCCTGACTTAAACCTCATTGAAAATCTA
>NW_018128050.1:906789-908646 GCF_001952655.1 Monopterus albus
TAATGTGGTGCTGCTACTTTTGCCCAGATAAAGTATTTAAATACTTCTTCCACCACTGCCTGTGGACTAGAAATATAAAGTGAGTCACCAGATGTAATATCTGTGTCTTTCTCGCTCTCTGTCTCCTGCAGCTCCTTCATTCAGCAGCCTGTCGTCATTTGTGATGCTCCCAGGCCCCGAAGACCAGGTCACTGTCCAGCTCCAGAGACTGGTGGATCAGTGTCGCCATGGCAACAACTACTGCAAACAAGTCCTCAGCCTCTACCAGCTCTCCAAGGTGTCAGTAGTACCAGTACACAGTGTCTGTCTGTTGTCATATTGAAAAGCATGTGGATTAGAGTAGAGCAGTACTGTGCTGACCCGGACAGTGCTACTACAGCACATTTCAAACACAGAGGCAAGTCTAGGTGCTTTACACACAGTGGCAAGAGACATATTATTAACATTTTGAGGAAATAAAGATCAAGGTCAAAGATTTTTATTGTCAATTCACTATATGTGCAGGACATAGAGAAAACTCAAAATACTGCTTCTCTCTCACCTAGTATTGAATGCCCAGAAAGAAACTAAAATAGAATAAAAGTAGAATAAACATAGAATAAATAGAATATGAAAACTAAATTAAAGTAATAAATAAATAATTGTTAAAACCAGGATAAAATCAATTAAGACTAAATAAAATCATTTTTAACAAAACATCAGAAACTTGACTTCGGTACAGTATGAAGATGTCAGTTGTCTTGAATGCAGCACAGGCACCAAAAGTTCCTCAGAGTGACCGGTCAGTCCGAGACACAGGAGCGCAGCAGAGTCTTTGAGCTGGGGAACAGTTAAGCTCATCAGGGAAGTGCATATGAGAGTCATGTAGATCCCTGTGTGTTCTCGGCAGGAGCTGCAGTGCTCCTTCACTGACATCTGCAAGGAGGAACCTCACTCGGTGTTTGAGAAGCTGCTGCTATCGGACCAGCCTGAGCGCTTCAGGAAGGCTCAGGCCTTCATCAGGGTGCAGGGCCTCTCTGCAGACTGTGTGGCTGAGCTGGTCTCCACTGCCCTGGTCCAGTCGCTGCTGGCCTCTACCCAGGAGCTGCAGCCAGGTGAGAGTACAGCTGGTTGAAGTGTCTTCATTCTGAAAATGTATTTCTGCAGACCTGTGAAGACCAGTAGCATGCTATAAACAGCTATGTTAAAAAGAGCAGTGAGTTAGCTTGGAGCAGCTCTGTAGCCAAGATTTTAGAAATCCTAAGGTCATGAGTCCAGCTTCCCAGCACAGCACAGTAATAGTTGAATGAATGTAATGTAATGTAATGTATTCCCCACATCACACCCTACGTGTCTTTGCCTGTGACCCAGCAGAGAAGCAGATCTTCAGGCCATCAGAGGGGAGGGACTCGCTGGTGCAGCTGCTCAAACTGTGTGAAGACCCGAACCTGGTGGGACTCAAACTACTGGAAAACCTCGGCACTGTTCCCCTGAGAGACCTGAGCTGCAGTATGACACACACACACACACACACACACACACACTCATTGGCATAGAAATTCAAGTGAAGCATTTTCACTGGGTGCACCTGACAGGTCTTGTACTTTGTAATACTGGCTGTCATTGTGCTGAATAGTCTTTTGAGTAAAGTACATTTCCTAATAGCTTCCTGGGGACGCAGTGGCAGTTTTTGGCATGGGCGAACCGGGGCGGCATTTTTTTCATGACACGTGGGGGGGCGGCACAAGCACTTGGAAAGAAAATAATCTGCGCCGCTAAGCGGTTTTCTATTATCTCTCATATGTGGCGCCCTTGCTTGATGAGAAGGTGCCGTGCACAGAAGCTGTGTGAGAGGTGGAAAGGGGAGGGGAGGGGGCG
>NW_018128050.1:909031-917525 GCF_001952655.1 Monopterus albus
CTGTATAAAAGACACCTGTCCACACACTCAATCTATCAGACTCCAACTTCTCCTCTATGGGCAAGACCAAAGAGCTGTCTAAGGACACTAGGGACAAAATTGTAGACCAGCACAAGGCTGGGATGGGCTACAGGACAATAGGCAAACAGCTTGGTGAGAAGGCAACAACTGTTGGCGCAATTATTAGAAAATGGAAGAAATTCAAGATGACTGTCAATCTCCCTCGGACTGGGGCTCCATTCAAGATCTCATCTCGTGGAGTATCAATGATCGTGAGAAAGGTGAGAGATCAGCCTAGAACTACACGGGAGGATCTGGTCAATGACCTGAAGAGAGCTGGGACCACAGTCTCAACGGTTACCATTAGTAACACACTACACCGTCATGGCTTAAAATCCTGCAGCGCACGCAAAGTCCCTCTGCTCAAGCCAGCACATGTCCAGGCCCGTCTGAAGTTTGCCAAAGACCATCTGGATGATCCAGAGGAGGCATGGGAGAAGGTCATGTGGTCAGATGAGACCAAAATAGAACTTTTTGGTATAAACTCCACTCGCCGTGTTTGGGCGAGGGGGTGCCGGGGCCTCGCCTGGGGAGTAATTCAATGTAGAACCGCCACTGGGTCGAAGGTTAAACATGTTTCACATTTTGGCTCAGCTGACCTGATGTGCACTGTGCCTGTGTCTACACTGTTTTATCTACCATTATTAACAATTACAAAGTTACAGGAAATTACAGGCTTGATGACTTTTGTTCAGTGTTCATTATTAGCATTGCATAAAGGAACAGCCTTTAATATTAATGAGAAAACAGCAAAGCAACAGTTGATGTCCTTCCTCTGTTGCAGTTGTTGAGCTGCTGATCGTGGCCCACGACTGTTTCAGTCTCACCTGTAACATGGAGGGGATCATCAGGGTGCTGCACACGGCCCGTCACCTCAGCCACAGCTACCTGGCCCCAGGAGAGCACTACGGCCTGCTGGTGAGCCCCACCCCCCACTACAAACCATGAAGGCTGTTGTCTGTCTCCTCCCTCTGCAAAGCGTGTAAATTGATGTTTCAGCTGAACGATGCTGCTTTATGACCTTCCTGTCACATTGTGGGTAACACCAGATACTGAAAAAAACAATGTTCATGCGCAGGTGCGTCTGCTGACAGGTATTGGCAGGTACAATGAGATGACGTATGTCTTCGACCTGCTACATGAGAACCATTGTTTTGAGATGCTGCTGAGGAAGAAGGTGGATACGGATGGGAGACAGGTATACACACACACACACACAGTGATCACAGGCTAATGCCTGATTGTTAGAGGAAATGGAGATTACTCACACACTGTTTTGGAGAGTCAGTCCAGTGAAACCACTGGGCGGATATTCCTGCACCTGGTCTACATATACAGTAGGAGGGGATGCACTGCAATTCCAGATTAATCTCAGATTTGTCCTGTGGCAACCTCATGATGGTCGCCTTCTAACCCATGTTAAATCTTTCTGCAGGTAGCCTGGTCAAATGAACTTATCTAAGTTCAGTTTTTCTGTAAATTTCCACAGCATATTTAATAGTAGCAGAGAAAACTACTATCTAAACTACTATTGAAAGTGTTATTACAGTTGAATAAGGTAGAAGTTGTTTGTAAATGAGTTCATGTTGCATGTCCTTTGTGCCATTGCTTTGTTGTGATTGTATTTTTCATTTTGTTTTTACTCGATACTGTGTCACATGAACATTATTATTAATCTGGATCCCCATTAGCTTCCACATCAGTGTTTGCTAGTCTTCCTGGGGTCCACTTAAAAAGTTGCTATTAAAATTGCAAATATAATAATTAGGGCCCTGCGATGGACTGGCGACCTGTCCAGGGTGTACCCCGCCTTCGCCCGATTGCTGGCTGGGATTGGCTCCAGCCCCCTCCACGACCCCGTTTGGGACTGAGCGGTAGAGAAGATGAATGAATATAATAATTAGAATTAAATTCAGTAACATTAAACATAATAAAATCAGTCAGAACAGTCAATATAATTATTCTCAACAGAAGCCAAGATAAGATGCGAGTTTATATATTTCTTAAATGTAGAAATACTAGTTGTTTTAATTTCCTGAGGAGGTTTATTCCCTTCGAATGATGCTCTAAAAATAACTGTGTACTTAAAAAAAAAAAAAAAATCTTCCTAAATTGAGGAATTCTTAAATGTCCATTGCTCACAGATCTAGTTGAGTAATAATGAATTTGATCCTGATATTGCATTGTTCTGAGAAGAACTCAGGTCGATGAGTTCAAGCATAAAAGTGGACTGTAACGAAGTCTGACTTCAGCAGGGAGCCATGACAGTCTGCGGATCAGTAGCTCTCCTATAATATGAACATCTTAACACCAATTTTGCTACCTTATTCGGAATCACTGGCAGTCTACTGAGATCTTTCTTGTTTGCAGCAGACCATATAACTGAGCTGTACTCCAATTGAGATATTGCATTTACAACATTTTTCATTATCGGTGGACTTAGACATTCCCCAGCAGCTGCTAAACCTCTAGCCTGTGTAGCACAGCTGCAGAGTGAACAGAAGTACTAGATTCATCCACCAGCAGACTGTAGCTGCTCATACACCGGCGAGTTAAAAATGGTGCACAATAAAAGCCAACCAGCAGCTCAACATGTATCATGTTAGCATTATAGTAACTTTGTGAGATTTCCAGCTTGTAACTTAAAGCAGCACTGCCACAGTAACCTGATCCATGTCCCTCGCCCCTGTTGCAGAGCTCCAGTCTGAAGACAGCTCTGCTGGATTACATAAAGCGCTGCCTCCCTGCAGACAGTGAGAAACACAACATGGTGGCACTGTGCTTCACTATGAGGAGGGAGATTGGAGAAAATCACGAGATGGCTGCCAGGACTCAGCTGAAGATCATCGAGTCTCAGGCCTGGGGTGAGCGAGAAGCCCAACTGCTAGCCAGCACTAGGATTTACCAGAAACCAGCAGCAGAACAGTGTGCCGGATGCTTTTCACTTGACTAAAAGTAGGAATACCAGTGTAGAAATGCTCCACTACAATAGGTCTGGACCCAAATAGTCGATTGTTGGGATATTCATTCATTGGGCAGGTAATCGGTTTTCAGCTGTTGTTGTAGTTGAATATTCGAGACAGCAGGAAATTTCAGTGCAGTTTGAGTCCAGTGATGAAGAGGAAAGTGAAAACAATGGAGACAGCTTGGTCCGATAGGTGGTGCTTACTGGGGATGAGAGGCATCACGACGGGGAGCCGGTGTCCTGCTGTTAATCTGATGTTTTATTCATCTCGTTCTGAAAAAGAAGTTCACTGGTGGAAGAAGTACTCAAATTGTTACTCAAGTAAACATATAAAAGTATTGGCATAAAATATACTTAAAGTACCAAAAGTAAAAGTACTCATTAAGCAGAATGGCATAGTTAATGTATATATTATTATTGGACTATAAGTACAGATGAAGTATTGTGTCCATCATATTTAACGTTACAGCTGGTAAAGGTGGAGCTGATGGTAACTACCTTATATACTTAAACTATGAAGTACTTTACATCCTGCTGGGTAGCTGGTGGATTTTCCACTGGGATCAATAGAGTCTGATGGTTCTACTGGGTTTGGTTTGATTAGTCTCACTCTGAAAAGTAACTACTAACTAAAGTTATCAAATACATGTAGTGCAGTAAAAAGTAGGTCTGTCTCTGACATGGAGTAAAGTCACAGTATGAAGTAGCAGGATGTGGAAATACTCAAAGCACAGGAACCTTAGGATTGTATGAAAGTCCAGTACTGGAGTAAATGGGCTTGGTTCTGCTCCACCACTGCCAGAAACTCTGGTCCGGAGTCGGCCACACTGTCATGTTTGACTCTGCCTGTCTCTACACAGTCGTCACTCCTGACCTGAAGAGTTCGCTGGTCAAGGTGTTGGGTCTGCTGAAGGACGCAGCAGAGAGTTTCTCCAAGGTACTTGGACTCCTGTACACACTCTTCTAATACTGCACACTTACAGTACTGTGATGGCTTGTTATCTGTGTGCTTGTTTCCAGGACTCGTGTGTGCGTCAGGCGAGTCGCTGTGTCCGGACGGCAAAGCTGGTCGCTCTTCAGCTGCACTTCCTGAACCAGGGATCGGACCTGCGCGTCATCAACCTGCGACCTGCAGAGCTGCCAAAAACCGTGGCAGAGTTGCCACGTTGCTACCAGGTCAGTTTAGCCTGCATACCCTGTATTCCTTTGAAACCTCTTCAGCCTCTGACCTGTGCTGCTACAGCAACAGACTGTGTGCATCTGATAACCTGTTGACACTCAGCCACCGCTGGGGAAGTCCTAACAGCTACAAACTGCTGGTTTCACATGTTCTGTAGTTTTCACAGGAAGCCTCTTCCTCCTCGATGTTTGCTTGTTCTGCAGCAGTGTTCTACTACACGCAGCAAACCAGTGTTTCTGCAACAGACTAGGTTGGAAATTAAACTGGGAAAAGTGAGCGTGAACAGCTGGGCGTTTGCAGAGATATGTGTTGTGTGAGCTTCAGACACAGTTTCTTTCTGTCTGTCAGGTGTTGGTGGTGTCAGAGGCGTACGGCTACAGTGCAGACTGGGCAGAGATCCTGTACCAGAAGGTGATCCTGAAGGGAGACTTTGTTTATCTGGAGGAGCTCAAACGCCACCGTCCGCTGACCTCCAGCCTGTTCGAGGACATTTTCAAGAAGTAAGATGAGACAGTGTTCAAGAGTTATGACACGAGTTTCAGTTTGTAAATGAGAGTTTGGTCTCACTGCACATGTGTGTGTTGCTGTTTCAGGCTGGACAGTGCTCCCAGCAGCGTCACTGTGAACGTCAGGCGCCTACTGACACACTGTGCAGCCGCTACAGGCTGGCCTACCAGCAGAACCTGCACGACGTCACCAAAATGATGCTGCAGGACGCAAAGACCTCAAGCTACCTGAACGACAGGCTGACCGGCTGATTCACTGACCCGCTGGCTGAGTGATGAGTTGACAGCAGGCTTCTTTAACCAACTGACTAGTTGATCTTCAGCCGGTTACAGGAAACAGAACTGAGGTTGTCAAGTTCTGTTGAACAAGACTTGTGTATAAGAAATTAGAAACATTGCCTTTTCTTACTAATCCTTCTTGGAGGTGAATTAAAATTAAGCAGACTCATTTTCTTCTTGCAGTCAATAGGTTCCTATGAAGAACTAGGGTCATTCTCCAGCAGGTGTCACCGAGTTTCTGGCTCCTACGCTACTGAAAAGCTTCATGTATATGTGATGTAATGACACTGTGAAATTTTACATTAAAGACACTTTCTGAGCTGTTCTGCATGACTGTCTAAGACTTTAGCTTCTGCATTCATCAGACAGTACAGACTTTAATACAACTTTACTTTTTGGCATCATTGCAAGTTCTATCAAGCTACAGTGGGTTGGTTAGGTTAATCTTTCCTCAACATCATTTGCCACCACCACTGGTTGACGTTACAGACCTGTATGCCATGGAGGAACCAAATCAAGCTGGCTATCAAAACGTGTATGTAATCAGAGTTGAAATCATTTGTGATGTGGGGGACTGATTCTGAATTAGCAGGACGGTGTGTGTGGGAGACAGAATCAGCTCCAGTGTGTGTGTTCATGGTGATGAAGAAACCGGTTGGCCACTACTACTAGGTTGAATGGTTTCTGGGCACAGTGGAGCTCTATGGCTCAGGGAGGAGAGACAGCAGCTGTGATACTGAGGTTAAGTATGGTTTTCTGAGAACTTGGGGTGTGAGGGACTTTGGAGAAGTTTGTTCTCTGATTTAAAGCTTTGTAGCTTTTTTTTTTTTTTTAAGTTCACTGTATTCACATTTCACAAGCATTAGTCCAACAGAGAATGGAGAACTGATTCAGCCTCCGTCAGGGCAGTAAACTGTGGAGCAGGCTCCGTCCACACAGGAGTGTAACAATCCCAGCTTATATGGGCACGGCCGGCCTAGTTCTAAAAAGGTAGACTGGGCAGGCCAAGAGCAAACAGGACCTTAACTGCTCCCTGCTTTCCACCATGCCAAATGCATTTAGTAGTGAGCTTTTCAATCTGATTCAGCCCCTTTTCTAGGAATCCAAAATGCCACCATTTGTATGGGATATAGAAGCTGTGGAAGGACACGTTTGTTTTTAAATGTAATGTTTTCATCCCATTCAGCTCCAGTTGATTGAACTTCCTCCGTGTCGTCAAACCTTGGCACTGACAGCCAAACTCACAATGACACTACAGTAAGACCACTGTTGTGTTTTTCCACACTGTTCGAATACCAAAGCAGTGCAGTTAATCAGCCTGCAGGGAAGGCCAGCGGCTCTTTAATGAGTTCTGGGCCTCACACACATTAATTACAACAGATCGCTCTTTATTTGTTTAGTGGCACTTTATGGCTCAAAATTTTCATTTTAAACTGTATGTAAAGAGCTGAGGAATCTCAAATGAAAACAGCAGCCGTACAGTATGAAGTCTCTGAAATACTGACCAGGTGCAGCAACATGAGAGGAAAGGTCTCCTGACTCAAGTCCACCATCAACCAACCAAGTGTTTTCTGTATAATTAAGGAAACTGGAGACCGTGCACAAAAAATAGTGTTGGTTTCATCAGGTCTTTACAAACAACAAACTGCCACACTGAAGGTGGGTCAGGTTTCCACCACAGCTTTGCTGGAGTGCTCAGGGGATCTGGCAGGTTTCCACCACAGCTTTGCTGGAGTGTGTCACTGCTCAGGGATCTGGCTCTAACAGGCGCTATCTGATCTGCAGTTGTCATGAATTCACAACAGAAAGAGACTGTTCCTTTATTGGAGCTAATTTTCAAGAAAAACAGATGATTCAGTTCTTTGTTGCTTTTGTGGAAATCAGAGGCAAGAAAATGTTTCTCTGCTCACTAGCGTGTAAATTGCAGCTGCAGCTCTGGAACAGCTTCTGATGGCCTTTAAAGCGCATGTCATACCACACAGACGTGCTGCCCATGTGTTTTCCACAGAGGACACCTGCCCATCCATTATTCTAGCTGCACGAGCTTCTGTTCTTCAGCAGCTGGTTGAGGATGCTACTCTGTTTCAGTGATCTGAGGTTAGAGATGTCCTCTGCGATCACCGGGACGTCCTCGCTGCCCGTCGCCTCATCGCTTTCATCTCGGTCGCTGTCAGACAGTGTGCACAGGAGGGCATCGTTCTCGTACGTGGGGAAGTAATACCTGAGGAGAGAGGGACGTGAGAGGTTTGCTTTGGCTGCTCAGTTTCACTCACTTCACTTACAGGCTTTTAGCAGCTGGGGCACACAGACGTGCGGAAGCTAATACTGCACAAGTCATTTATCCACTACCAAGCGTGTACCCAGGGTTGTACTCAATAGTACTGGTGTTTAGATTACAGTTTGGACTGTGTGTCAGAGAGCTGTTTCTGGTATTTAGCCCAGCCTCACTGATAAAAATGGGGTGGACAAAATACCAGAGCCATCTCCAAGTATAACCCAGTCCAGGTGACCAACAGCACAGCCTGCAGCCTCCACAGTGACCACACGGGTGAGCCAACACCTCTGTGACACAGTTTGAACACAGACTGAAGGAGGACTTACTGCAGGACTGCTGGATCAGACAGACTTAGTCTGAGACACGTGTTCCTGATAAACTGACCGCTAGGTGTATTTGCATGTCCCCTTCACTCCCACTACAGATGGCTCAGACTGAATGGCTTCATTCTGGTCTGACAGACTTGGATTTCTTTCAGGCTGTTTTCTGCGAGATCTCTAAAACTTACTGTAACTGACTCTTTTGCAGAAGACGCTCTGATGATACTTCAGCTACAGTTCATCAAAACCCAAAATGTGTCTTGCTCCTGAAGGCTTTTACTGCAAACCACCAAATCATGCACACAAATGATTACTCCTTTGTCTCTCGACGCCTCCCAGGGATGTCTGCAATATGATTTTGATTTGATTTGATTTGATTTGATTTATTCTTTCAAGCATGTAAAGACAGTTGATATGTCAACACACATAATTTTACACATATCCAACAAATGCTAATCCAATATCAAGTTGCTTATACCAAGTACATGCTAGAATGGAGTAGGAAGAAGTCAGACTTATCCAGTCCTACCCCATGACATCATCTTACCATCACTGGTTTGCAAGCAGTATCTCTACATAAATAATTCTCTTCTACACCACACAAGTAATATACTAAAAAAATTATAACAGAGTGTTAACATTCTTACATAATTACATTCTTAAATGTGCTTTGGACAGAAATATACAGTACTATGGTTGCAAGCGAGAGCAGACGTCTTTACTGCTCTTGTCTGTTCTACGATTTTTCACATCTTCTACATTTTCAAGTCTTTGAACAAATTCTACACCTATTAAAATGCCTCCAAGAGGGAAAAGAGCTAATAAATCAGAAGTGAATGAGGATGTTGAAGCAGAAGAGGATTATATTTCAGCGGCGCAAGTAACAGAGATGTTGAGTCAGCAGAAGCA
>NW_018128050.1:920735-921363 GCF_001952655.1 Monopterus albus
GGAGTATGGTGTTGAAAACTGGGGAAATACATACAAAAGCTCACTTCAACCATTGTATATATTACAAAAAAGAGCGATAAGAATTGTGCATAAGATGGGATATAGGGATCACACCAATGTAGCTTTCATACAGTCTAAATTGTTAAAAATTTTTCATTTAGTGGGATATAAGACTGCTGTGTTTATGTATAAAGCCAGGAACAATTTATTACCTGGTGGAATTCAAAAACTATTTAATGAAAGGGAAGGGGGATACAATTTAAGGGGTCAGTTAAATTTCTATGCAAAGCTGGCTGCCATCAGCTCCTATTTTCTCTATTGCCTTGGAGCTGGATCACTCTGATAACAAATATGACCATCAGGCAGGATGTAAGTTGTAAGGACAGTCCTCTCTCTGGAACTTCAGAGCCAGTTGATGGACATTTGCCCATGGTGGACAGCGGACAAATCCCTACTGCAAGTCACATAGAGTCCAGCAGCGTGTCTCATGTCTTATGACCTACTGTGGCTGATCCCAGGTTGACGTCTCTGGCAGGTTCATCACGTGGCCTTCAGCCATGATGTGACACAGGACGTCGGCTCTGCTGTCGAACTTCTCCTGGCAGCCGTAGCAGCGGGTCCGGTGGGG
>NW_018128050.1:921487-940805 GCF_001952655.1 Monopterus albus
AGCAGCGGCTCTGGTGGATCTGCCGCCGGATGAAGTTCACCAGTTTGACCTGCTGGTAGAACCTGAGATCTGAGGGGAGATGTACCACAGTCTGTGTTTTAATCTGTAGTTTTCTACCCAGTGACAAACTACTGCTGCATCTTCAGCACGTCACAGCAGCTTCCCTGTGAGGCTGTGATGTTCACTGCACACCGGGAAACTGGCAAGGCAGCTTTATTCATGCAGCAAATTTCACACACCGAGGTAACTCAGTGAGTCCCACAGCCAAGAGAAAGTTAAAAAACAACAACTGAACTGTTCACTGGAAGAAAAGGGGAGAGGACTCACTCCTTACTACTGGACTGTGTAGTAACGCCAGTCTCTCAGTCCTACAGGGTGGATATGAATATGTACACAGTGGTATTCAACTTTCTTACTCCTGGCAAACTCAGCTTTGTTTTCAGGACACCAACGGTGATGGTATGTGATGCAGCCTTCAGTGTTTGCTGTGTGCGTTTACTCACCGAGTTCTGTCCTCAGCTGATGGAGGTCGAAGCCATGAGCATCCTGAAACAACAAGATACACCAAGATGAAAACAGAGAAGCCTGCAGTCACACATGCTTCACCAGGATGCTGCAGAGCCAAAAGCACACCAGGAAACAAATTTGCTGGCATGAAGAAATACCGAGAGGCCACTGACAAAAACAGCACTGAGTCTACAGCTGCGTTAGTGGCTCTGTGAGGTTGTAATTAGGCACAGCAGCTGCACGTGCTCAGAACATGATACAGTATGCTCACTATCTTAGCTCAGTGTTAGCATTAAACAGTGAAGACGTCCTGAGCTGATGCTAAAGATCAGCATCAGGGCTGATCCAGGCATGTTTCAACAGCTAAAACACACACTACTGTGTTCACGTGGATGTCTCTGTGTCTTGTCCAGTGCTGCAAAACTGCTCTCCTTTGGTTCCCTGCAGTTTACAGCATCAGGAGGAGAACGTCTGCATTGCGGAGCTACTTTTAGGCTGAAAACAATGGGACACCGTGCAACATGCTGCCATTACACGAGGTAGAACTATCACAGCCATGCTCAACATAACCAGTAGGAGAAGCTGCCTTCAGGCAAAACATCCAGCAGAATGCAGAGACTTCAGCAATGGCAGGAGTTTCCCTGGAACACAGACGAGGCCAAAGCTGGACTGTGTCAGACTCAAGGTGAAACATCTGAACATTTATCTAGTTCTCATTCTTACTGGTGGTCCCCAGAGGATGAACCCTATCCCCTGGCTGTTTAATCTAGCACCACCAACAGGTCAACGTGTCTTCAATAATGAACTCCTGTCAGCTCGTGTATAGTGCTGAGATTAATGCCAAAAGACATGCTAACCTGGTCAAATCACACTTTAAATTGTACCCTTCGTCTTCTCCTTGGCAGAACCCCTGCTTATTACTCGCTGCTTGAAATGTCTGTGAAGTACGAATGTAATGAAAGTACCTTCTCTACTCCACCTCAGCTACTACAACATCAAAGCAGAGAAACCCACATCCCAGACTGGATGTTGATTCTGTTTTTGTTGCTCTACCTTCATGTGTGTGTAGATGTGCTCCATCATCTCAGACTGATGATCACAGAACAGACACACAGCAGAGACCGGGTGAGCCCGCCAGTCCGACCAATCACTGTGGACAACACAGAGACGTCAGACAGCTGGGACATGTACGACAAACCAAGGTCTCTGTGAGAGCATTACCTCGATGTGAGATGTGTCAAAAACAAAAAGCTGGGTCACTGAGAGCTCCTCTTCCTCAGTGGAAAACAACAGCACTGGGGCAATGATGTGTACGTACAGAGTCTGTGAAAGCTGAGTGTTTTGTGTTGGTGGTTTCTGCTGGATGTACTTACTCATCCTCCTCGTCGACCAGCTCTCGGTCGTCTTCGCTCTGCACCTCCTCCCAGGTCTTCCCCAGCTCCTGACAGGAGGATGAACAGAGACGTGAAGATCAGCCACAGTACAAAGATGAATCCTCCTGATACATCTCATTTATATAAGTGAAGGTGCCAAATGTATTCTGGCTGTAGCTTCTGGCATGTGAGCATTTGCAGTTTTACATCACTGTGAACTGTTTGGTCAAATACATCAAGGCAATGCGTTCTGCAAACTAATTGACCTGAGAAACAAAGATATTAAAAGTAACTGTTATGTAAAGCATGTGCCCTGTCCTCTGCTCTGATGTGCACTGAAGGGTCTTACCAGGTAGTTGATGACATAGAAGCGGTCGTATTCGTGGTTGCTGGCATTAATGCGGCGGTGAGCTTTTTTCCTCATGTGATCCTTCAGCGTGGTTTTGTCTCGGAAGGTCTTCTCACAGTACAAACACTGCAGGCTGAAGAGAAAGCACGTCGGCTGAAGGTCATCACACTTCACACACAAACCATGGATACAAGTGCAACAATGCACACACACACACACACACAATGCTGTGATGATACAGTGCTGTAAATGCAGAAGAAATCTAACATGAATAATAGTATGTATGTGTATGTGTGTGTGTACACACACACACACACACACTGTAGATGTAAACACAGGGTTGGTTTGTGTGTGCATGCTCAGGATTTAATTTCAGATGAGCTCCGGTGTATTCGTGCACACACACACACCTGTTTTCGCCACTAGCACATCATAGCACTGTGTCTAAGTTCAGGATTTGCTGAAGGCTGCTGCAGCCACCAGCCTCTCACACGGTTTGTGTGAACCGCCTTTGTCTGCCCTGCACAACAACATGAGCGTGATGCATTGATCAGTTAACTGGGAAAGTGCAGCAGGCGGAATCAGAGGCTGGCACACATGCACACAGTTTTAAGCTCATTGTGATCTATGAAGGGAAACGTGTGAGCAGAAGTTGATGTATGCACCAAATTGAACTGTATGTAAACTTTGGTAAGAACCCTATTCCATGTCTAGGGCGGAGCATTTGGGGAATGTAGGATTATTGTCCAGCATCCGGCCTTCTCAGGGGCCCAGAGCAGTTTGTTCATTATATCACAGTCTGAAGTTTAGCTGTGACACGCTGTCACCTTTGTGTCTTACTTGTCCAGTTTGCTCTGCAGAGTGTCAAGGAACTCGTTGCAGTACACGATGTTGTCTGGCAGTCCGATGCTGAAGGAGTGTTCTCTGGCCATGTGGTTCAGCAAAGATGACCTGATACATGATGGGGGAACGATTTATAAAAAGAAATATTAAACTAAATATAATACTCTGTGTTTTTCAAGATGTTCAGTGGCTTAAGGGCTAGAGGCACAAAGTCCTGAGAGATGAACTAACACTGTTGGTTTGGGTCTTTTCACTGGAGGTGGTGACAGAAAGAGAAAAATACAGGCTAAACCTTTTACAGCTGCAGGTGCGGACAATAAAAGAAATTATTTATTTGGACATGGTTTATATAAATAGGGACCTGGTGACATTCTTCTGCTAACGTTTGTCCTGTATTGTACAGTTTGACAGTGAGTAGTTGTGCTGCTGTCAAGTACATTCCTTCTTTTCTGACTGAGATGAAAGCTTGAAATATGACACATTTAACTGAAGCCAAAGACCTGCGTTAGTGAAGAGTTCAGTTCTGAAAGACCTCACATTTTTCTTACCAATGGTCTTTCTAACATTTAGGAAGTTTATTTAAGTTGAACCAGCAGATGAAGTCTAAGTGACACCATGTGTACAACACCTGTTTCCAGTGAACTCCTCGCTGCAGAACATGCAGAGACGATGGAAGGTGCTGTCGTCCCGCTCCCTCTGCTGCTGCTCCAGCACCTCCTCCTGTGGAAGAGCAGAACAGTCAGAGAAACACCCCAGAAGAAAATGAGCAGCACCTCCTCCTGGCATAATGTGGTAAGAATAATGTCTTAATTCAACTAGACAAACTGAAATCTGATTTTCAAATTACTTGAGGGGCCCCCAAAAGCATATCTGTGAGTACAGGGATATCTGTGGCAGAAATCTGTTTTAGTTTTGTGGCACAGAAACTGGAAAAGTGGATAGTGAGGCTGGAGTTCTAGATAGGAGTGTGGCCTCTCACCAGTCGTGTCTGCTGGAGCTTCTCTCTGAGGAGCCGGTCCTCTGGAAGGATGTCGCACAGCAGGAAGTAGTCCTCTTGTTTCTCTGGAAGAATGACAGCTGGTTACACAGGGACGAGCTTTCACGGAACCATGTCCATAGTCAGGGTTTAGGGCCTTTTGTTTAGAACATAGATTCACAATTTTAGCATATGCTGATCTCAGAGATCAAGCCATGCCAGTCTAAGTGCACACAACTGCTACAGCGAAACTGTAAATTGCTCATTCAATCAGTTATGGTTCGTTCCTCACATTACCTGGATAACTGTGGCAATTCTGGAGCTAACACGTGCCAACAGGCGTTGACCTCAGACAAAACCAATATGGCCTGCGCACTCACAGCATTTTTTACAAATGTTGGTCCCCAGAGTTAGAAGAGAATTAGGCACAAAGCTTTTAGATCTGCTGCCTCTTCTTAAAGGTTGTACTTGTTTATTCATCATAACTGTACTGACCTTGTGTTTGTATTACAGACCAACTGGATGTATGTTCATGTTAGCATGTGACAGTTTTATTGGCCTGTTTTATTGTTTGTGTTTACTGTTGTAACAATGTCTTTGCTGCCCTCTTGGCCAGGTCACTCGTGAAAAAGCTGTGTGAATCTCAATGAGGCTTTTACCTGGTTACAATAAAGGACAAATCAATAAAATAAATGTGGTATGTTTGAGCAGAAAAATCTACAGTCATTATATATATCAACTAAGAGGCTAAGCTACTGCACATGATGTAGAGACAACCACAAGTACAGGTTCTTGCAGTTTAATTCAGCTTCTGTCATGAGTTTCATCATGCACCCAAAGTTTTTAGTCATGTAACTCATCCGGAACAAACACTGGCCTGCTGCTGGTCAGCCATGACAAACTCCCACTGAGTCACTACTGTTCAACCCACAGAGCTTTAGTTCGCTTCCTAAGGTGATGTCTCAAAGTCCCCACAGATGCCACATGGTGCAGCCATAAGAACATGACTATTTCACTGGGTGTAAACATTCCAGAGAAAAGCGGCAACAAGACGACACAGAACACAGTGACTTCAGAAAGTACTCCCAGCCCTCCACTTTATGCTCATTTTACTGTGTTGCAGATTTCATTTTAAATGGATAAGAAAAATACTAAATAATTTCTGAAGCCACTGTAAATAAAACACTGTCCTATAGATGGAATAAGATCATTTTACCAACATGAAAGTTAAACTTAAGAGAAAACAAAAGGGGCAAAATGTAAAGAGGGTAAATTTATCTTCATTGTAAATAGCTGTGCTACAGTTTTATTCCAAGTCATTCTTCTGGCTGTTTCTGTTTGATTACAATCTCTTACTACCACCTGTAGCTCTACTCACCTACAGGGCCAGTGGAGTTTGTCTTGATAACGCTACAGAAATCTGCGACAGGCTGCTCCAGGAATCTGCCCTTCCAGTACAACATGTACCTGTCGGAGCAGGGTTAGGTGTTAGGATTAGGGTTCGACAAGATGCGGGATGTTACTCAACAGACTCGGAAACTGACGATGTACAGTACAGAGATATTCTGTCTGTGGCTTCCAAACGGAGTGAAATGAACAGGAGCTTGTGAGGACACACTGTTCAGGCCTGTGTCCACTCTGGTGAAAGCACATGCGAGTCTGACCACCATCAATGTGGTAGTCTATGTGCACAAATGACTACCACAGTGAATGGTCACATCCTAGTTAGTGTGGCTGGGGATCAATGCCGTGAATATTTCCTTCCATACCAATGTACTGTACAGTATTGTTAGGTATTTTTAGTCAGATAGAAATTGGATAGATACTTGATGTATTAGAAATGTTTAGTGGAGATAGGATGTCTAGTTAGACTGTTAAATGCTTAGTCATGCTTATGAGTTTCTACAGGGTACATCTGGTCAAGGATAACTAGAGAGAAGAGTTGATGACTGTCAGCAGACAGGGTGTTTAATATTATTATTATGACGTGTATAACTGTAGCCTTAGCCATAATATGTTCTTATGTTTAAGTCACGACATGTTACTAGAAGTCGTGTGAGAATGTTTTTAGCTACACACCACTTAACTAACAGACACACACACACACACATTGATTTGCTTCATGTTTTGACTACAGCTAGGGCCAGCTGCAAAGCTGGTAACAGAGACGTCTTGGTTGACGTTTCTGTGTAGTATGGGGCTAGCCCAACCGAGGGGATATAATGTATAGGCCTGGTAGGTTGAGGGTCTTTCATCTTACATCTGCCTGCGAGCAGTTTGGAGGTGCAAGATACCTGAGTGTGTAATGTTAATTTTACCTGTGTTCATGGAATAAATCAGCACTGTTTTGTAGTTACTTGGACTGCCTCGTCTCTCAGAGTCAGTATGGTAAAAAGTACCGGGTACAACAGTACAAACTAGAAATATGTGCAAACTCGTATCAAAGCTACGCTACACGGTCTTTACATGTGAAACTGTCTCAGTCTGCAAGTTCTGACCACAATAAATGTAGACAACACATGGCATGGTATAATTTCAGAAGAAGTCCATAAACAATACTTAAGCCTTAAAACTTGATAGACAACATGTTTATACTTTCAGTGCATTGACTTTAGATTATGTGTTGACAGTGTGCTCAGCTCGTACTTTGGGAGGTTTGCGATCAGTCTGATGTCGGCGATGACCAGTTTGTGCTCCAGCAGCAGGTGTTTCAGGAGGACATCTTTGTGCGACAGAGGGACGGACTCGGAGCAGAACAGACACAGCAGCAGCTCCGCGCTGGGACTCTGCAGACTGGGCACACTGGAGCAGTCCGCTGGCTGCTCAGGAAAACACAGCGGCTCCAGTATACTGTCCTGACCTAAGCGAAGGCGACAGCTTCGGGTTATCTACTACACCCAACTTCCTAATACTTCCAATATTTCGTGTTCATTATTAACAACTTTTAGGGGCAGTCACTGAAGAGCCAGCAATTTACAGAGCACATGCTAGCTGCTGTTTAGCTTAGCCGGCTAACTGCTAGCAGTTTAGCGTCATTACCAACTGAGAAGCTAAGCCTATTTCAGGTTCGCTGCTGTCCCACAGACTCGGCGTTTATGAACAACCAGCTCCCACTATACAACATCTTCCTTTAATTCAGTAACACGTTTAAAAGTTCAACTTACTATTGTTGGTCCCCTCGGAGGCGGCCATCTTCAGCATCACGTGGTCACAACAGCAGCTAACGGGCCAATCAGAAATGTTTCGTGCTGCCTTCAGGGTATCCTGTTAACGCAGACTCCTAATGGTGCGTTCAAATGTTTTAAATCGGTATCACAACTGATATTTAGGCTGACGCTTGTCATTGCCACAGAGCTGCTTTAACAAGACCGAAAGCAGTAAACATTTATAGCTAGTATATTGCTTCCTTTTTTCCCCTCATAGATAGCCTAGTACTAGCACTCCTTTCTGGACTGTAACATAAGACAGATCAAAAGTAGATTTTCACTCAAAGGGCCACTTAAAAAGACTAATTACAAATAGATGTTTTGTGAATGCATGTTTACATTTCAACTTTCTGCTGTCTACCTGTCTCATATATTGAGTCATTTCACTTATTTTCTGCCCATTGTCTTATTTTGCCTTTTCTTAGTTGTTGATAATGTTTTTATTGTTGATATTTTTGCTTGGACCAGAGGAAGAAAAGCAGCCACTATAATTAACAAATGAGGAACAAATATTACATAACAGTGCTTATTACACAGAAGGTGGCCTATAAACTTAAATACTGATATATTGATTTTTAAACTGATACTGATTAAGTTGTGTTAGAAAAGAAATCAAGGGCAGTGTTGAATAAGAGCAGAGCGAAATCATATGAATAATACTATAGATTATGACTTAAGGCCACAAGACCTAATAGTTATGTGGGACCACCTCAGCTGATATTTTTGATCTAAATAATGCAAATACTTAAATGTGCATTTAATTGTGTA
Organism: Monopterus albus; assembly: GCF_001952655.1. Taxonomy (NCBI): domain Eukaryota; kingdom Metazoa; phylum Chordata; class Actinopteri; order Synbranchiformes; family Synbranchidae; genus Monopterus; species Monopterus albus. Next base: position 929,510 of record NW_018128050.1, read on the forward strand.
TGATGTGCACAATGACACATTGTTTTTTGGGGTTAAATTATAGAGAACAAAGTTTTTTCTTTTCTATTTTTATTGATTTCTGTACACCTTTATTTTGCATTTACTTATGTCCTTGTTTATTATTCTCCAGTGATTAAAACTTAAGTACATTTAATCATACTTCAGTACACACTGAACATACTTGTACTTTACACTTGTAAACATCAATTACATCAATTTGACAGCTATAGTTACCTTAATAATAAGGCGAGCTTTGGATATCTGCAGGCAGGATCGCTGTACGGCCTGCTGAGGTTAGTCAGTAGTTGCATTAGTTTTTAAACTGATAAGATTTTCTGTCCTTTTTGTTTCTACCTCTCCAAGTTTTCTCCTGTCTGTACGCATTCAGTGGATTCCCTCCTGAATCCATCAGATTTGTCGAGCTAGCGACCAGATGGCACTTTCCACTCTAAGCCATGCATTCATTTCCACTGATGACTAAGCATTATGCAGACAGCCAGCGGCTCGTTCAGACCCAAACCCCTAAAGCTACTACACTTTACAGAAACAGTAAAGGCTCATTGTGACAGAGTAGCTCTGTCGAAGTGGCTGACGAAGTGTATATAGGCTATATGGACATACAAGCCCAAATACACAGATTAAACGGAGTGCTCGTCACTTTTATATGCGCATAGAGAAATTAATTCACAACAGGGGTGGTTTAGTTACAAATGAGAGATCGACTGCAGCATTATCAGGAGGCAGCTGGAAAGAATCTGCAAGAGGCCCAAGCAAAGCAAAAGACTTGGTATGACCGGCAAGCATGGGGCAGAGATCTACAACCAGGGCAACAGGTGCTTTTGCTTCCATCATTCAGCTCTAAGTTGTTGGCTAAATGGCAAGGACCTTATACCATCACTCGATGGATGGGGCCTGTAACCTATGAGGTACATCATCCTGGTAAAAAGAAACATACAATGTTAACCTTTTGAAGGAATGGAAGGAGCACAGAGGACTAACTACCTGGGTCACTTGCCTGGCAGAAGCAGTAGAGGAGGAGGAGGAGGATCCAGGGGTTATTGAGACAGGGACATCCCTCCAGTACTCTCATCTTCCTCAAGAACAAGCTTCCCAATTACATCAAGTTTTCCAGGAAGTGCCCTCACTCTTTGCTGCCAGCCCAGGCTGGACTAATCTTATTGAACATGTGATCCACTTGAAAAACAACCAACCTATTCGCCAACGGCCTTATCGTGTTCCACAGCAGTTGATGAAACAGCTACGGAGAGAGGTGGAGAAAATGCTGGCATTAGGTGTTATTGAGCCATCAACCTCAGAATGGTGTAGCCCGTTGTCATTGTGGCCAAAAAAGATGGGTCTTTATGGATCTGTATTGACTTCCAAAAGCGCAATTCTATTTCTGAGATTGATGCCTACCCTATGCCCCGATTCGATGACCTGCTGGAGAGGATTGGGTCTGCAGTGTACATCACGACCCTTGACTTGTGCAAGGGATACTGGCAGGTGCCCCTGGAACATGCAAGTCGAACCTACACTGCTTTACGCACGCCTGCAGGATTGTTCCAGTTCACCGTGATGCCTTTTGGTTTGCACCCGCAACCTTCCAAAGGCTCATGGACAAGGTTCTACTGGGTTGTGAGGAGTTCAGTGCTGCCTACCTTGACGATGTGGTTATCTTCAGTCACACGTGGGAGGAGCATCTCCAGCACCTAGAGGAAGTCCTAGGGAAGATCCAGGGTGCTGGGTTGACCCTTAACCCGGCTAAATGTCAATGGGCCAGACAAGAGGCACGGTACCTTGGTTGCCAGCTGGGAGGAGGAGAGGTTCGACCACAGACAGAGAAGGTAGAAGCAATCCAGAACTGTCCTCGTCCTTGTACCAAGAAGGCTGTGTGGTCCTTTTTGGGGTTAGCCGGGTGGTACCGCAGATTTGTTCCTGAGTTTGCAACAATTGCTGCTCCACTAACTGCATTGACTGCCAAAAACCTGGTAACGTGGAATGAGGAATGTGAAGCTGCCTTTCAAACCTTGAAAGCCTGTCTGTGCTCCTCACCGGTGCTTTGGAGCCCTGACTTCAGCAAGCGTTTCTTGGTACAAGTGGATGCATCTGCAGTGGGCCTAGGAGCCGTTTTGGCACAGGGGGATCCAAGGGGAGAGCAACCTATCCTGTATCTTAATTGAAAAATTCTGCCCAGAGAAACCAGGTATTCGGTAATCGAGAAGGAAGCACGGACCATCAAATTAAAGGTGACCCAGGTTCTACTGTGAGGTAGTTGGTTTTGAGCCGTATAGAAGGCTGTACCTGTCTTGCTGATGACTGCAGTGCTAGTTGTTGCATGGTTTGTTTTTTTTGGAAAAATGTTTTAACCTTTTTGTAAATATCTGTTTCTATTTTTCACTTTGTGGATGAGCACAATAAATTACTGGTTTGCACTGCATTTGCGACTACACCATCTTTTTATCTGGTCCTCAAGAAGAACCACGTTACACTCATTATGTAACAATGTAGCCTACATTCCTCATAAGCCTGAAGCTGGAGACCAGGCACCCTGAAGTTATTCAGTGTCTTTGTTTTGTTTTCTGTCAATTAAAGTACCGAGTCTTTTTTTCTCTAGATCAATACGTAGCATTTTTCAAGTCTGATTTAAACTTAACTTAGAAATATTTTTTGCTCATTGACACCAAATGCCGTGAAATGACTCATCCTCATACCCCCGTTATACCAACATGGGAGGTGTTAGTCCTATTCACTATCTACAGACAGTGTCTGGTGAATAACAGATAAATGAGAATGCAAAAAGTAAGTGATGAAAACTCAAAAGGTACAGAATTTTAAACATAAAAAGTTTAAGCTGACTAATATTTTTTAATTGCTTAGGTATGAACAAACAAAAGTTATATACAATGGAAAACAAAGCATCATGTCTTAGAGAATGTTTTAGATATTACTGGTTTTTATTGGCATATGGTTGGGCGGCCGCTCACACATTTCAGTAATTGTTGGGAAAACCTTCTCACTCTGGCAGCTGACTGGTTGTACTTCAGTATCATCCTCTGCACCCAACCACATAACATCACATGGCGCAGGCTGGCATATCATCAAAAATATCCATGCTTGTTATTTTCTGTCTAATGTCCTACATGCTCACAGGGTCTTAATGCACATGAATTCTCCAGAAAAGAAGCGGTTTTTATCACATTTGTTCCTACAAACATCTGCTGTACCCACTGCTTCTTCAGTCAGTGTTGTGTGTCCAGTGTGCACCGCCTGCCACCCTCCAGTGTAGCAGGGAGAAGTATCAAAGAGGAGCTACGTGGCTAAGCAGAGCCAACAAGAACTTAAGTCAGCTTTCTCTTCTTCAGTTTGCAGCTGTGCCAGCTTGGAAAACCTCTGGTAATATGTTCCTGTTCTTTCTGCAGTAAACACAAGGTGAGGTGGACTAAAAATCTTTGACATCACCGAATGAGTAAGAACGTGATCTCACATGGTGTGGGGGTGAGGTGTGGAGATAATTCACTCTTCTTCTCCCACAGGTAACATTAGCAGGAACTGCACGTCAGCGGACTGGATGGAGGTTTTCCCAAACATCACCAGTGTGTCGGACACGAGGTACAAGGTACAGTCAAGGTCTGTCATCTCCTGTTTTCTGTCTGTTGTTCCTGTAAATGTTGGAGCTGTGTTGCACCTGAACACTAATGACTTCTGTGCAGAAGGACAAGAGCTGTCACATATCATGGGCCATTAGTGGCTTGTAATTGACAAAGCATGCAGGGCCGGATGTTAAGTGGATGTTTCAGTGGTGAAAAGGCTATATCTTTATGAGGTCAGTGTGGATGGTGCAGCAGTATGGTTTTTCACCTGTGTGGGTTCTCATGTGGATCAACAAGTGACCCCTGTGTGTGAAACAGTTCCCACATGTTTTACAAAAAACAATGTCTCCTCTGTGTGGGCTTTTAAATGAACATTCAAATCTGATTAATACTTAAATCCCTTGCCACAGGTGTTGCAAATATATAGTCTCACCTGTGTGGAATCTCATAGGGATCAACAAGGAACTGTGACATGTGAAGGTTTTCTCACATCTTACAAGAATACAGCTTCTGATTTGTTGTGTGGGTTCTTGAATGGCTGTTTAAGTCTGATGACGTCTTGAATCCCTTCCCACATGTGCTGCAAACATACGCTCTCTCACCTGTGTGGGTTCTTAAATGAGCAGTCAAACTTGATGACTGTGTGAATCCCTTCCCACAGGTGTTGCAAACATATGGTCTCTAGCCAGTGTGGCTTCTCATGTGGACCAACAAGTTCTTCCGTTGACTGTAAGAGTTCCCACATATTTTACAAGAAAATGGCTTCTCACCAGTGTGGGTTCTTGAATGGCTGCTTAGGTCTGATGACGCCTTGAATCCCTTCCCACAGGGACTGCAAACATACGGCCTCTCACCTGTGTGGGTTCTCATGTGGATCATCAAGTTCTGCCGTTGACTGTAAGAGTTTCCACATGTTTCACAAGAATAAGGCCTCTCACCAGTGTGGGTTCTCATGTGGATCAACAAGTTCTTCCGTTGACTGTAAGAGTGCCCACATGTTTCACAAGAATATGGCCTCTCACCAGTGTGGGTTCTTAAATGAACAGTCAAACTTGATAAGTGTGTGAATCGCTTCCCACAGGTGTTGCAAACATACGGTCTCTCACCGGTGTGGATTCTTAAGTGACTGTTTAAGTCTGATTGCGCCTTGAATCCTTTCCCACAGGTGTTGCAAACATATGGCCTCTCATCTGTGTGGCTTCTCATGTGGACCAAAAGGTCACTGTTATATCTGAAAATTTTCGTACATGTTTCACTGCAAACATACGGCCTCTCACCTGTGTGGGTTTTCATGTGGCTCAACAAGTTCTTCTGTTGAATGTAAGAGTTCCCACATGTTTCACAAGAATATGGTCTCTCACCTGTGTGGGTTCTCATGTGGATCAACAACTGATGTTGTTGACTGTAAGAGTTCCCACATATTTTACAAGAAAATGGCTTCTCGCCAGTGTGGGTTCTTGAATGGCTGTTTAAGTCTGATGACGCCTTGAATCCCTTCCCACAGGTACTGCAAACATACGGCCTCTCACCTGTGTGGGTTTTCATGTGGCTCAACAAGTTCTTCTGTTGAATGTAAGAGTTCCCACATGTTTCACAAGAATATGGCCTCTCACCAGTGTGGGTTCTTAAATGAACAATCAAATTTGATGACTGTGTGAATCGCTTCCCACAGGTGTTGCAAACATACGGTCTCTCACCGGTGTGGATTCTTAAGTGACTGTTTAAGTCTGATTGCGCCTTGAATCCTTTCCCACAGGTGTTGCAAACATATGGCCTCTCATCTGTGTGGCTTCTCATGTGGACCAAAAGGTCACTGTTATATCTGAAAATTTTCGTACATGTTTCACAACAATGCTGATTCTTCGTTGTGTGGCTTCTAAGACGTCTATTGAACTTGGACTTGCATCTAAACATTTTCTCACAAGTGTCACTCTTTAAAGACTTTCTATGTGTGGGAAAATCAGAGCCGGTCTCTGACAGGGGGGAGGTGTCCACAATGCTATTGTGACTTGTGTCTTTGTGGCGTCTCTTTGGCTTTGGCTCTGCATCACTAGCTGATCCTGAGCCTCCATGCTGGCTTCCTTCCTGACTCTGGCTCTCAGCTACAGCAGAGCTGTGAGAGAGGAGCTGCTGGTCACTGGTTGGTTCAGGTTCACTGTGGTCCCTTTCCTCACAAGTAGGAGTCAATATAAAGGGATTGGTCTCCTGCTTCAGTCCAAGCTGCTCTCCCTCCTGATTGCTGCAGAGTTCCTCCTGTTCCTCTTTAATCTGCGGAGGCTCTGGGTCCTCTTGGTCCAGACTGGAGTTCCTCTCCTGGTTCCAGAGCTGCTGGTCAGCCAGAACCTCCTCCTCCTTACAGACATGTTGCTGTGGCAGCTCTGGAGGGACAAAGGGAGGAACATGGGATGTGATAAAAAAAAAATTATGCTTCTTATTCACCAGCTTCTTATTTGAAATTTCCAGTCTGCCTTAAAGGTCTCATAAGTCTTGATGGGAGTATTATTCATCTTCAAGCTAGTTAAGTGGGCAGACTTTATCGCTCTATATACCATCGCTTAACTCCCAACTTGATGACCTGATTTTTTCATTTGCCTCTGTCATTACTACAGCCACGAGAACTCAACCTGAGTTTTGACAAACTTAAGTTTTTTTTTTTTTTTTTTTAGGTGAAAACGTATATGATATTATTGGATTACAATGACTGTGCATACGTGTTCTTCAGTTGTATCAAAGTAAAAATAAATTCACTGTAAAATAATTTATGTTCAATAATGATGTTTCCTAAATCAATGAGTAATCATGTTAAAACTCACCAATTGTGCTGATTTTCAGGTTTACGATACAATTTAAGGGTTCTAAGAGAAAACATTTAAATGTGTCTAAGCTCATTATTTTCCTCATAGCGTGTGGAGCTCCAGAACCTCTTTTCACCCCCGTTACAGATGCTCTGTTTTAGCTCCTGGCCCCCGTCTCTAAAAACCCAGTCTGCTCCGAGTGGTCAGCTCCCACAGTGCCGAGCAGGAACCGCCTACCAATTCCAAGTCATGTTTCTGGACATCACTAGTCTTTAGCAATAGCTCTGCTAACAGCTTTCACCAAAATAGCCGCTTCTAAACCAAAAACTAAACAACCACAGGTATTCAAGTGGGAGTCTGGTCCAAAATCAGGAAGAAATAACCAGTGCTGACCTTCAAGACTACAGCTGCCCTTGATGTTTTCCCCAGGTAAATGCTGCAATTTACACTCTATGCTGTTATATGACACTGTTAGTACTCATGCAGAAACCCTCAAAACTGTAAACACAATTTGTTTTATGTTTGCCCTGACAGGAACATCTGTGAGATCTGACCTGCAGAGCCCAGTGCAGCATTTGGTGTGAGAAGGTACTCAAGTAACATGTCAGCAGTAATGTTAGCATTCCCTGAAAACAGTAAGCCCTGTTTAGCAATCGTCTAATGATGGTATAAATCTAATTGTTAATTCACAGGTCATTCCTGTGGCCAACTGGCACTTCATTTAGCGATAAGGTCACCTCTCCATTATTTTCCAGTGCATATAACTCATCTTTGTTTTTACGTTCATTCTGATATGTTGCTTTTTTATATTCATTTGGATTAGGCACTTCGGATTAGGCAACTGTGACTTTACATAGGTGTGTGTGTGTGTGTGCGCGTCTCAAACTCCGGCACAGAAGGAAGCAGGGTGCCCATAAAAGAGACTCAGGATACGGTTTATTACATGACTATTTTGCTACAAACATCTACCGGCCAGTGTGGCAAGTAGACTTCTGAGTTTTACATGCCAAATGGAAAATCTACCTGCATTTCGTGCCTGGCGGATGTTAATTTCAGACTGTGAGTCTATGAATGTCCTTGAGTGGCCCAGGCAAGGCCCAGACTTAAACCCAATCAGATGTCTGTGGAGAAATCTGAAGACAGCAGTACATTGATGCTCGCCCTACAATCTGACAAACCATGAGAGGATCTGCCATGAAGAATGACAAACTGTTCAAATCCAGGTGTGCAAAGCTTGTACAGACGTATGAAAGATGAGCAGCTGCTACAAAGTACAAAATAAGGGTTGAATACTTTTGAGAGCAAAAGATATCCGCTTTTAATTACTGATTAATTTTCAGACAACTCTATGACCCTGGCTTACATTTGTCATCATTAAGTGTATAATGATGGGTAGAAATGGCGACTGTATCCATTCAAAATGGAATCCAGCATAAAATTCGCAAATTGACGGGTCGGTGCTTTCTGAATCCACTGTACAGTAAATGATTCACTTGAATTCCTCGTTAGACTTTAAAATGAAAGGTTCTTTAATCTATATATTAGCAGATTTTGCATCTACACATCGGTTACTGTACCATGTTCTGAAGGTAATTATACCAGAGGAAAAAAATATTACAATTTAAATTAAAAGCATTTCACCTAAAGTCAACAGTCAAATCCATGTTCCTTGTGTTTTATACGGAAGCTTTCAAATAAAAAGCCACGTCACAGAAAAACTGACATTTGAACAAGAAGCTAAATCATGCTGAATCACCGGTGTTTTAGTCTTTGTGTTAGTTTCATCAAGGTCTTTTGAGGTTTACAGACCGATTCTGTGAAGCTTTACTTCTGGTTTCCAAACGATATCCAGCAGTCTGCGCTGACGACCGATCTCTTCCTCGTACTCGACGACAACCTTTTCAAAGCCACTGAATATGTCTTCAGCAGCAGCAGTTAATCGCTCGGTAACAAACTCTCTCAAATACTGAACTGAAAACATTGCTGATTTGTCATAAACCAAATATATGTCTGCGATAACAAAACAACCGTTTTCAAATGCCAGCGCTGTGTCTACTTCCGCCAGGTGTCATACTGTGAAGTTCCGGCGTTTGGGGACGGTGATTCAGACTTTGTTCCGCTTCTGACATAAATAAGGCATTTTTGTAACGGCAATTCAAGGTGAAACTTTATTTTATTTTATTTTTCCTTAAGCCCAATTCGCTTAATGTTGGACATTTTCTTAATGCATTGTATTTAATTAGTCCATTTGTTTGGGTAGAGATTTTAAAACAGAAGAAAATGTCAGAGGGAGAGAGGCTGCATTTATGGTCCTTTTCCAGCAGAGGGAAACACTGGGACACAGGCACAGAGAGGCTTCATTGATCATGTGAGGCATGAGACATATTTATGCTCCTTGCACACAAGCCTGGTGCACTGGGAACACCAGCTGCTTACTTTTCTGTCTTTGGAAACTGGGCAGATCATGCACCTCTTCATCTTCCTTTGACCCTCCTATCTGGTGTCCTCTTGTGGCTGTGTTTTGTTTTTTACCCACATCTTCCCATTCCCTCAATAATATGCTTTTGGAGTTGGCCACATCCCAGCTCAACAGGAACAAAGTGAGTTTCTCAGCGTTGTCAGGATTGTAGTAATGTCAATGGACCAGCGAGAGACTGAGGGGGGAAAAGGCGGTATATATGTGCTGCAGACCAGGAGAAAATGAGGAACAGGTCAAAACATTAAACGGTGATTGAGTACTGAGGTAAAGCTAGCGCAGGTAAGGTGGCACAGGGCAGGAAGTAAACCAAAATAAAAGCTCTCAGAACCAGAAAACACGCAAAACCATAATCGTGTCATCTTCTTCAGATAGTGCACTTTCATACACAATGAGGATGCAGTGGTTACAGGGACCAGAACCTACCAGTTTACATGTGGATGTGTCAGTTGTGTTCACAGGCTTCACTTTGCTGTTGTCTTGCATCAGCCTGTTCAGCCACCCGCCTCAGTTTAGTGTTGGTGTGATTTGTGTGTCGAACCCCATCTGTTCTGTTTTCAATGTATTTACACCCTGTCCTGTTTTGATACATCTGTACTGTCCTTCACTTTGCTGCCACTGTGGCCCAGTCCCCCCCCCATTAAGCTTTCAAATAATCAATATACTGACAGCTCGCCTGTGCACCTCAGGCTTTTCAAAACACTGATTCAAACCATCACCTCCACCCTACTGCTGTTCTCCACTCAGGTCCAAACGCTTGCCGGTGACAAGTTGTTGCATAGCAACTGCCTGCTCAGCACCAGCAGTGCTGCTGCTGCTCAGCTGGCGAGCCTCAAACATGTCATTATGTGGGTGGTTGCCCACATGGGTCAATGTCAGTCAACAGCAGAGAGGGCCCTTATTCTTCTGCTCTGACCACCTCCTGTGCACTGATGATGAGGGTGCACACACATGCTCCAACTGCAGAGATATGTGGACAGTGAACTACAATAATAATAAACCTAAGAATAATAATAACTACTCACCATGTGCATTAGACTACAGTGCATTAGTTCTCATGCAGCATCAAAGCAGCTGTTAACTGTAACAAATAGAGGAAATAAACAAAAAGGACTAAAGTGTCAAGGCTGCAGTGTTGATTTCACAGATTGTAAATGAACAGTGACCAGTAGTGACTAGAAGGTCTGTAGCTGTTTAGCTCTGTTGAGCTCTGGAATAAGGTCTCAAACACACAAACTTATAGAAGTCAAAGTGCTTGAACTGGGCTGATACTGTATGTACAACAGTACAGATGACTGGGATGTTCACAGAGTGCAGGCACCACGGAAGTGCCTGAAAAAGTGGGTTAGAAACAATATTAGAACAAAGACAAATGACAATAAACCATGACAATATATAAAATGGTACAATAAGGCATTAACAACACCAATAATTGATGTAAATGCTAAAGGTGAACATTGGACCCACTGCCATCAGAATACTTAATGCACTGTAACCCCTCCCATTACAAATAATCAGGCATACATACACTTTCACTTGAACTATTACAATGTGCAATATATACTTGTATTACTCACTAATATTTATTATGTAGGGTACTGTTTTTATTCATTTTTAGTGTAACAACATATTTCTCTACTTATTTTCAACATAGTTTTTAGGTGTTGAAGTTGTGGAAGGCAATGCTTCGTAACTTCATTCTGCTGTCTGCCTGTCTGGTGAATAGCTTGAATCTCAATAACATTATTCTTGAACATTTAACCCCAAATTAAAGATAGTTGTTTATTTAAAAAAATAAAAAGGAGCTTAAGTCATAAAAACACTATTAATCAATGATTTCTACAACTTTTGTTTTATACGGAAAGAGTCTATTTTATTCCTGCTCTAGTACATTTGTTAAAATATGCTTATATTATTAGTGGAGTAAAAGTAAAAGTAACAGAAAATGGAAATATTTCAGTAAAGTACAAGTACCTCAAAAATGTACTTAGGTACAGTACTTGAGTAAATGTACTTTGTTACCTGCCACCTCTGCCAACATCCATCCATCCATCCATCCATTTTCCTCCGCTTATCCGGGACCGGGTCGCGGGGGCAGCAGTCTAAGCAAAGATGCCCAGACTTCCCTCTCTCCAGACACTTCCTCCAGCTCCTCAGGGGGAATGCTGAGGCGTTCCCAGGCCAGCCGAGAGACATAGTCCCTCCAGCGTGTCCTGGGGCTTCCCCGGGGCCTCCTCCCGGTGGGACATGCCCGGAACACCTCCCTAGGAAGGCGCCCAGGAGGCAACCGAAACAGATGCCTGAGCCACCTCAGCTGGCTCCTCTCAATGTGGAGGAGCAGCGGTTCTACTCTGAGCTCCTCCCGGGTGACCGAGCTCCTCACCCTATCTCTAAGGGTGCGCCCGGCCGCCCTGCGGAGAAAGCTCATTTCGGCC
>NW_018128050.1:943603-952739 GCF_001952655.1 Monopterus albus
GAAGCATAGTATAGTGACGTCATAAAACCTGAGCTGGTGAGTACCGTCAGTAGCATTGACAGGAAGCTGGCAGGCTTTAGGACCCGGAGCCAACTCGTGACGTAGCACCATAACAGGAAGTCGAAGCTCACGTTGCTGCTCTGCCAACATGAAGCATAGTATAGTGACGTCATAAAACCTGAGCTGGTGAGTACCGTCAGTAGCATTGACAGGAAGCTGGCAGGCTTTAGGACCCGGAGCCAACTCGTGACGTGGCACCATAACAGGAAGTCGAAGCTCACGTTGCTGCTGGTAGGTGTGTTAGCACGTTATCGTCTGTAGCCTTAGTTTCACGTTCACAGGTAAATGTGTGATTTTTAACGGGAGTAGAGAGAGACTTTCTGCTTCTCACCTGGTTGTTTCTCTGACTCGCTGTTACCGACACCTTGTTCTGAGCCTACCGGTTAGCCGCGGCGGCTAGATGTTAGCACACGGGCCAAACTGCAGCAGCACAGGGCCTTAAACAGACTAAAGGTGGAAGACGGAGATAGTTGGAGGGAAGAGCTGTTAAGGTGCAAGTGAGGAGAAGTTAGCCTGTTTCTCTGACTGACTACAGCCACATGTGAGTGCATGTTTTCTTTTGCTGTTTTATGTGACTTTGTACTTGTAGTCCTACATTTTAGTGCAGTACTTCAGTTTTTACTGCACATTTAATCATTTTGCACATTCAGATTAATAAAACAAATACAATAAACAAATGACATATGCCATGTCATTAAGTTAAGATCCAAATGATTCACCAGCTACCCAGCAGGATGTAAAGTACCTCACACTATAAGTATATAAGGTAGTTAACATCAGCTCCACCTTTACCAGCTGAAACTAATAAAGTGACCAACACAATAATGCATCAGCCATTGTGATCCAATAATACCATACACATTAATGGGAAACGGGCCATTCTGCAGTGAGGTGTTAAATGGAGGCCTTCTGCTCATAGTAGAATTTCAGTGTCAGTCACCTTCAAGGTTAACACTGGGAATTCTAGACATTCTAGAAAAACCCTCAACACTCAGTGACATTTTCTTTCAAATTTGTGAAAACTTTAGTTTATGAATAATCACTGACAAAAAAATCAGAGGATTGTCACTGAAAAAAAAAACAACTTTGGCACTGAAAGAGGTTTATGTTAACAAAACACTCAAGATGGTTGTCATTTTTACAGTACTAATACTTTTTTAATGCCAGTGTTTTTTTTTTCCAGTACAAATTCCTCCATGCCAGTGTTTGCTTTTTCAGTTACGGTTTTGTTTTCAATGCTGAGTTTTATATTTCAGTGCCAGAGACTAAAGTCATTGACCTGGCTCCACAGGTAGTGGTACTGGTGTGGCTCTGGGTTGTGAACCTGTGTCTCAGTGTGTTGTGCTGCTCTGTGATGTTTGGCTGCAGAATCACCTGAGGAGGGAGGAAGCTGCAGTGTTGTGGAGGTTTAGATGTCAACTTCTGAGAAAAAAACAGCCACATTTGTGTAAAAAAAAACAAAAACAAAAAAAAACAACAACAAACAACCAACTTCCATCTTGAGCCTTGTTCACTCCTTTCCTCAGGTGTATTTGTTAGTGCCATCACGTGTGTAGCTGCAGCCATTTCTGTTGAGTACATGTTGACAGCCACTGTTTGCTTGATAACAACTCACTGACCCAGCACCGGGGGTAGCTGAGCCTGGTTATTTCGGTTTGATTTTGGTGCAGTCAAGTGGAATTCAGTCCAAGCTAATGGCCGGCCATTAGGCCTCCAAGGTGAGCCGAAGCAGAGGTGCTTGTAATGCTTTCCCTGCTGCCGTGGCCTAAAAAGCCACATCTAATGTTCTGCATGAGACACAAATCTCATTTGTTTCCAAGTCAGTGGGCTTGGATCCTCCCAGCTTACAGTCAACACTGACACCCCGCAGTAATCACCTTAACTTTGGCTGAGCGAGCATGGTCATGGCTGGCACAGCGAGGCTTGGCGGCCTGGAGATGAACAAATATTCCCTTAAAGAGATTTTCCAGCCAATGACTTATTTTGTATAAAAACCTCATACGTCAGACCAAATGTCACACGTTGTGTTGCTTGTTCAGTGGCGTAAGGACGGTGAGGTCAGGTCATCTGTCTTCAGTCCAGAGCACAGACTCTTCATCATTAGACAAAACATACCATCTGTTGAGGGACTCGGATGGACGTTTTCACAGTTTTATGGTATGATATTATACAGAATATTATTGACAAACAGAACAATACCTTAAATGGACTTTCTCTGAGCTACAGGCAACAGTTAAAGCAGACACCCTCCAGGATGCCAGGCAGTCCCAGTTAGTTCCTGTGGCAGGAACACTAAAAGAACAACCAGATTGGACTAAGTCAAACTCCTTGAACAGCATCAGTGTTCACTGTGCTTTGTTCACTGTGCTTTGTTCACCAAGGGCAGCCTGTAGGGGGCGCCACCAGCCTTTCTTTTTCTAGCAGGGACATTTCATGTACTGTGTGTTCGAGCTGTTGGGTGCCTTTTGTCCTTAATGAAGCACTCACCAGAAAACTAATCTGCTGCCACACCGGGCCTCTAATGGAAAAGATGCATGTGTTTCATATTGGTGATGAGATTCTGTAATTAGAGCTCGAGTTGGGTGACAAGAAAAGAAACACAAAGAGGAAAGGGCTGGCTTGTTCATCTGGAGGTCAGTCATGTTCCCTGGGATGTTGTAGAGCTGCTGACATCAGTCTGTAAAAGTCTAGACATCAGCTTCCTCTATTACAGTTCAGAATCCGCAAAGAACAGGACGAATCACACACTAGTAAGTTTACAGTCACCTGAAACTTTGCTAGTAACACCGGGTTTGTTGATTTGAATTCCATTTGCAGGCTGGTTGGAGCAGAACACATGGAGGCTTTCCTCTCTGCCTGGATCTCAGGGACAGATCACTGATGTCACGCTACATCTAAGGCTGTAGGTGGAACACTGTGGAGGTATGGGGGCAGCTTGTCCAGACCAGCCTGATAAATAAAATAGTACCAATGGCTGATTAGTGTCAGTTGTGCTCTTCATTGCTCCCTTCTTCCTCAATGCCACAGCTCGCTCTCCCTCTTAAGTCTCCATCAAACTCATTTGTGGGTCAGAGCTTTTAAATGACTGCTCTCCCAGCAAAGCCTAGAAATGCTGCAGAGGCAGAAGTGGAGCTATCTGGGGGAAATCAGTCAACGGCTGCTCTAATTGGTGCCCATGCTGCGCTGCTGCATCCTCCCCTGTGGATTTATTGGTCTGGAAAAGCTGTGGAGCAGCAACATTAGTCACCGGTGGAGATGGAGTCCAACCACAGAGCCAGAAATTCACTTCTAGCAGTCAGAGCACCGGTGTCTCTGCTCTGCTAATATGCTGACCTCAGGTCTGCTCGGGGGCTCTCCGCTTCCTGATTCTGATATTTATACATTCTGTATCTGGCTCATCTGAATACACTGGAAGTGGTTAGTTGAACTCCTGACAGGTCACAAGCTGCTGTGAGACATAATGAGGCCTCGTCAGCCTGAGCTGACGTGAAGTGCTGCTCCTAGACTCCACTCTGCTCTTTTATGGTGCTGATAAAAACAGGAGCTCTTACTTCTGCATCTTGTAGTCTAATAATCCACAATGAGTGTTTATGATAACCTGTGTGGTGTTGCCACAGCCTGTTACTGAGCTGCTTCTGCATATTGAATGCCATTGCTGAGAAAGAGATGTGCTGCATTAACTCATTTGTCAAAGTGTCACCAGCATTAATGCCTTTTCTACAGACTGGATGAAGACTGTTTCCCCGGTGGAGCTCACTTTAGTGTACTGAAGTGCAGTTGTTATGTGTCATAAACTAAGCTCCAGGGAGGCAGGCAGCTGATGCACAGACTGTAGAACCAAACCTGCATCATCACCGTCAAACCACTAAACAGCCACAACACCCATTTTATTTTTCCTGCATTTACAAGTTTAGCCCATTTGTCTTCCTCCCGTTTAATTCAGCACAAACAAATGCAAAATCAAGTCGCTTTTTGGCTTTTGTATGACCAAGAATAAGTGAAGGTTTTTCTTAAACCTTGATGACAGATGATGATCTGTACCACATTCTGAGTGCTTTTTAAGTCTGTTCCTCAGCTGGAACCTGTGTCCATCTGCCTTGGCTGCACTGTTAAGACCGGGAACACTGTCTTCTGGAGGCAGACACACTGAAACAGAACAGATGGGAGGATGTAGTTGCGCACTTGGTGTAACTTGTCTTATTGAAATAACCGGTCCTAGAGCTTCATTTAACACATTTAATGCTCCAAGCAGCTGCTTCCATGCAGAGTGAAAATGCTGTGACTGAGACAAAATAAACAGTGCAGACCTGATCCATGGACACTGAGGTGAAAGCAACATTTAAACTTAGCCAGTTTTAACCCAGAAGATTTTATGTTCATGTTCGTTTTCTACACACGGTGGCTTTAAAGGTACAATAATCAGGTTCGTACATTATATATGGCTCAGATGACTGTTCTGTGGAAGGCTCTGCTGTTGAGCCGAAACATACTCAAGGAAAACCTGCCTGAACCTGAGGAAGCCACAAGATCAGCCAACCTTGAGTCAGAGAGACCCGAGGACACTTCGACCTGATCAATATGCAGTCGAATTGAACAGACACGAACAGAAAGAACACAGTGCACAGTGTGCTGTATGTGTAATTCCATAACCGGCAGCTGCAGTGGAAAAGAGCAGCAATATAAAGCTGCTGCTGTCTTCAGAATGAATATAAAGTCATATCTGGTGAACACAGTGGAGCGTTTAGCAGCTGCAGAGCCAGAGATCTCCCTCAGCAGGTGGTGGAGACCAAACACAGAGCTGACAGGGCTAAGGTTCATCGGGGTTCACAGACACCAGCTCGCACAAAGCAGCATGTTGCTCTGAGTTTCCTGGGCAGCTTCATTTCACGACTGAACATTTGATGTTTCCAGCTTTTCTTAGTTTCTTGTCAAACGGAGTACGTTAGTTGCATTTGGCTTTTAGTTGTTGCTGCTGTACATTTGTTCTGGAATGTCCTATAATAAAAAAATATTTTTAGGTTAGAAGAATTGAAATCCTTGAAGCCCAGTGATCAAGCTAAAGACATGGTGTCTCACTGTAGTTCCCAAAAAGTTGACACTGTGGAGATGCAAGTTTTCACTGGCATAGTGGCATTGTATTTGTTTCATTTTCAATTAAAAAACCCACAATAGAAACTATGGTTTCCTGGTAACAAGCTGTGTCAGCCACATTGTGTCAGTGTGCCGACAGGACACAGGTGGTTTCAGTGCGAGCAGTGTGGGGCTCGGAAACCTCGGCAGCCTTGAAGCTCTGCATCAAGCTTTGTCTGGTAATGCACTGCTGTGTGTGTGCCGGGCTCTGTGGAGCAGTAATGGCATTATGTTCATGTCAGGATGGGTTGTTCTGCTGGAAGAGATTTTCTGCTCCGGCACTGGAGTTTCCTCCCTGCAGGACGTGTGGTAACTGCTGTCCGACACAGCCCAGTGGGGGCAGATCACTGTGGCTAACGGGATGTAGTGTGTTCGGCGGCCAGAACTCGCTGTGTGTCAGTGTGTGTGTGTGTGTGTGTGCATAGCACCACATATGTTTGTGTTTGTTGGGGGATGCGTGTGTAAACAGTCTGGACTCCCCTTCTCACTTCATGGCAGGTTAGTAATGAAGACATCAGAACAATGAAACCACATGTAGAAAATGTTCAGCAAATCCAAGACCAGGCAGGCTCGTGCTCTGACTGAGGATGAACTGTGGGGCCACGCTGGCCTTCTGTAAGGAAATAGTCCAAATTGCCGCACAGGCCGCTCAGAGGTGCCTTTTACTGTTAAAGTTTGAGCTCTGCTGTGTGTACAACATTTTAGAAACATCCTGGTTCAGGTATTCGTGAACAGCTGTTCACGTATACCTGTTTATTAGAGCTACAGTGATTCATCACTTCATTAATTAGTTGATCAACAGAAAACTGATCAGGAACAACTTTTATAACTGATTTATCTTGGAAGTCACTTTCAAGCAAAATGCCAAACATTTGATGTTTGGAAAATTGCTGCTTTTTCTTGTCCCATGTTTCCTCTTGGACTGTTGGTGAAAAACAAGACGAGACGTTTGACGTCATCGTGGGCTCAAGGACGCTGCAGTGAACATTCGTCACTGTTTTCTGTCACAGTTTGTGCCTGGGCCTCGTTGCTTCCTAGCCCTGCTGCTTTCTGGGCTTTGCCTCTGAGTTTCCCCACAGACTCTGCCCTGCTCACCTGTCTGGCACCGACACCCACTACACCTGTTTCCAGTTGGGCTTCTTGGTGTCTATGTACTGGTCTGACTCCTTTGTTGCTTTGCTGAATTGTTATGCTTGTCAGCCTCAGTGTTTCTCCTCACCTGCCTGCTCACCTGTTTGTCTTGATCTCCCCGTGCACATATTCAGTTTGTGGACTTTTTCTCTTACCTGCTCACCTGGATCAGTGGTTTTGCTTGGACTGTTTCTCTGACTCTGATGTCTGCTCTGGTTTTCCCGGCTCCATGTTGTTGGCGTAGATTCTCCAAGTCTGTTATTTCCTTCATTGAACTGTTGAACGTACCCGCCTTGTTGTCTGGCCCTGTGGCCTCTCCTTTAGTGTTGCCCATAAAGAACCGGGGCTCTTCTGATGTTGAACTATTGTTTACTGGGTTACATGATGTTTTTCTTCACTGGATGAACTTAAAGAGTAGGTTAAGATGTACATGGAAAAGTTATGATCCTGTCTGTGACGTCAGACCTTCCTAAAACCACTGCTCTGTAAAGTCACCAGCAGTCCTTGTTAAAAAGTGTGTTTTAAAAACCATCTGAAGTGAATATGAGGCTGATACATTACATTAAGTGATAATCTTAAATGGTGGTACATGTGTGTAAGTGTGTTTTCGGTGCTCACTGAACCTTTGTGAGGTCACCAGGACCCAGAAGAAATACAAAAATTCCCACCTTGCAAATCCTGTGACACAGCGAAAAGGCTGACAAAGTTCTACTTTCACTTCACGTATGCTTACATGAAAAATGACTCTAAACTGACTGACCTTTGGCTCTGAGTCTAGACATTCCCACAGCATTCGGTACCAAGATAAGTTCAAAAGTGAGTGCTGACTCAGTCCCAGCATTGGGCGGCTCTTTTATTTTAAGTCATTACTTTTTTATTCCATTTACTGATGGTGTTGCAATGTACTGTGCCCTAGATGAAAGTGTATTTCACTGGTTTCAGTCATGCACTTCCTCTTCCACTGGTTTTCTATCACTTGCTCTCCCCACAGAGATCAATACAATTTAATCAAACATGGTATAATCTAACATGAGTGCTGTTTAGTTTCTGTGTTGTCACTGTCCTGATGATGCTGTTTCCTGTCATTTCATGTCCAGGTAATGGCTCAGCGGGCGACAGCGGGCCGGCGATACCTGCGGGCGTTTGTTAGTGGCTTCTTCATCGCTGTTCCCGTGACGGTCACTGTTCTTGATCGATTCGCCTACTTGGCCCGAGTGGAGGGAGCATCGATGCAGGTGAGATGTTACAAGACATCCACTGACCGCCCACCTGAGCAAGAGGAAAACCTCAGACTGACTTTGGCGCCATGTTGTGCCAATAAATTATCTGTAAAGACCTGAGAAAGTAGCCACAATACTGATTGTACCCAGTGATCCTGTGGGATCAACAAGCTTCACACACAGTCTTCATGCTGCAGAAGAAACGGCTCCTTAACTCTTCATGCATGGCCTCTCTGGTTCACATAAGGACAGTAAACAGCCTGGACTTGTCTGAGCAGAGATGTAAAGAAAGAAAGGGTTTTGTCCGAGTTCATTTTCTGTCGTGCAACTTATTATCCCCAAAGTGTGTTGCGTTATGCCCGAAACAACCTGCCCTCTGAGCATGACTGTTAAAGCTGCATGTTGTCTATTTGTGTAGCAGTGTAGGGTGATGAGGCCGACCTCTGAGTCTGATCAGATCTTATAAAATTGTGAAAGAAACCAAACAATAGTTGTTCAACAGAGAGAACTGGGCAATGAAATGACATGTTTACACTGTCAGAGTCTCAGAGGAGCACTACTCCTCGGTTCACTGTGTTTTTCTTCTGCTTATTCTGTTTGTGTGAAACTTTGATCCCTGGTGATTCACTCTGCCTGACACATAGATGAACAAATTAACATTACATTCATGTCCACAGCCAAAGAACGTGAGAAAAAGGCTGCGAAGCTCTCTATTCACTATCTGACAGAGCAGTCTGCTGCCTTTATTAAAAGGTAAAGATGCAATGACCCCAGTCGCTATCTTGTTTGTTCCCATAATGCTGTCTGGGTGAAAGATCTGTGTACTGACAGGTCTGTGTGTAGTCGTCATAATATGAACCCACACATCATAATTGTGTTTCAGTCCAGGTTTCTCATCTGTGCTGTGAAGTCGCAGATAAAGCGATGATGTCCGAACAGGTCTGAGACTCTGTCCAATCCCAGACCTTAACTCTCAGCTCTGGTCTTGTTGTGTTGCTTCTTCCCGTCTGTGTGTGTCAGTGCCATGTACCCGGCTCCGGTGTGAACACCGCTGAGCTCCTAAACTGCCACACATGCACAGGTGTAACTGAAATGTGAGCCACGTGTGGACAAGAATAACATCCAGGTCGTGTGTGTGACGGCCCAGTTTCCTCCCAAACCGCTGGGTTACGATCTGTTCCTTCCAGTCTGGCCTGATCAGAAGCTTCTCCGTAAACGTCCACCACATGTGAAACGTCCTGGTCTGGCAGAACGTCCCCAGCATGAGATGTTTGTTGCATACACATGTAGTTTATTTAAGTTGGATAAATGAGACCAAGTGATCAAAGGACCAAGCTGCAGTTCTCAGTGGCAGCTCCACACCTGGCCGACAGCTGCTCCTTCCTGTCTGACATGTAACACCTGTGCTTTTCATGTTTGTGACCGTACACAGCTCCTGTGGCTACACACAGGACTACACAGGGGTGCTTGGTTTAGTAGTACAGTTTAAAAGTATCAGTCTGTGTGTGTACAGATACACAAAGTGGAACACGTGTGTGTTGTCGACCTTCTGACCAGACGGCTGTTTAGTTCCTGGCACCACCTCGTGTGCATCT
>NW_018128050.1:952908-953204 GCF_001952655.1 Monopterus albus
CGGCGACATTGTGTCTATCGTGTGAGTAACTAAAAAAGAAACAGTACATGCATGAGGTCACCAGCTGCAGGTGGTCTGATGATTTTACACATGATGATATCACCGCCCAGCTGCGGTTTTCCTCAGCAGCAGCTGCTCATCTCTTACAGTGCCTTGCGAAAGTATTCGGCCCCCTTGAACTTTGCGACCTTTTGCCACATTTCAAGCTTCAAACATAAAGGTATAAAACTGTAATTTTTTGTGAAGAATCAACAACAAGTGGGACACAATCATGAAGTGGAACAAAATTTATTGGA
>NW_018128050.1:954113-969569 GCF_001952655.1 Monopterus albus
GTTCCTTGTTCTTCATGATGCTCTCTGCGCTTTAAACGGACCTCTGAGACTATCACAGTGCAGGTGCATTTATATGGAGACTTGATTCCACACAGGTGGATTCTATTTATCATCCTTTGTCATTTAGGTCAACATTGGATCATTCAGAGATCCTCACTGAACTTCTGGAGAGAGTTTGCTGCACTGAAAGTAAAGGGGCTGAATAATTTTGCACGCCCAATTTTTCAGTTTTTTATTTGTTAAAAAAGTTTGAAATATCCAATAAATTTCGTTTCACTTCATGATTGTGTCCCACTTGTTGTTGATTCTTCACAAAAAATTACAGTTTTATATTTTTATGTTTGAAGCTTGAAATGTGGCAAAAGGTCGCAAAGTTCAAGGGGGCCGAATACTTTCGCAAGGCACTGTATTTCTTCGTGTGGATGAACATTTGGTCGACCTAGGCGTCAGTCCAGAAGGGTTTCAGAACCACCTCAGTTCTTCAGAAACAGGGCAGTACAGAGCACATCCAGCTTGTTCAATACTGCAGGAAAACCTTTAAGACATTCCTTTGGACATTTAGTTTGTCTTAGAAAATCGTCTGTCAGCAGCAGAACAAGAACCCGTATCACACACATCATGAAAAAATTTACAGCCATAAATGAACATAATTTGTGTATGATCATCTATTTGGGAAAGCGCACACTGAAAACAAAAGTGAATGAAAGTGTAAAGCAGAGAGAGGCCAAAAAACCAGTTATTCCAGTGAATAAAAAACATCTCGCAGTGCGTAAATAACTGGGAAATGAGTTTTTTCCACCTTGAAGATGGGATGAAGATCTGTCTCCTGTAGGTGGATTTAAACTCTTGTCACACTGTGACTAACTCGTGGCTGTCTGTCCATTTTGACTATGTTATTGTTGAACTTGCAGGGCTTTATCTCCAAATGTCCAACACAGAGCAAGTTCTTTTCAAAGCAGTGAGCCAGAGCTGTGGAACGTGGCTGAAGCTCAGCTCAGCTCAGCTCAACTAGTTGTGAATAAGCTGACCCCACCACGTGTCCAGTTTGGCTCTGTCATCGGAGGCAGACATTAGGGCAGCTCCCTCCACTTCTACCAGGACCCAAGTAAAAAAAAAAAAAATCTTAGGTGCTGCAGAAACGCTCAGAGAGGACGAGGACACAGCTGAGAGTGTCTACATTCTGCTGGGGTCTGTCTCCATCAGGGGTTTGGAAGGAGTTCCTGCTGCTCTGCACGCTTTGCTGTGTTAGCAAGGTTGTAACACTCATTTCTGTTTATTTCTCAGTCTCCTTATTAAGAGAAAACCAGAAAATACAAGAAATATGTACGCAATATTAAAAAGACAAAATGGCTTCTCCAGTCCAAAGCCAAGCAGGACCTCCCTTTGCCCTGAGCACAGCTTGAAGTCTTTGGGGAGACTGTCTTGAAGTCCTGAAGCCATGACAGAGCCTCCACTGTGTTTCACTGAAGGCAGCTACACTCGTTCTTCCACCTCTCTCCAACTCTTCTTCTCATGACGACTGGGCCTGAACATTTCAAACTTCCATCTGTCACTCCGTAGTCCTCGTTTCCACTAATCTTCACTCCAGTTTGCATGTCTCAGCCTTTTCTCCCTGTCCCCTTCTGAAAAAGTGGTCTCTTGGCTGCCGTCCTTCCACAAAGGCCGTTCCTGGTCGGGCTTCTTCGGACTGTGGAAGGACATTTATGTGTTCTTTAATACTTTGTACATATTTCCTATATTTTCTGTTGTATTCTGGTAAATAAACTTCTGTAGTCACCATAAATCACTAAAACAAACCTAATAGTGGCCTAAAACTTTTGCACAGTGCTGTAAAACTACTGTTACTCATCCCGAGCCTTCATGCCAAAGTGCAGGTGTGTGTAGGACTTGAACGCTGTTGCTGTTTTGTCGCCATCGTCATTCAGCGGAGCAGCAGGGGCCTGTGGAAGTCAGCTGACATCACAGACCTCATGTCACCAGTGAGCTTACAGTGCAGAGGACCAGATGGCCGCTTTGAACCAGATGTGGCAGAGTGACAGTGCGGCGCAGGCAGGTACAGTGTCTGTACTGCACTGTCAGCACCGCTCATTAGACGAAGCTCCTCTGAGACTTACTGCAAGCTTTTGTGTCTGAATGTGGCCTCAAATCTCTCAGACATCTGTGCTTGGTCCCGCATGTCTGCTGTTCTGTTAATGCTTGGCTGCTCTGAGACCAACCAAAGTGAGACTTTGCACAGGAACGTTAGTCAGATCTGACTACCATTCTGTGCTGTTTGATAGCATGAGGACGATGCTGTCAGGTTTTTATTCGAGGTGTTGGCTGTGCAGACTGTTAACACTCCTCCATTTGGTTTCTGTGGGCGTTTCTGAGTGTCTGTTTGTGACAGTGCAGTGAGCAGGACAACAACTTTGAACTGTAATTTAACCTGATTTGAGGCTAAGCTGGTCACATTTAGAAGAGCCCTCCCTCCCCCAGGTGCAGGGTAATGGTCCAGCAGTGCAGTGTCACACAGCTGGACAGGGACTAATATGCAGAGCTAAAAAGGGACACTGAGACAGTGGCTCTCTAAAGTTCATGTGAGCACAGAAACTATACGACATTTAGACTTGTGCACCCCACCCCTGACCCTGCAGCCTTTTTATCTGTTTTAACCACACCCATATTTACCTGGCAGCCCTGTGAAGGTGTGGCCATTTCCTTCAGAACAGCACTCTAGTCCTCGCCATGTGAAACAGATGCATAACGACTTGCCTCATCGCTCAGGATTTTGTTCAAATCCCTCACAAAGCTGCATCTATCATCCACTAGAATATGGACTTGGATTTACATTTCAAATGTGATACAGCAGCGCTGCAGGGAAGACTGACATCTGCTCATAATTGGTAGTCATTTTAAAGGAAAATTGTCCAAGGGAATGTGCCGGCCCGTAGAGTAATATCTTATTTACAGAACGCCTCCCGTTTTCAGTGCGTGCTGCAAAGGAAAGTGATTGTCGCTGTATTTCTGAGCGGGCATACAGAGAGCTGAGCACCGCCACGGGTGTTTTCATGCTCTCGGTGCAGACCATTACAAAGCTGATTGATTTTATGTTGTGCTGGGAACAGAACCGTTTGCCTCTGAGCAGCCTCACTACTGATTTCTGCAAAACATCATTTCTCATGGGTTATAAATCGGCATCACAGCAGATTAATGGAGTCTCTGCATCTGACTCACTTGGTTTTTGTTTATGTTGAAGGGTTTGATGACAGCCATCTTGGATCAGCGGGGTGTGGGCATGGAGAAGTCCCACAGTGTATGAATATTCATTGACATCTCAGCAGCTGGAAGCCTTCAGAGGAGCTGAGCTTCGTTCCTCTGAGATGTCATCCTGTGATGTTTGCTGTAAGTTGAGAGCATCTGCAGCTCTGAGCTTCATCGTGTTCAGCCAGCAAAGCGATGTGCCTGGGTTAAACTCAGGCGTCCTGATGGATTAAAACCACTACCTGGTGACAGAAACTCTGTGAATGGCAAAATCCTCTCAGTCTTGATGTTCACATAACAACTAACACTAAGCTGATTTGTGGCGCTTTAAAAACCCGAAGAGATGAAACTGTAGCGTCCTTGTCCCTGGGTGTTTTGGTAACAGCCAGCAGTGTGTGTGTGTAGTGCAGCTGGTTTAAATTAGTGGTGATGTTAGAACCAGACGCAGTTTGAACTTAGCAACAGATGGTGCAAGCGGGTCTATGACAGGTGTGATCCAGTTCTCTGATTAGCATCCTCTGCAGGCTGGGAACAAGGTGGGCTTTCTCATGCTTCCCAATACAGAGGGCTGTTATACACATCCGAGGTTAAAGCTCTTCACTAGTTAGTTCACTGATCACACGACGGGTGGTTGGACTGTGTGTTACAGACAGGTTAACCCGGTGAGGTGCTGGGCCTCCATGTGCCACCAGAAGAGCTCCACCTTGACTCTCCAAGTCTCTGAGTGTCCTGGGGGCGGGGGGAGCACTGTCATCCTAGAAGAGACCACTAGTTTATTCACCTGCATTATATAAACAAAATATTAAACTCATAAAAGCAGTGCACTGCTTCTTCTCAGAACTGTGGAGGGTTCCTTTAAAGCTAGTTTTGTCTTAAATGTTCCACATTTGGCTTGAGTTTGGTTTTCCCAAGGAGAATGACGCCTGCTGTATAGATTCATCGTGGATCATGTAGCAGAGCTCCAGATTCTCTATTTGCTTTCTGGAGGGATTCATGAGCTGAACGGCAAAATGAGGAGCATTTAAACCCAAATATAATTAAATTCCCAGGTTGTTACCCTACCTGGAGAATGCTGGAATCACAGGTTCCGCTCCCACCTCTGTAATCTTCAGCACCTACAGCAGAGGAGCCTCAGTGTGAGGGCCTGGCAGCATTCAGACTTGTGCGCCTTGCGAGCAGGTTTTCCTCTCTGCTATGTCATTTCAGTGTGCTACAGAAGCTGCCTTTCTTTTGCTTATTTTACTACCTGCAGGCCTCCTTCACCAAAGCCTCCAGAGATCAGGACAGAAGTGAAAAGCTTGTGTTTGTTTGTGTTTAGTTGACACAAATGCTGAAACACACTGGGGGCCAACAAGAAACATCAGACAGAAAGAGAGAGGCAATAGAGAACAAACTGTTCAGGTGAGGAAACGTCAAGCCTGTGGGGTTTCTGAAAACATCTCAACCCAAACAAGACAGCAAACAGATGCAAATGACAAGAGAGGAGAAACAGGCAAAACAGTGAGGCAGAAATAACAAGGAGAGCCAGTCAAAGGTATGAAATTAATGAAGCCTGTGTTTGAGTTGTCAGGATGGAGAGGGCATGCTGGGTAACGCAGTCACAGTTTGGAGTCACAGTAGAAGTGACTGCTACAGTTGCTGTAACAAATGACATTTTTGACTCAGTCACAGGAGGTAGTTCAGAAACAGCTGCCGTCCTGGTTACAGGTGTCGCCACAGAAAGGGAGCTGTGTGCAGCCTCCGAACCTTCACCCATCTGGGGCTACAAATGAGTCTGTCATGCAAGGCTCATGCTAATATCAGACGGGTGTTCGGGATGAAGGCGAGCTCTGGGCTCGACAGCTGCTGCAATGTGAAATATTAGACGGGGATTCAGTGGAATCACCGTTTATATAAATATGTAGGTTTTGTTCATTTCAAGCTGATTCAGCTTCAGAAACACGAGTTGTTTTGACGTGAACGATGAGTTCAATTAACTGCTGAGAGCTCACTTAACTCATTAACTGATGTTTTTAAAGAAGCCAAACTTGCAGAGCTCCCAGCATGCATTCTCTTTTTTGTAGTTTGAAGAGCTTGTTTGTGGTGGAAGCTTGCTGTGAGGCTGTAATACATATTAAAGTTAAATGCTCATATCACATTCAGTCCTTCCCCCTGCGCATTGCAACACAGCGAGCTGATGTTGGTACGACTCCAACATGCGCAGCTGTAAAGGCTTCATGTGAAACGGACAACTTGCTTCTTAAACTGGTTCATGTACAAGCACAGTCCAGTGACTAAACAGTTGGATTAACTAGTGTATTAAACCCTTCTCCTGTTGGCTCAATTGAAGTTGAGTTGATTCCGGTTTTCTTGGCAGCAGAGGAACGTAACACGCCCAAGTTGAACCAGCATGAAAATGTCCTGCGTCACACCAGTGCAGCATTCAGAATTCCAGTGCGCTAGAGGGGATTCCCAGAGAGAACCAACATGTCATTCTGGGAACTTCTTCTGCTTCAAATGGTACATGAGTTGGATTAGACAGGACAATAACAAGGTTTTTTTTTTTTTAAACGAGGCAGGTTAACCCTATTTTCTGTTAATAAACAAAATGAATGTATTTCAGTTATGACAGTTACGATATCTGGGATGGACAGCAGCTCAGCAGCCTTAATTTAGACACAAAAACCTTTGTTCAAGACTTTTCACAGACGTATTTCAACTGAAATACACTACGTTTGGCTAAAAATGCAGTTGAAAACAATAAATAAAAGTGAGGACGAATGTGAAGGAGTTTCTATATTAACTTCTGCTGAAGCTCTACAGTCCTTATTTGTTTGCTCCCATTTGTCTGCCGCTTCGCTCATGTTGCTGCAAGCACAACAGCCACAGTCCTGTCAGGAGCATGGGAGAGTTAGCAGTGGATTCCTGAACGGTGTACAAACTGGCAGCAAAACATCTGAAATGTGCACTTATTAAAACTTTGGTTTTCTCTGCACTTTATGCTGCTCATAATATTATTTTTAACAAGCAGAATGTGCAGTTAAGGTGAGCAAGCTCCCTTCCAGGCCTTGGATAATGTAAAAAAAATCGTCTTTCAGTTTAGTTGACATGCATAACAGTTTCCCTGTGTCTGTAATGAAATCCTGAGTTGTGAGGTTTTGGCAGTTTCCACATCTCCTCCTCAGAACAGCTGCGGGTCACAGGAAAGAGCCAGAACACACAGAAATGTGATCTGATGAGCAGGAACTATGTCCGATCACTGCTGAAGAGTGCCTCTGCTGGTGAAGTCACAACAGCTGCTTCGTTATAGGGAGCCGTTGTGGGTTGTTTGTTAGCGGACCTGCATCATTGTGGTTAAAATAAGAAGTTGCTGGCGGTCAACAGAAACCATGTTTGGAGGTGGTGCAAACAAACAGTGATCTCTCATGTCCGAGTCGAGGCGACACCACTAACCACCGCGCACTGTGCCATCCAGTGTTGTCCTTCAATGTCCAGTGCTAGTCCTAACCCTTGACCTGGCACGTTTACACTCCTTTCAACTCTTAATGATATTTAAGCTCCTTCACATGTTTAAACTGTGAGTTTTGAGCACACAAGTTTTCTTCTAAACATCACCTCTGTTTTTAAGAAATGTATTGGTTTAGTAATGATTTTTTTATTCTCAGCCATAAATGTCAAAATAACGGATGGAGGCACTAAACTAAAGAGGACAAACATTTTCAACATGCTCAGCAGAAACAAAAAGCAGGGATCAGAGGATTCTTAGGGCCTGCGTAGTAACACCAGATGGATTTATTGAGACAGTTATTAAATGAAGAACATCTATCATCTGCAAATGTATTGCAATGTGAAATAATGATGAATACAAGGCAGAATATGGAGACAGATAAATGTACACTAAATATACACGATGAGCAGTTGGAAGTCAAATTTACATTAAGTTGGAGTCGATTATTTCCCTCAGTACAAACTATAATTATAGTACAGTGGGTAGAGAAAAGTGGAAGTCCCTAATCTGTGGAATTCATGTGGGGCTCTGAAAATAATTTTCATGAAATTGGCTCTCGCTAATTAAACAGGCCCACAGAGGCTTCAGCCTTAAAGCAGGAAACACGCAGACCAGATATCACTGTGAGGAGGATGCCGGTCGTTGCAGCGTATCCAAACAGCACATTTGTCGCATTTGGCCCGAGTCTGGATGCAGCCAACAGACAGTAGCACCAACAGCTACTACAGTCTCACGAAGTCTTTTCTAAAGTCTAGATTTTTTCTGAGGTTTAAAAGGCCCCACAATTTAACAGAACTTTGATCCATTCAGGCTTCCATCCTTTTTACATTGGCGACATCATGTTTTCAGCTATCCGTCTGTTTTTGTCCCTTTCTTGTGAACATATCATCTCAGGAACACTTTGAGTCAAAAGTGTATTTGGACTTGAGGATGAACTGATTAGATTTGGGTGGCCAAAGGTCAAGGTCACAGTGACCTCATGTCCATCCCATTTCCATGAATTTGCCTGGCTGGTGGAGGCATACAACCATGAAGCATTAATTCTGGTTTAGACTTGTTCAGAGCTCCAGCCTGCAGGGGATCCTGTTCACTGTTAAAATGCATCCTGAAGCTGTAGCTAATGTGAGGCTTTAGCAATCAGACAGATCACAGGGTTTCTGTGTCCCGACGTTGGAAGATACTCCGCTACCGATGCCTGATGCTCATTCACGCTTTAGACCCAGCCTGAAGCATCTCAGCATCTATTTGATGGATTCCTGTGAAGGTTTTTGCAGACATTCATGGTCCCCAGACGATGACTCCTTTCCCATGAGGAGGACATCTGTTGAATGTGGTACAGACATCCACGGTCTCCAGATGACAAAACTCCTTTGTCTCTCTTTTGAACTCTGCCTCCTTCCTCTCTGCTGTGAAGCATGCTGGGTAGCAGGAGGTGCTGCCATACACCCACAGTGTTGTTCCTCTTTCGGGGATTCGTTTCCTTCCTCTCCCTCATGCCAACATCAAAGCCAGCAGTCTGCTTCCTCCCTGAGTGACCTGGGAATCACCTCCACAAGTATTTCCCTGCCAGTCTGTGTAGCGGCATCACGTCCCTCCCTCCCAATGTCGTCAGTCAGCTGACGTTTTGAGAACATGATGAAGGCTATACATGAATGCCAGAGGGATGACGCACTTAAAGGCGGCAATTGGAAAAAAATGGAACAGCGGGTGCAGTTCTCTATTTTCTGACTAATGCATACACCTTCTGAATTCCTGGATTTGCTGGGAAAACCAGTAGTTTGGATCATGAGAGATGTGGCAGCAACAGTGGCAATAAAAATTAGCATGAGGCCTGAGACTCAGAGTAGCTCAGCAAAACCCATGTGGAGGCACCACCATGTACAGTGTGCCCACGGTCTCGCCTCGACCATACTCGAGGAGTTTTAGTTGCCTAAATTTAACCAAACATTTGCCCCCTTTCAGGAGACACTGTCACACTATAGTGTCCTTGTAAACCAGGGCCTGTATTCACAAAGCATCCTAGCCCAGAGAGTTGCTCCTGGTGACGATATTCTTGGAATTGTGATGTTTTCTAAGATTTTCCCCTTGAAGTTAAGATTAGATCCTCATAAAGATAAAAGTTAGTCACAAGTTTAGCTCCTAAGAGATCTCCTAAGGTGAAAACTTTAAGAGTTGAGGACTTTTAAGAGGTTTAAGAGTTTTTTAAGCAGAGGATAAAATGATGGAAAGACAGAGAAAGAGGCGACGTTTGTGGTTGATCTCATCAGAGATCACATCTCCCACCCAACTCAGTAAAGCCAGAAAAGAAAATGATCACAATATTAAGATACAACAACTGAAAAGTTGAACAATGTAGCAGTGATGAGAAGTTTCTGTCACAACATGCCATCAGCAGAGTGACCACACAGACTGTTACAGTGCTTTCACGTCCCGTAGTGTAACACACACCATTTCATTTCCACCCTTTGCACCTTGCAGACTTACGGACACAGCCTGTACATCATCGCACCGTCATGTTAATATCATGCAGATTAAATGGATAAGCACTAACATTACTTGCGTGGTAAATAAAATTAAGGAAGTAAATATAACAACTTAAGTAATCGTGCTGATTCAGGCTGAGCTCCACCTTCAACAGAGCCGGCTCATCGAGACACATGATTGGTTGAAATGTTATGCCAAGAGCATGTCCTTGCATTGAGCAGCAGTCGCGTATTATTTGGAATTTCATTGTAGCAAGATTTGCAAATTGTGTCTCTTGTTGGTTTTGTGATGAGCAGTTAAAGCCTAGGACCCATGCCTCCCTGCTGCAGGCTGGTACCTCCACACTGATGCCCCCATGTCATCAAGAAGCCTGGCAACAGGGCGAACCACACCTCCTCACTGAGATAAAGGGTTCTGTGTTTTCCTTGCCCTGAGCTGCCCTGAGCTTCCTAAATCACTTTTAAGCTAGGGCTCCTTGCTAAGGGGTTTTAGGCTAAGTTGGAATCTCTCTGAGAGTTTGTCTACTAGTGTGCATGCGCACCCACTCACTGTCATCCTGCCGATCACAAAGTGCTTGTGTCGCTTTGGACAGTGACAAACGATCCCTTTGTTGTTTAGATCCAGGGAAGCCTTCAGACCTGTGACTCTGTGGTCTTGTGTCTCCTCTCTACTGAACAGTACAGGTGTGTGTCTGGCTCCTGCTGCTGAGGTGCCCTTGACTCCGTCCTCATCTCTGCTTGTGTGCAGAGTGAATCTGAGTGTGTGAGCAGCTTTAAGGACAACACATGGAGCTGAGCTGGAAGTCACAGCTGCTCCGCATCCTTTAACCCCGTGCTGGAAATGAGCTTTGATTCGGGCTAATTCTGCCTCTGCTGGGAGGTTTTCCTCTGAACCCCGAGCTCCCAGCAGGCTTTGTGTCACCTTTGTTTCAACAGGGTTTTGTTAATCAGCATTGTGCCGGTGCAGCATGAACACCAGAGCTGGGTTTTAAAGACAAGGTGCCGGCACACCGAAGACTCCTGCTCTTAAGCTTTGAATAATAACCGTGTTTCCTTCAGATTAATATTTGCTTTCATTTTGCTATTATATGCTGACCAGCAGCAGCCTGTCGGGAAGAATTAGCTGAGGAGTTTGTTTTTTTTTTGTATGTGTGAGTTATATAAGTAAGAACTTGGATTTGGACTCTAGTTTCACAGCTAAATCAATACGTGGTTTTATAGAAGCAGAAAATTTACTGCAGTACAACACGCTGCATCGCTCCAGTCCATTAAATCACAATTCTCAGCTGTTCCTTTTCAAGGTGATGATGACACATTAGGATGACATAAACCTTGACTACATTGAAGTTAACAGTTCCATGTCAGCTTGTGGCAGCTGATAGACTTTCCACAGATACTAAGGCGTAGCTTACTTTTATGAATTAGCTTATGATGTTTGCAGTATTACCCTTAAACTTCCTCTTACGTAGGTTCACCATTAAACACGTTTTCCTGCAGAGTGAGACACATTTATCATGGAGTAACCACTCAGATTCAAATGTAAGATTTTATGGATACACACGACACTTTTATCAATCGGAAATATCTGACTTCTTATACATCAGGTTGCACACATGTACAGCATGTTAACCACATCTCTGCCAACTAGAATTTAGAAAGTTGTTTTGGGGGTTTGAACAAACAATATTCACCTTGTTTGCAGTGATTTGTGGACAGTTAATATGGACTGTGAACACAGTTATCTAAAGATCAGGACAATAATGTTATTTAGTAACAGTAAGATCACAGCTTTAGCAGAGTGTGACTGATTGGTGCCGTTTTTCAAAGATGATTTCCTGTATGTACTTGTTGTCTGCATTAGACAGTATGAGATCAGAGCTGAGGGAACCATGCTGGAATCATCAGTCTCCTTCGCTGAGCTCTCCAGGCCCATCGCTGTGATAAATGGGCCGCCAGTGTGCGGCCCAACGTCTGGGTTTTGTATTTTTGGAAGTGATGTTCATGCGGACACAGATTCTGGGAAAAACCTCACTGACAAAGATAATTCTCTCAGGGCTTGAGGCTTTTTTTAGACAGCTATGATGCAGCTCGTGTTCTGTTTTTCAGAGTAAGCTGCATATTACCTCCTCTATACAAGAAGTTCCAGATGTTGTATTTTCTGATTTGGTCCAGTTTAGAAACAGGAAATGTCCTTGATACCAGCTTCTTCTGCTGGGTTTCTGGCCTTCATCCTGTTCTTCTGTCACCAGTTTTAAGGATAAGTCTGGTGATATGTGGTATTTTTCAGACTGAGACCAACAGTGCAGTCTCTGATGCGCCCACTGAAACCCACTGTAGCACTGCCTGGCGTGTTCCATCATCAGCATGAACACACACACTCAAGTTTATTTTAATAAAAACGACAGTGAGCAGCTGTTTCAGGAAATTGCTGAGACTTATTTCAATTTGTGAGGTGTTTTTAAAGATTTCTGTTTTCAGTGGGCACCAGTGGGTTTGGAGCTGAGAGCCACAGACAAGAAGTCAGAGACAGACTAACATGATACTAAGGAAAATGTAGGTTAACACCTGCCTTTTTCTGTAACCTAACGAGGCTGACAGACTTTGAAACAGAGCCAACTAGTGATCTTTCACTGTGGAAGTGATGCTGCTGTTTTTACAGTGTTGAACTCTGGTGTTCTCGGTGCACAGCAGCTTTGTGTCCATCAGCAATACAAAATAAATTAGATGGCTCAGGAACAGGAAATCGTTGTTTTCCCAATGAGAGAAGGCAGCGATGCCATTCACAGCTTTGGGAGGCTGATGGGTAAGAAGCAAGAGGCCTTCTGGGCGTGGGGCCCTGAGGAAACGGCAGGCTGCACTGTCTGACCAGCTGCAGGGGATCCAGAAGAAGATTGCAGGCTG
The DNA here is from genome assembly GCF_001952655.1 of Monopterus albus. Taxonomy (NCBI): domain Eukaryota; kingdom Metazoa; phylum Chordata; class Actinopteri; order Synbranchiformes; family Synbranchidae; genus Monopterus; species Monopterus albus. Next base: position 966,225 of record NW_018128050.1, read on the forward strand.
TTTGAGAAGGAGATTGATTGGACGTCTTTATAGATTCACTGATTGGCTGATGTGATGCATAAGTGGAGTATAGAAGTGAATGAATGCACTATTGTCATCCTGCTGGGACAGACAAAGGCCTCGTCGTCCTCACAGAGTAGCTGCTACTGTGACAGTAATTACACAGTGTGTTTTTCCCTATTTAAGGCAAAGACACTTCTCCTCTCATCCATCTGCTACGGAAATGTCAGCTTCTGAATCATCTAAATTATAGGTTGTTTTCAGCGAGCACTGCGCAGCCTGTGCTTCCGCTACTGGAAACGGCTGAATGCCGTCAGAGGAGAAGCACGGATGAATGATACCGCAGCATCCGCCTGTTGCCTTGGCAACATGGTGAAAGCACAGCCGAGGAGGATTTATTTGATTGACAGAACTGGTACAGAACACACCAGAGCTGAAGTGATGACGCTGGGGAGATTTGACATGACACAACCCCTGATCAGCTTCACATGGATTATTGCTGTTTACACACCCTCTGTGCATGCACAGTGAGGAGAACATCTGATGCTAGAAGTTTCCTAACTGCAGGTTCCTAACTGCTCAGAAGCTTCATTCAAGTCTCACAGTGTAAGTGGAATAAATGTGCAGCTGGTTGAAGCCAGAGATCAGCGGGATAATTCCAGGAGGACTGTTTTGGGCGGGAGGGGCCCGGCCAACTAAGCCCAACAGCAGGGTGGGAGGGAGGCAGGATTTATAACGTCACTGATGTCTCAGAAACATTTGTCTTTACTGACAGAAACGATGTTAGTCAGGTTCGAGCCTGTCGCTCATGATCTCAGGTGGTCCAGATACCTGTTTGTATTTCCAATGGGAACAGCATCATTTGACTTCTTCTGAATTTTTAGATGTGAGAAATATTAAATGGAAATGCTTCCAACCTTTCTTTGCACTAGAAAACATTTGGGAAAAAACAAACCAGTGAACACTTTAGCACCTCAGCCACTAAGAATACAAAACACACCAGGATGTATTTGCTTGCTTTTACACCCATGTTCTCAGTTTTCTGCTAAATATAATCTGTGAGGTTGTTTTTGAGGTGTCGTCCTGACTAACAAGTAAACAAACAGGACCGTAAACACAGCGTTGCTGCCAGAAGTGATAGAGTATCTGTCAGAGAAACAAAAATCTGGCACAGTGAAAACAACAGCCAGGAAAGGATCAAAGCAGGACAAACGGAGGTGAATTAAACAGACTTTCAGAATCTTACAGGTAGAAAGCTGTGAACTTCAGCTTGTGTCAAACAGATACTGCTCAGGAAAGATGTGATTTGACATGAGTTTTGCCAAATAGTGGTGCACCTTTACAGGAGCGATGTGCATAAGCGCAGCTCAGAGTTGGAGGGGCTGCTCGGTTTGAGGCTGTCGTTTGTCATGTTTTGTTTTTTAAAAATTGTGTTTGTGTTGGTGGGGTCTTGTCCCTGTCCACGCTCATCATTTTTCTGCTGCTCTGACACAGGACATCCACGTCACCATTAACCCTGCCCGCAGGGCTCCGATGCCTCCGCTTGAAAAAGTCTCGTCAATGATTCAGTGACTCCACAGATGTCTCACAGCCTCGACATGAAAGCCACTTGTGCACACACTTCATTACACTATCAGCAGAGTCTGCTATGATTTAAGCATTACAGCTGTTATGAGTCATTGTCACTGGGTTAGTTATTTGTTGCAAGGGACAAACTGCAGCTACCAGTTGGTCAGAAGGTGCATATCATCCATATTGACCTCCCTTGAAAAACTGCTGCAGGGAATAATACTGGAAGCAGAAATGAGATGATGCAGGTGACATTATGTAAAGAGTGACAAAGTCTGTGTAGGGAGGAAGTTGATAAAACAAAACTCAGGATTTGAAGCAGGTGACAGCTGTTTGTTTCCACAGCATGAGTAGTATAAGTAGAACTATTTCACTATCAGTGTTTGTTTCTGGGAGTATGAATTTGGTGTGGGAGTGAAGTGGACTCAGGCTTTGAAATTAGTGTCATATGTGCCTATGGTGTGTGGGTTCAGGGCTGGAATGCCTTCTTAGCATTTGTGATGGTGGTGTGCTGAAGCTAATATGAGCTGTTGTGCTCCCCTCTACTCCAGAGTTCACACTGGTCCAGAACCACCACTCACAAAGTCCAACCAAGAATCTGGAGCTGCCGGAGGAGATCAGTTTCCATTAAATCCCAGTTAAAAATGCACTTTGTTATCAGTGGATTCACTTGAACAGTTTGTGGCTTTGTGTTGTAGCCTCACTTGTTGTTTCTGCATTATTGGGGTGGCTGTGGCTCACGAGGTAGGGCAGTTGTCTCCTGACCAGCAAGTTGGTGGTTTGACTCCTGGTCTCCCCGCCTGCCTAAGTGTCCCTAAGAGACACTGAACCCCGAATTGCTCCCGGTGGCTTGACTAGCGCCGTTGTGTGGCAGCCTGTCGTCATCAGGGTGTGTGAATGGGTGAATGGTGTGTCATCTCCTGTAAAGCGCTTTGGCCAGTGCAACTGTGGAAATAAATATATATAAATACAGTCCATTTACCTTTTATGTAATATGTAGCTTGTTTGTGAAAAGTGCCATACTTTATAGGTACAGCCAGTATTACTTCAGCATGCGGACCTTATCAGTGAGCAGACTCTCACTTTGTTTGGTGCAGCTCCAACAGAATATCTGTGATCTGAGTCATGACTGAGGGGATAAAGGAGAAGCAAACAACAAGAACAAAAAGTTTTTATGCAGCATTCACTAATCCATAGCCTGTCTGAAAAAGTGTGACACACTTCAAGTCAGTTTGATATTACAGCATCAAGAAGTGAAAGCTGTTAATGCGCACGTTCTACACAGAGACCATGAAATGACTTTCTGGCTCTGTTTGATGTGGCTTCCCTCCTGTTTCTCATCAGCTCCTGCTAATTGGAAGCTACAGGCCCAACCTGCCGCTGGCTGAGCTGAATGCCTGAACCCAGCAGTAAAATCTGCCTCTGTTGTTTCATGCCTGAGTAAAATAAACCACTGATAGAAGCCCTGAAATTGTTCCTAGATTTTCTGCGCACAGCCAGTTGCATCTCACCTGTCTGTGTTTCTGTCCGGATATGTTAGCAACTAGTGGACCGTTTCACCGCGTAGGCCTGCTGCTCATTAAACCACAATTTGTAATGTTCAGTTTCTACATATATTAAATTTACAGGAGCTGACCTGAGTGTGGAGGCTGTGGAATTGATGTGCGATGGAGCTGGGCTGAGTAACAGAAAGCAGGATGCCACTAATAAGGTTGCTAAGTCCTCAAAAAACAGGTTTCGAATGTTTCTGTGAGAGAGTTTGACAGCAGAGGGAGG
>NW_018128050.1:969640-976809 GCF_001952655.1 Monopterus albus
TGTCCTTTGAGTCTCATGTAGATACCTTTTGTAATAAAGCCCTTCATGCACTTTCTTCACAAGCTACGCAGTTTTAAGGTGGACGATGTTTTTATGAAGATGTTTTATTGTTTTATCGAAGCAATTTTAACTTTTTCCTTTGTGTGCTGCTTTGGGCTGCTCTTCTTTCAAAACAGGACTCAGCTGCAGGGCATTATTAAACAAGACTGTTGGTTCAGCTTTGGATGACATCAAACTTTAAAGTCAGGTCTCTGAGGAAGGCCAAGTCCCTCTTGGCTGACCCCAGTCATCTTTTCTTTGGCGAGTTTAAGTTGCTTAGATGTTTCGTTTGTGAGACTTGTTGCAGCAGGTTCAGTTCAAACAGCAGAAAACACCAATGTTTGTGCTGATTTTGAAAGAAAAGCCTGAAAAGACTACTAGGTGATGTTTTATTTGTCATTGAAGGTTTAATGGCTGTAAATTCAGTAAGTTATGATGAATTTAAATAAGTGCAGACCTCTTGCCTTCATATACACACATGCTTTAGGAGGCCTCACTGTACCAACATGGCGGCTCATGGGGCAGCCAATGTTTATATCTGTGCTGAACATAGTGGAACATATTTCCCTCAGGAGCTGGTGGAGAGCACAAACAGAACTAGGAGAGAGTGAGCGCTGGACTTGTTTGCTCAGTGGATGAAACGCACCTCCAGGTGAAAGCTAAGGCTGCTGTGTAACTGCTGGGTGAGCAAACAGGCATGTTGGCCAACAGGTTCACCACCAAATCAACTTCAAAGGTGATGATATGTGAATATTGTGTTTACAGCTCATCTCCTCAACAGTCAGTCCAGGTTAAATTTGATTTGTGAGTTCGCCTTCATCTCTCCTGAGAGAAACGCCCCCGCTGCTCAGATGCACCATGTGACGCTCGTCCTCCCTCTCCTATTTCTGTGAGAGTCTCTGAGATAATGAACAACCGTCCACCATCACGGAAACCAGATTTCAGTTTATGCCTCAGTGTCCCAGACGACATCAAACAGCGCCGCCGCTGTCATTAGCTGTGGGATGTTTTCCTGTTCACTAAAGAAACCCTGAGAGTTTTCTCCTTTTCAGATTCAGAGGGAAACTGACAGTAATAAAAAGTTTGTGGCCTCATCAGGAAGCCATTGTTTTGACAGAAAGCCTCGCGTTCACAGAGACTACTGAGCTTCACTTTTTCACTCAGAGATGCTTCTTCCTGGTAAACCCCCGAGAGCACTCCTGTCATGGTGTTGCTGTCAGTATGCCGGCTGTTTACCTGCCTCACATCTTTCTGTGACTCGATTACTCTTGTGGAACTAATGTATTGGCAAGTGGATTTCAGATATCTGCCTGTACAGAGGCTGTGACAGCAGCCGGTGTGTGGGGAGTGATGACTGCTGGCCTTTACACACCTGGTTTATTAGGTTTGCTATTTAAATATTCAGCCCTGTCACCCAGAAACACACACAGTGACATGTAGTTGTCATCAGTAGAAGAACCAGGATCTGAGGTCACTGCACCCAGGCTGCTGATGAAACATATCTGTGTACAGCTGCAGTCTTCATGGAGACTATAGAAATATAAGAGCAGTTTAAACAGCTGTTCAGCTATGGGTTAGGTGTTGTTACTGTTATAGTCTGTTATACAGAGAGGGGTTTTTCTTATTTTGTCCACCCTATTTATAACGGTGAGGCCAAATTCCAGAGCCAGCTCTGTGTAACAGAGTCCAGATGAACAGCAACACAACCTGTAGCCTCCACAGTGACCACACAGGTGGACTGGCGCCTCTGTGACAACATCATCACCTTCATGGAGGACGGTCTACTGCAGTGCTGTGGGATCAGACTTCCTCCCGGCTTTCACAACTGAACCTCATTTTATTCATGGCTACTGAAGAAGGAATGTGTCAGTTTTCCAGCTTGTTATCTCTGTCCCTAAGTGGACAGTACGCTCACGTGCGTTTACGTAGTTGAAAAGACGTCAGCCTGTCTCACAATTGGCTTTACACTGTTTTGGAGCAGTTTGAATGAACATGGATCCTGCAGCGCAGCTGAGAAGCTACGGTGACTTCTCCCTGGCTAACCCGCAGCTGAACAGGGTGTGTTCACATGTCCTTAGCATGCAGGTGATGACACAACATATCATTTGGTTTAGAAAAATCTGCATATCTGTTCCACTGCACATCTGGACCAAACATGCGACTGAATCCTGAAGTTCAAACGTAACCTCGCAGACACATACATACTGTTGAAATGGCAGAATGAAGCTGCCAAAGAATCATCCTTAAATGCGACCATGGCCTTCTGACATTTGACTGCTGGCGCCCCCACTGGTACAATTAGTGTAATTGCAGCCTGAGCAACAGAAGAGGCCTCAGCAGATGTGTAACATTTGATATCCCCTTGTATTTCATCATCCCTGAGAGCTCAGCCAATCCACTAGCAGCACTCTGTCAGCTGACGTTTTGCCCTCTGTCTGAGAGCAGTCCGCTGTAGCACTAACCTTGAGCAGACAAGTCAGTGCTGCCACATTTGAAAACCACTTGGAGCATTTCTGGAAAAGGCCAGAGTTTGCTACTGCTGACACATTTATCTCTGTGCTGCTCCACCAAAAGAAACTCAAATTGGCTTCTGGCCAAATGTTTGATCTTAATTATCACGTTGCAAATGGAAAGATTTGTCATTAGATGCTCCCTTTTGGGGGAAGAGGCCTAGAAATAATTATCCACAATGAATTTTACATGAGTACAGGGACAAGAGAGCAGCTCTCATTCCTAGTTCAAGCACAGCCAGCACAGAGCAAGTGAATCTGAAAATTACCATAGGTCACTGAATTAATTCTGCAAATGGCATTTGGTGTGATGGGGGGGGCGAGGCGAGTCAGCTTCCCTGCTCACCTGTAGATGTGGATGTGCATTTCCAGAACCAGCTTGGGGAGACTGTTTCTCTGTTTGAGTCAAATCTACACATGGCTGTGGAGTGAAGTTGCAAAATTTATGACGATTGTGTCACACAGTGAAGTGGATGCCCCTTAAAGGCTATTATTTCAGCCAGAAGGGGGAGGAGCTTTTCTGCTGTGGCTCCATTTACGTAATGAGTGGCCTGATAGATTGTGTGCACTGAGGACACTCAGTCATTTTGTCATCTGAGTTTGACAGGGTGTGGATTTCTTCAGAACATCCTTCATGATGGCCTGTATCCCTCCTGCTGCGCTGGACGACTTCGGTTTGTTGTCCATAACAATCATCCATCATCACAGCACTTGTTCAGGTTTAGACTGTCCTCTGCAGAGACTAGTACATGCATAAAACATAAAAGTATAACAGTAAATCCAATAAAACAGACTGGAAGCAAATAACAGACACTGACAAAACTGAGGGGCAATAAAAGAAGTTATTGCATAAAATAAGCAGAGTGTAAAACATTCTAACACATGCATGTAAACAGCTGATTAGAAAACTCTGTTACCCATTTAGAGAAATCTACCTAGTAAATCAGGCTCCTCTAATCCTCTACGCCATTTCAAGGAGCCAGGTATCTCATTTACATCACATTTCAAATACTTGACACACTGGCATAGTGCAGCTCTGTGTCCTAGAAGTTACACTTGTGTGCATCTGTTTGCAACAGCAGATGGGTGTTGCTGTTTTTGTAATCAATGGGAAATGTTAACTTAAAGTAGGGGTTAAATGTTCACTGACACCAGAGTGCTTTGTTTCTGGCTATTGGATCATGCAGTCTGACCAGGCTGGGTCATGTTTACCACTTGGTTACAGAGGAAAGAACGTGGTTTTAGTGGAATACAGATAAAACATCAGCAGTGAAATTACGTGTTTGTTAACGTTTAACCAAAGCCACGGCCGCTCTCTGTTGTTAACCATACAGCTTTTGTTGCCTAAATTGAACCACAGCCAAGACTCAGGATTCAAATGTTGCCAACACCTCCCAGAGAAATCGGCCTGGACGAAGCCCACTGTACCCTGGTCACATACACACTGAGTGTTCTATTGCCGCAAAAGCTCGTATGGAGGACGTTTCCTGGTTGGGGCAACAAAGTGAAGCTTCAACCAACGGCCTTGGCCATTTTCCAAGCTCAACCAAGTCCTTGTGCCTAAGCTAAACTTTTCCATAGTGGTAACAGATCAGAAAACAGTCTTACGACTGTTTTGTCTTTTTGGTGACTTTGTCTTGTCATCAAAATGCCCAAAACTCATCTTTAACAGCACCTGTAGTAACTTCTTTCCAAACCCGGTCACACTTCAAGTATCTGCCTTCAGAGAAGACAGTGAGCTCTAATTACTGCAGCTCAGATGCTGAAAACATGGAACATTTATTCTCACGGAACATTTCAAACATATGCTGTGAATTCATGAAAGCTTCCCTGTAAAACAAAACCCCTACTCACATAAAAAGTTTTTGTAAAGAAAAGATGGAAGAAATGTTTTCTGTGATAATTGCTGAAGCTGAATTTATGCTCATTCTCAGTGTACAGGGAAGACTTCGGTGCTCCCGTGTACCCGGTCACCAGAGACCAGTGGATGGACCTGACAGTACGATTTCATGGTACTTGCACCAACCTGGTCACCGTGACGGTGTGAGCTCCCAGCCAATCACATGTCTCGATGAGCCGGCTCTGCTGAAGGCGGAGCCCGGCCCTGTGAGGAAGCAGGACCGGCTGAGGCCAAGCCCAGACGATCACATCCTGCTGTTAGAAACTAACAGAAGTGTGGTCCAGTGAATGCCCGCCCAGCTCCGCATGCTAAAAGTGAACTGAACTGAGCAGATCTATAAGGCTGTGACAGCCTGTGTGCTAATGGGGACCTGTGTTTGTTGAAGGCCACAGAAAAAGAGAAGTATTTAATGAATAATGCTTAGTAGTTTTTCCAAAGACTAACATCCATATGTAAAGATCTGTAGCGAGCCAGACAACATGTTGAGAGAGGCTCAGGGTTGTTATTCATTGGTGGGGTTATCGATATGTCAGTCACAGGTTTTATTGCGTCAGGAGCAGAATCTGGAGGCTCCACTTTCACTTCAGCTCTGTAAGCTCCAGCTGGCTGAGAGGAAGCAGCCATCAGTGAGCACAACAGCAGACCTGCTGAGATGTGGGCAGTGGACCATGCTGGTCACATGTCACAAGCTGGATAGAGAGGGAGGCTGGGGCTAGACGGGAACACTCTGACCATTAGCAGTTTGCCTCTCCCGGTGATGGTGGGAGCTGTCAGAAGTGAAAGATGCACTTTTCCTGGGCTCTGAACTTGACAGATGGGCACCGCAGCACTGAGATGAGTGCGGAAATAGACATATGCAGGTCAGCAGCCTGGCATTGCTGTCTTCCCCTGCAGCGGGCTGTGTGCACGTGGCTAATGGAGCTAATGCACCAGGACTGAAAAAAGCCTTGAACATCTTTCTACCATAAACCCACAACTGTCTGACAAATTCAGTCACAGTCATTACTCTCACAGGGTACGGCTGTATTTCTCCCAGCCTGGAACCGCTGTTGACACCGGACTGTTTATGTGTTACTCGTCTAATTAAATCTTTGGACACTTTCCCCAAATCAATGGAAAGTACCAGCATAAAACACTTGCAAGTGGATGACATCTGCATGAAGGCTGGCAGAGTGCGGGCAGAGCTCGATGGTGCAGGGAGGTGGTGATTGGTGGCGTTGCTGCACGTCTGACATCAGAGTGGCTCGGTGGTGTGACCTTGGCCTTTTCAATTCTCCTGCTGCCTGTCGATCCACAGTCAATGCGGAGGAGCTAACAACGGCTATTAGCTGCAGAAGGGAGGCTCTTAGCTGTTGTCTGCTGTCTGCTGACGGCTCTTAGTAAGAGTTGCTGCTACACCATGGCCCTGCTGACAGAACTTTCTTTGTCCACAGTCTCCTCGTTTACCTAGAGATGGCAAGTTGCCCCAAAAATAGAGCGATTTTGGGTTGTTGTCTCTGAACTGGTGTTATGAAACTGCAGACAGCAAAGTGCAGGCAGGGGAAAGTTCCAGGCTCTTTGTCTGTGAATGGCTCCTTTGAATTCAAGTGTTGTTTAATGGTTTATCTTCATCCTGCTTCCTGTGCGGATTGGACGGTGAGAGGTTATCATGTGGCTGCGTCTGGTCTACGCGCTCGCAGTGACAGGCCCTGCATTCGCCTCAGTCATGGCGTCCGTGTTGGCCTCATTAGCTGCAGTGTTGCCTGGGTTTTCTCTCAGTGCCACCAGTGTCAGAGAGTGTCCTGCCTGTTTACCAGCCCTCGCTAACACTTACAGATCTGTCTGACTCATTAGCAGTCACCTCCTCCCTCCGATGACCAGGAAGCACTGAAACAGCAGAGGCAGGAATCATCAGAACCTGCACCGTGTCCTGCTACTTTCTTGTGTTGCTCTGACAGATGACCGTGGGACTGCTGCTTTCAGAGTGGCTGTCTGCTGCTCCTCCTGGGCTCTGTGTTCAGGCGGCCTCATGTTTAAGCATTTTGGAGTGCAACCTGCACAAAGAAAGTCTAATAAGAGTGTAAGAGCTCCTGTAGGCGTATCAGTGCCTTTTGTTTATTCAATGGTGAGAAAAATACTGTTCCACAAAGGCGCACTAATTGTATGGTGAATCACGATGTTGAATGCATATGTCAATAAACCACATAATGAAAAGACCTGATTATCGGCTTTGGCTGTCGCTCAGCCACCTGTTGTTTGATAAACACTTCTCTTATCCAGCTCGTATGTTTAGCTTGTAATACATCAGCAGTTATTCATGGGCCCAAACATTTTCATAAAGTGAAGAATCTGAAACACATCATAAATGTGCATGATGAACAAAAGCGCACCATCCTCTCTTCATCCACCTCTGATGATTTGAAAACAACAACCAGTATGCGTTGTGTTTTCAATGCACCTGCTATCCTGCTATACATATGTTGGTTGTCACGTCCAGTTAGCCATCAAGCCTTTAATACTGGGATGGTAAGAAGAACCTCAGTCCTTCACAGGCCTTGCGCTTCCAACAAAAGAATTGTGTTAATTCTAACAATTTAGATTTCTTTTTTAAGGCAAGCAGTGAGAGAGGGGTCAAACTGGACTCTCTTGACAGCTACACATACTACTGAAATTCCTACAGCAACTGTGCATCATCACAAGAAACCAAAACATGCCTCTTCACAGCCTCTTGTCATATTACT
>NW_018128050.1:976961-1001370 GCF_001952655.1 Monopterus albus
CCTCCTGTCACAGACATAAGTATGGGAGCGAAGGTCAGACATCCTCCCATTTCTTCCTCCAGCACTTCATGAATGAAATCCCTCCCTGCTGAGCGGTGAGTCCCGGATATCGTTTAGATTAAGTCTGCAGTCCTCCATGTATTCTCACTTGTGTTTGTTTTATAATTGATTTATTCATCCACTTTTCTTTCAATAATAAACTATTTAATGTGCAATTCCTGTGAGTTCCTGTGATGAAAGATTCATACTGTCGATTTTTAGTTTTCACCTACACTTTAAAAGTCTTCATCTGAAAGCACTGGTTTGGTTGGCGCAGTAAAAACAACATTTTCCTGTCTGGTTTTCTAATATAAAATATGAAGAATATTTAATTTGACTGATGAGGGTCATTATTATAAAGATAGTGTTTTTGTTTGTTTGGTAAGTACATGTTAAGTACATCTTGTCAGTCAGAATGAAATATCCTGATGTAGAGTACTTTGAAAAGTGCACTCATATGTCATCATAAACCACATTATTATGATTTACCATTTAGATTCATTCTGAAGATGTTAGATATTACCAGGCATCTGAGGAAAAGTACAACCGGGTCATGTACAAACAAATGTTTTCTTTTTCACAGATTTGACACCACATAAAAAAGAAGACAGTTAAAAAAAGGGGAAGTGGCAAATTTACTGAATCTCAAAACTCAAAACTGCTTTGTGTGGTCACACAGCTTTCTCCTTCCCATTTTTATTCAACCACCAAACCTACAACTGCTTTTAAGAGAAGCACATTAAATCACATTTTTGACCATCTTTCCCACATTTTCACACCGACTCATCTATCTGGGTGAAACAGACCAAAATGCCACTGAAGCAAAATGACATGTTAAACATGACGACCAACGTTTACCATCCAACCTGACAGCACTGGAGAGGATCTGCAAGGAGGAATGGCAGAGTATCCCCAAATGCAGGTGTGAAAAACTTGTTGCATCATTCCCAAAAAGACTCATGGCTGTATTAGCTCAAAGGGGTGCTTCTACTAAATACTGAGCAAAGGGTCTGAATACTTATGACCATGTGATATTTCAGTTTTTCTTTTTTAATAAATCTGCAAAAATGTCAAAAATTCTGTGTTTTTCTGTCAATATGGGGTGCTGTGTGTACATTAATGAGGAAAAAAATGAACTTAAATGATTTTAGCATATGGCTGCAATATAACAAAGAGTGAAAAATTTAAGGGGGTCTGAATACTTTCCGTACCCACTGTATGTCCTCCTTATTAGTGCTCCAGCGGGGAGCTCATATGAGCAGGCCAGCAGGGCGTCTCTGTGTCTAGATGGTAGTGGATTGTCAGAGCTTCTCTGCAGGAAGCTGAATGCCTGACTTTATTTTTTGGCTTCATTTGATAGAATTCTACTCTACAATTTACCTGCGTGCCCCCAGCTCCCTGACATAGCAACACTTGTTCTTGTGAACTGCCTTTTGATTTGGCACTTTCTAATCCCTTTACTTTGTTTTATTTTTGACCATGGCAAGGCAACTAATCAGCCACCGCAGGGCTTTAGCAGTGGAAACTCAAACAGGAAGCTTTGTTTATACTCTCTTTTCTTTGTGGTTTCAGGTCAGGACTGATTGTGTTTCTCTCACAGGCCTCCTCGGCACTCTGCTGAGATTTCTGGAAATGTTCAGTGTCTCTAACCTCAAAACCAAAGTACACAGAAGAATGTGGACAGGATGTTGAGAGCCATGGGACCAAGGGCCCTGCAGCTTTAAATAGCTGTAATTATCTGGAACCTCTGGTTTATTATTGTCCTTTTGTTAAATGACACATTCTGAGCAAATTGGGCTTTTAGAAAAGGCAGTGGGCTGTAATTTAGAACCTTCTGGCACAATGTCACTATGCAGGCAATTCACTGATACTGGTTCACAAATGACATGCAAATGCTTAAAAACAATTTAAATACTGCATCTACTTTTGAGCCAGTAGATGCAGGTCAGTTTGCTGTGATTATAGAAGGAGCTCTGGCAAAGCATCGATCCCTAAGTGATCGGTGTATGGATGGTTCTCACAGTATCTGGTGTCCACAGCTTCTGCTCACGTTTGTGCCGAGGGGTGTAGCTGAGATAAATCTGGCAGTTTAACCAGGACCAACGGTGTTCCTTTCAGGCTTCCTTGGCTGCTCTGTGGAGATGTTTGTTATACCAGGAGCTGGAGATGAACTGGTGGATGTTTCTCTTGTACTGGTGGAACTGAAATGCCAGCAGCTCAGCACAAGGTCATTTGTCACAGCTGGTGTGATAAGTCGGGAGGAGGGCTCTCCTGAGAGGGAGCCTGGATGAAACTGAGGCTGCTGCAGGGAGCGTAATGTGTTTTTAAAAGTCTGGTTGTAGAAACTCTCATCTGAAAACCATCTGTCTCTGTCACATGCCTGTCTCCATCTATCAGGAGCTCTCACTTACATGGGGATCTTATAGGCAACCATGTACTTTGCAGATACTTCCACTGCATTTTTAGCTCCATATTATTGATGCCTTCTCTAAATTATGTGCAATAGAAAATGTGATGCAGTGTTCTGATACTTCCAGCAGTTTCTTAGCAGACAATGTATCGGCGATCTCCAAGTTTTGGTGTCAGAGTTTAAGATGATGTTATCACATGGTCTCTCTTCCTCCCTGTTTCCTGTCTTTCTACACTGTTGTCTCTTTCTCATATAAGACAACCGGCCTACAAATAATCAAAAGCAAAGCAGAATGAGTGTGTGCATCCAGACAAGCAGGAACTAGACTAGAGTCCTTCAGCTACAAGACATGCTGGGGACTGAAATTTCTCCTTTCTTTCCTCTAGGCCTTTTCAAAATGCTTTCTAGGAAATATACAAAATTACTAACGGAAGCAGAAGCAAATAGGTGAGAGAGTTGGGGAGCTGCAGCTTCCATCGGCTTCACAGAGCTTTACAGTCAGTTTCCTTGCTTGGTGTCGCAGCAGCAGGAAGCGCAGGGTAAAGGCAGTGTCTTAGAATGAGCATGCTGTTACTCTAGTGCCCTTTCATTTATGCAAATTGTGTTTGTCATCTGTCAGCACATTCATGACCTCAGAAGGTTTTAAAACTCTCGAAATAAAATTTGTTTTTACAGGACCAGGTTCTAGGTTTACATGATGAGCTGGTTTAAAGAAACTATTTTCATTGTCAACTATTTATTTCATTTGTTATGTGGAAGAAATTTTCTCTCTGTGTGAAATACGGATTTGAGTTTATTGGAGCAGTAAGAATATGTATGTCCTTGTGTTTATTTGTAGTATGTCTTTCATTTTCTTTGTAATTTTACTGCAGTAGTAAACTCTGGGATGGAGGGACAGATGTTTCCCTGAAGCCTCTTAAACACTGAATCATATCAGAAGAATGGCTTTAATTTCAGCTGAGAAACAGACGCAAGGTGCTATGATGTCTCCAACAGGTCCACATACTATTAGTAGTGATGGTGGGGAGAAGGTTTTTTTTTCTAGCACTAAAATGTTTCTCATTTTAACAGGGGGCTTTCAAATGGTGTTGTGTTATTGTGGCAGTAGGCTACTTAAAACCATCGCCATAAACCCAGTGGTAGAAGGAGCCTCTATCCCAACTGGACAATACAAAACGACCAGGTAAAGACAGGAGGAATGTACTGACTGGTGCCTTGTCCATACTTAGGCAGACACACAAATTGGCCCTTGGCCTGAAGGGTTTAGTTCGAATGGGTAGAAACCTGAGTCAAAGGGCTCTGAGAGTCGACCTACGTGTCGACATGCTAGCAGTTTGGCCGGTCACTTTGATTTATCAGTGGGTTGACCAAAGGCAGGCCTTTGATTCAGTTTGATCTGCAGCTTTGCATTACATCTACCTCTCTATTATGTGTTCCCTCACACTTAATAATAGTGGAACATTCTGCTTATGATTCCAACGCTTTCTACTACAAATCACCTTCATACACTAACAGTTTGTCTGATTACACTGTGATATTGTAATCGCTGGCTGGACTGTATGCAGAGGGGATGTTCTTAAGAACAGCAGGAGGTGGACGGGTGGCTGATGGCAATGCAGAGCTCAGAGACCACGTCCACAGCCTAAAAAGAACATAATACATGGTCGTTATTTTCTGTACATTCGGACAGACAAACGTGCACACACAGTAAGCCACAGTTATAACCCCAAATCAGAAAAAGTGGGCTGGTGTGTAAAATCTAAATTAAAATTGAAAACAGTGATGTCTAAATCATCCGGGTCCTGTATGACCTTGAACCCAACACAGTAGCACATTATTTGATGTGAAACCTCATCAGTTTTATTCCTTGTTCAAAATAACTCACTTCAATCCTGCAACACGTTCCAAAAAAGTTGGGCCGGCTGCATTTCAGGGCCAGTAATGAGGTAAAACAATGAAATTACTCCTTTGGACCAGGTGACTGCAATCATGGCTTGGTACAACAGTGACGTCCAGGAAAGGATGTCCGGCCGAGCCTAAGCTGGATGGGTTTGTAAATTCAGCTCTGGACATACACTGCACTCCTGTGCAAGGAGAGAAGAAGCCCGTGACCTGTCTGGTTGTCCAGACTTGTGGGTAAGGGCCCTTAGAAAAATGTGTTTACCAGTGCCCACGGTCCTTATCTTGAGTGTGGGCACATATTTTACTCTACTCTCCACACAGTTCAGGCTCCTCGGAGCGAAGATTTGTGAGAAACATCTGCCCTCCACGAGCTTGTGTCCAGTCCTTGGTGGTTCTTGACACTTGGCTTGTTGTGCTGTGAGACTCTCATCACTGGTGTTGATGGTTTCCCAACAGTGTGAGAAATGAGTGGCAGGCCAGCTTGTCTCAGATTCAAGCACAAGAAGAGGTGATAAGTAGTGTAGCTACAAGCATGGAGGCTGAAGAAACGGAGAGGAGAAGCCAGGTGGAGGCCTTTTACCCCTGACAGCTGGCCGAAGTCTGCTGTTACATGGGCTCATCCATCTCTGGGACTACCGCAGCCCTCCCATGGAGAGTTTTGATTATGGTGAGTGCTCGGTCTGCTAGAGACAAGAGCTCAGTCAGGAAGATGTCACTGTTATAAATTGCAGCTCCACTTTTTTTGTGCCTGTGTCCTGTCATGCTTTTAATTAAATAAGACAAAGACCAGGAGATGGGAGTGGCTAGCGGTTGTTTGTAGGTTTCTGATAATAAGTAGCAGAGAGGAGCTGGTGGTGCAGATCAGAGGGTCTCACAGGGCTTTATTGAGCGAGAGCCAGGTTATTATCCCCCTGCTGCATGCTGAGCAACAGCACACCACTCACCCTGGTGCATCTGCTCCGCTGCAGCTTCTTCACTTATTCTGTCACGTTCTTTTTGTCAACAAACGGCTCGACAAGGCCAACAACGTGTTAGTGCGTGTCTCAGCATCTTCTGGCTTCTCTGCTCTGTCTGTGGCTCTCAGCTCCAAGTGCGTTGCTTTGTACTGAAGACCTAAATGTTTTTCAGTATAATCTTCTTGTTTGTTCAGGACACACAGGCAAAAGTGCCCATACGGTATAAACACAAGTAACATTCTATAATAAAATATCTACACTCAGTTTCATCTTTACAGAGTCTCACTGTAGTTATCAAACTAACGGGGCTGTTTTCAGTGGCAGATGAATCCACATTTGGTCTCTACTGAGTATTAGTGGCAGCAGGCTGGTGTATGTGGGACAGAGTCAGAACGAACTCCAGTGTGTGTTCATGCTGATGAGGGGACATCACTGATGGACTTGAATGGTTTCTGGACATGTGGAGGCTCAGCCATATCAGAGATAGGGCTGTTGGCAGAAGACGTTCACTGCTGCTTTGTGGAGAAGAAAACTACCACTAGACTTTTTTTACAGCACTGACACCAGTAAACGCATGTAGACGTAAGCTGAGGTTGGTAACGGACTGGTTGTCATGGTAACGTGCTACTGTAAGTGCCTTCTTTTGCAGACCAAGAGGCTGGTCAGTTTCCTGCATCAGAGTGATTTATCTTGTAAAATGTGTGCGGGCTTTGCTGCGCTGGTGAAGGATGGGGCGGCGCAGAGGACGAACAGCGCAGCCAAAGGATTTAATTCACCCTGCACCCACACCCTCGCTCCTCCATCTCTGCAGTGAACATGAGTATATATCTGTGGCTTTATGTTGTGTGCACTCTGAGTGGGAGGTGTGTGCATGAATGTGTATGTGTGTGTTTCTGAAGAAACTCATTACATCCTGTTTGCAGTGTTTGCGTAGTGGAGTACAAGCTGAGACTTTCTCAACAAGGTGTACATGACTTGACAACTAACAGTCCAACATACCGTGTATACTTAAACACATATTAGCTGAACAGAGCAATGGAATAAAAAAGACTGTTTGACTTCTTGCAGCCTGCAGGTTTTCATCATGGGCTCCCGTAGCAGGACTAGTACCCCTGGTTCTTAGATGTTGTTGTTAATCCAACAGCTGTGCTGCAAACTGGTTTTGGGGTGGGGGGCTAAAACGTGCAGTCTGTCAAGAACTAGTCCAAAATCTGTGACACAAAGGGAATCACACAGGAATGAAACTTGAACAGATTAAATTACTTGTAGTCTTGAGGTAAAGTAAAGATAATTATGTTAACCTGGTGGCTCAGGGATGAATACTGTGTAGTGAACAATGGGTGCCAGCAAAACCAAAGCATTTGTTGGAGCAGAGAGAGACACCTGAATATGTGCTTCCCATCCGATCTGTGACTGTGTGAGCGCTGTAATGGATCATGGTTATTTTATGGTTCTGATACCAACCCTCTGGGAATACTTAATTGATTTATTTTTATTCTTTATGCGTGAAGTTTTTATTGCTTGACTGCTTGGCATTTTGTTGTTTTCACTGCTTGTTTTATATCTTCAGTGTGGTCCTGTTGTGTCTTCAGGTTTCTTTTATGCAAGTTTACAGCAGCAGTATTGAGTCTTAGAAAGGTGCATATCAGCTTAATTTAATCTGACACATCCTCTAGCAGCCATAATGGAAGTGTGTGTGTGTGTGTGTGTGTGTGTGTGTGTGTGTGTGTGTGTGTAGCGGACTGAGTTAAAAATAACTGAACTGAACAGATCTGAGAGTATCATAACTGAAGTCGGTCACCATGATGGACGTCTGTTTCTTGGCACTGGAGCAGCTGAAACCAGTCGGACTTTGTTCCATTTTGTTTGTATCTATATTTATTATATATACAGTCTTTAACTTTGCATATATTAGATTCGGTGCGGGTTTAATTGCACTTAACATCCACAGACAGTCCTACATCGGACCTGCCCTAATGCAGTGTGTTATAGTCTATTGCTATCATTGTACAGTGTCTGCTCCATGCGCAGTGTGGCTCTGTCTTTAGTCTCTATTTTATTGTTAATATTATTAATAATTCTTTTTTAAATAATGTATGCTTAATTTGGTCTGTTTTGCTTTTATAGATAATATAGCCTCTGCTTTTTTTAACCTACCTCATTGTTTTTTGGGACCTTCAAGCTGAAATTCCACTCCTCAGTGTTAAAACTTGGCGCAGGCTTTCAATTGTGCACCTTTGAGTGCATGAGCATCATTCAATGTCTATGTTAAATTAGGCCACCTACTCTAATTGGCAGCCTAATGAGTAGATAAAAGGAGTATTACTATGCAGTAATTTTAAGTACACACCACATTTGCTGCGTTGGACTCCAAATTGCCCGTTGAGTGTGTGCGGTTGTTTGTCTACATGTCAGCCCTGTGACAGACTGGCGGCCAGGATGGACCCTGCCTCTCACCTAGTGTCAGCTGGGATTGGCTCCAGCCCCCTGCGTCCCTCTTCAGGAATAAGCATTACAGATAATGGATGGATGCGACTTTGGCGTTGTGTGAAACTCCTCTTGCCATTGGATGATCAGTGATCAGGAAAGGACAATGTGTTCCATAAATTAACCTATGTGTTTATGAGTGCTGCGTTTGCCTCAGAAGATGGGAGGAAACTGTGAGCGTGAAGGGCTTCATATGTGACATGGAATCATTTCAGTGGAAACGTTACTATGAGAAAAGTGTCCAGGAACTGTCAGTTCTGTTGGTGAGGTGCAGCCGAGTGGTCCTGCCACGTTGTGCGGCTGCGCGGAGTGTCATGTTGCTTGTTAATCGGCTTGTGATGCGGAATGCAAGCCAAATCATCCAGTTATCAGCTGTCTGTCACATTGGTGCTGTTTTTGAAGATGCCTCTATGCTGAAATCTCTGATGTTCCAGTGAAAGTTTGCTAAGAATAGTGGTGTAGAAACACCTTTGGCACAGCTCAGAGTTTTTTCTCTCAGCTACTGCCATGAAGCTGCAGACCTCAGTTTCACTCCCATTTACACCAGTGTCTCTGCATCTTCACTAAAATCAGGCACTTTTGATGATTTTGTTTGGTGTAACATTCAAACACCTTAATATTTTTCAACCTACTTTCTACAATTGAAAATGCATTTCTTATGCTCTTCTTTTCCTCCGCAGTAAGATTTCACTCTGTGGGTCAGTAGTGAGAGAAAGCGCTGACGATGTTAGTCAGAAAACCTTGATGTGAGCAGAGTCCACGGCGGACAGCTGCTAATGTTTGGCATCTGTCATCGCCTAACATATCAGACCACAGATGTGTCTGCATTGTAAAAGTCAAGTGTTTGATATAAGAGCAAATGAGACCCTTGAACCTCGTTACACCACAGGATGCTAATTGTCCTCAGTCTCAGGTTTTGCATTGTACTCTGTTCCTACCTCATCACTTTGAGGCAGCACAGGGTCTGGGTTTTAGTCCCTGCCTGCAAAGCTCC
Source organism: Monopterus albus (assembly GCF_001952655.1). Taxonomy (NCBI): domain Eukaryota; kingdom Metazoa; phylum Chordata; class Actinopteri; order Synbranchiformes; family Synbranchidae; genus Monopterus; species Monopterus albus. Next base: position 985,750 of record NW_018128050.1, read on the forward strand.
CTCTTTTGTTATGTAAGGCACAAGTAGCTGTGGTCCTGGGCTTCAGACAGTGAGGGTCTGGTCCTCACTGACTCTTGACCTGAGCAGGTTGAGGTACCAGCACAAATGAAGCTGGGAGGGGTGTAGTGTGAACAAGCTCCTTGTCTGATGAGATGCTGTGTGAGCTTCGTGCTGTAGTTCAGTGCCTCTTGCAGCTTAAACTATATCCGGCATGTTTGCACAGAGACACATGGCTGTGGCAACAAAAAGACTATTGGCTCTGGTTGCATCACATTTGCATACAGCAAGGTGAAGTTGTTTTTGAAGTTTTGTACAGCCTTGTTCTTGCCCCTGCATCCATACACACCCGCCGGGATGTGGGTGACAGCATCCTGTTTAATGAATCTGCAGACTGGCTGTATCTCTATAACAGTCTGTATTTTATCTGTTTTCCTACAGTATCTGCTCAAGACATGAACACTAACATTTTTATGATCTCATCAACTCCACAGCTTTGGATAAGGTCAGGTAAAGTTTGTCATTGTGCTTTTGGCTTAGGGTTACTTGCCAACCTTAGGTTTGCCCTATACCAACAGTGTTTTCACTGGTGGTTTCAGTTACCGAAGTGTTAAACCTGGCCTCTCGTGTCAGAGTCCTGTGCTCTGGGCTCACTGATGATCGTGCAGGAATGTAGCACTTCTTTGACTGGAAAATAACACTGCACCAATGCAGTAGCTATGATTCCTCCACAACCTTTTCAGTAGTGTTTTTTTTTTTTAGGAGACAGGGTTGGTCACCAAGCATTACACATGCATGTGACCATCCCTGAAGACACTATTGAACTGTATCTGAAACCAGTGCCTGCCCACTGTGGATGAATTTGTTTGGAGATGTACAGCTCTAATTGGCCTCACCTTCTCCTGATAACCATCCTTTCTTGCATATACAGTCAAGGTGATGATGCCAAGTGAAAGGTACTCAGCCATATTACCCATTAAAAGCAAGCTGAACATTTGTGTGTCAGTCAAACATATGGTAGCTAACAGGAGCTAGCAGTTGAGGAGAAGGAGGAGGAGGAGGATGATGATGATGATGATGATGATGATGACCACCGGACTTTCTTTACTGACCACAGGTGTGACCTGTAAATACCCCACCTAATGCTTGGAAGTCAACAGAGGTCTGACTTTACATATACCTTCATTAAAATTCCAGGATTAACTGAGCAGCTCAGCTGTTGGGGGGGCTCTTTCCTCTGCTGAAATAACACTCATTAAGACTTCTCGCTCATTTAAGGGCTGTTATTCCTCATCACATTTATTGTGTTTTAGACTTTAGAGTGCATTAATAATGCTCAGCATTTATCTTGTGCTGCCATGGCAACGCCTCAGCATCCAGCCCGGCTGTGCAGGACCCACATCACACATGTTGTAATTGTTGGATGTAATGGCCCCTTCACATTGGCTCTTATTAGTGTTTGGAGGTTCTGGAAACCATAGTGATGCTCCCAGGAGGTAGTTAGTCCTCTTTAATTGGAAAGAAATCCACCACGGCCTTACTGTGCAGTCTCTTGGGACAGCACTCCCTCTCCATTGACCGGCAGCTCATCTGAATGGAGGTTCAGGCATCTATGAACCAGACAGACCTCATCCCTTACTGAACCAGGAGCTGCTGCAGCACTGGGCTCCGGCCTAGGTGACCGCGCTGTGGCGCCTTCTCTGGCTGCCTTTTATCCAGCATGATGTAGACTTTCAGCCAGCATCATAAAATATGTTGACTGTTAACTGAACCAACACAGTTTTTGTGCAGACTACCTGAGAAGCATACAGGAATAAAATGTTTTTTTTTTGTCAGTTTGGTGGATGTAGGCCACAGCTTATCGTCTGTGGGGGCTTTAGTAGGTGTACAAGCAAAACAGACTGAGTATAAAAGTGTCCATGCAGGCTAATATGTTTTCAGAAAAATCATACAGGTTCTCTTTTAAAGGACTAATTTTAATGGGAGCTGAGCACAGAGTTGTGAGGGGAATCCATGTTTGTCAGCTCAAACACAGCTGAGCCAAAGCAGAGTTGAGTAAGGCTGACCTGAGTCGATCAGAAACGGGGAGTGAGATACATCGTTTGTGCAGACACATCAGAGGAGATGGAGTCTGGCTCCATTCACAGCAGGGACAGCCGTCACCTGCGGGTTGGTCTGAGTGTATGGACTGACATGAAGGGAGACTCCCTGTGTGTGCAGATGTACAGCATACTGAGGGTTTGATGGCCCTGGGTGGGGGTTTATTAGCAAGGCATCATGGGTCAGCTGTGTGTGTCAGCAAGTGCATGTTTAACTGTAGCGTATCTCTCTGTGTGTTGCTCTTGTTGCAAGCAGTTGTCACGGCAACGACGGTGCCCAAGACTGCTCTGTTGTGCAGCCCACATGTCTGTGCTGGGTTTGTGTCACTGCATGTTTAGGGCTTCGTCACGGGTTGTTCTTACAGCAGCCGGTTTTCCATCAAAGCTAATTGATATTTTCATGTTGTTCTCATTTCACCCAGCCAACCTGTAAAAATTCAGCATGCATATAGGTTGTTTGTTCCTGCCCTCGGGTACGACCGATAGGAGCGTTCTAGTGGCAGGTGTACTGAATATTTGTTGCCATGTCAACAATGGCAGAAAGCACATGGTAATGGTGTCCAGCCGTGGTTTGGTAAGGTTTAGAATATGATGATGGTACTTGTTAAAGTTAGAGGACCTTCATCGTCACTGTGGTGGAAAGGTCACAGATAAAGCAACAGCACTGGATTCACACAGGAAACTAACTCCGGCCCCGGTGTCAAAGTCCTGCCTTCTGTCAATGCAGCCCTCCTCCTAAACCTTCACCCCTGCCGGACTTTGTCGCTCTGTGTTCCTGACCTCCCTACTCCCTCCATGCGTGCTACGGCTGCTAGAGGCTTTCTCACTCACACTGATCCAAAATCCTGGTATGAATGAGGCCTGGCTTCACAGCCCTGTGCACGGGCCAGATAAGAGCCATTCAGATCGTCTCGATTCCAGTGGAAACAGCAGCACAGTGGTTTAATATTCCTCCCCTTTACTGACTGTCACAGTCTCTGGCTTTAGAGTGTTATCTGGACCTGAGGGTTGAGGTTAGGAAGGAATAACGTGGACACGCATTGTCTGGCTGAGGCAGACGAAACCACCTGTGCAGTTGGAGCAGAGGGTGTAAATATTCAACACAACCAGAGAATAACTACTGTGTGTTTGTGTGTGTAAATATACTCTTGCAGAATGTCAGGTTTTAGAAACTGAGATTGTGTGGAGTAATGAAACGACTGTTGAATTTTGTCAAAAAATCAGGATACATACAAATATATCCTTAGTGTTTGTGTCGACTTTGTATGTAGTCAGACTTTAATTAGTAACAATCCAGCCCTTTGTCCACATGTGGTGCCTATTTCAGAGCTTCAGCTCTGGCCAGAATGCACCTTGGGAGTCACAGCTGACTTCAGTGTTGAAGCACCTTTGGCTTCTGTATTGGTGATTCAAGTTTCCATGTAAACTGTGAAGACTGCACAGTTTTACATGCTTGAATGAATAAATCAAATCAAAATCAAATCAAACATGAAGGCATGAATCAGTTTACTCTAAAAACATGGCACGTGGAGATGCTTCTCCTTCCTCTGGCAGCACAGCCTATTTTCGCCTCTTTCTTTTATGTCTACTCAATGCTTGTGTGTTGCAGTTGTCACCAGCAGTCACTGCTCTTCTTCTTTATTGTCTAGTTTCATTTTCACTCTCCCTGTTGCTGTTTGCTGTAGCACAGGCAGTTTCCCCACAGGGATCGATAATGTTTCATCTGGAACCTGATGGATTCCTGGGTCACTTCTGTGCTGTTTCTGTCGTTGTTTTTCTGTTAACTGTGTGTGTCCGTCCCTGTTTCCATCAGTCCTTCTGGAATCTGTTCATTTCATATAAATCCAGTTAAAGGTCAATGGAAGTTAAGCACTTGATGTAAAGTGGTGGCTGTAGGTCAGCGTTCACCTGCTCTTCTAAATGATATATTTTGTCAGATGTTCTCCCTTCAGGTCTATGATCCTGCCAGGAGGAGCTCCTGCCACAACTCCGTGTTTGGGCAGCATCCCACAGAAAGCATGGAGAGGAGCTGAAGTCAGACTCTATAGGCCTGTTTGTGCTGAACAGCAGCATGTTGGCCAGTGATTAAACCCACAGAGAAATCATCAGTGAGGAAGAAGCAGAGTGTCTCTGCTCCTGCCACAGCCTCCTCCGCTTCGCCGCCTCTTATTCTTCATCATCCTGAACTGCCGCTTCCCTTTTGCCAGTGCTTCTCAGCTTTAGGGACAGCAGAGTCTTTTGGTTGGCCACTTTGGGATGAAATCTAAGTATTGGATTGTCCATCAGGGTCTGAAATTAATACCAGCCAGGCGTCAAATGCGGGTAGATTTTCCATTTGGGGAGTAAATCCCAGAAGACTACCTGCCAAACTCACATGTAGATGTTTGCAGCGAAACAGTCAGGTAATAAAGCAACAGCCTATCCTGAGAGTGTCTACTGTGGGCGCCCTGTGTCTGAGACGCACACACACCCGTCTTCTGTGAAGACCAGCACCTGTTCTGCCTTCGCCCCCCACGCATGGCCCCCAGCAGCATGTGGGCTTTATTGTGGAAACTGCAGATTAAAATCTCTCTTGACTCACAACATGCAGAGGTTTTGGATTTTCAAAGTTGTGTCATGAGCGCTCTGTGTCTCTGTTGCCTCACAGTTTGTCTGAGGTGCTGTGGCTATGAGATGGGAGTGGCCGGTGTCTGACCAGTGATTCATCTCACACTGGTTCCTCCTGCGAGGGCCGAGCTCTCCTTCTGCCCTTTGACCCCTCGTCTCTCTTTTATCTCCACTCTCTTTTTTGGTGCGTCTCCTCCTTCCTGCTCCTCAGAGGCCGGCACCGTCTTTCAGTGTGGCTGCCTACTGCTGCAGTCCATCTCTCAACATCCTGCAGTGGATGAGTTCTAAACCTCTACACAACAACTAAATCAATAGAATGTGAAACATGTAGCCAACACCAAGCAGTTTTTGCCTGGGATGCCAACATTTTAATTGATAGATTACATATATATGATTAAAGATCAGGCCCAGACCCAAGTACAAACCAAAACATAACCTGTAATATAAAACGTACCATTAAACAAGGTGGTTCAGTGGATGAGATGCTGAACAGAGATTGCATAAAAGCTGCAGCCAGTGATTCTGTGTGTTTGTGTTATTTTCCACAGATCCCATCGGCACCAATGAATGTGGTGTCCTTACTGTAGTGTATGTGAGAACAGAGAGGGAACACGAACACCCTGAGCAACATGATGATTGATAATGATAACACACACAAGCAATTTCCTTCCAGTACAGAACCGAGGCAGTCATCTGCGGTGGCAACTCACACACGCACCCCGATGATGGGAGCAACTTGAGGTTCAGAGTCTTGCCCCAGGACACTTCGACAGGTAGAATGGGGAGAATGGGAATCGAACCACCGACATACACCCGACACACTTGGGGTTTGACTGCTCAACCTTCTGAGCCACAGCCGCCCCACACTGTTAGTTTGATCAATTAAAAAGCAGTCATGGTGGAAAAGGGCAACAGTAAAATAGCAATGCCCTATGAATGACCCCAAGGTCATAGAAACTAAAATCATTTGTTTATACGTTCAGTGACACGTGTGTATAACTGTCAAGTCCTGCACCAACAGTAACACGTCCTGCAGCCGACTGATGTTCTGGCCGTCCAGTTAAAGGTTAAAACCAAAAGTGAGGCAGGACAACTAACATCCAATGGATCAGACAGACATGTCATTAACATCAGATTCCAGCTGACTGGGCTCTGGTATTACAACTATTTACTGTCGCTCAGGACTCTCCAACAGCTGTTGTGATCCTAAAATGAACCATAAACCAGCACTGCACATTCGCAGTTGGCTAGAAACTCAGCAATGAACGGCCAAGGTCAATTTTCAGTCCTCAAAAATCAACCCTGAATGTTTCTCAGAGGTGCAGAGAAGCTGCTGCGTCCATTATAAATCTGTAAAATTAACGTTTAATCTCATTACCAACCAAACAACCACCGAACAAGGTGTGGCAGGAAAATGAGGGGTTTCCTGTTGACACACAGCTCATTTTTTGGCTTCTCTCCTCTCTGAATGCTCCACTAACTCACAGCCACGATAAATAACTTTCTTCTGGACTTTGAATGGGTTTAAATGAGCTTTTTCTGAAACGTCACTGTGCAGCTTGAAACATTTATTGACAGCAGGGGTCCAGTCTGCCTTGGCGGGCTGCAGGGGTTTCTCTGTGAGTAGATACGTCCGGTGATGAATTCGGTTTATTTTCACCCTAGGACGGCAACTGTTACATTCAGGCTCGATAGCCACAGAATGTTTTCTCATCGGGTTTTCAGCATTAAGGGGAGACTGATGGATCAATTTTCTCTTTGCATTACCTATCTGGGAAGTGCAGAGCCTGCCGGCAGCGCGAGCACTCTGTGGCTACAGTGTGTGCCACTCAGTTGGAGGGGAGGAAATGAGTGTTCGGCCTCCAAAAGTACACCTTGGAGCAGATGAACTCAGGAAAGTCATTATGTCATTGATCCTCGGAGCATTTAAGCAGCAGGCAGAATTCACTCCAGTCCAGAGTCTCCCATTGATCACAGTGGCCTGCGGTTACATAAGGTGGAAAATTGAAGGGTGCGAGGTGTCCTCTGGTTTTTAACAGTGTGCTGTTTCACTTCTTGGCTGACTATTTCTGTTTCTGCCTGTTTTACTCCCCGTGCATGGATGTCAGGCACTACGGGGCTTGTTAGGAGCAGATATGTCGGGTACATGTGAGGTCAGGCTGGGAGCCCTGTGTGTCCAGCAGAGATCAGGGTAAATCGACAGCATGCATTATGCAGGGCAGACCTCAGTGGTTTTGGAGCCTGAGGTTTCCTTTGGGGCCCCCTCTCCACATTTTACTCAAGATGGCATCAGATCAAACCAGAGGCGGACACTCGAGTTGGCGTCTTGTGATGTGAATAAACTTAGGACTTAACCCAGAGCTCATCCCTAAATGAGTCTGGCCTCAAGTTGGACTTGAGACAAAAATAAGAAGCTGGAGTCCACGTTGACATGCTGCCTGCTCTGATACATGGCTAAATGCTTATTGCTAACAGTACCATGACATAACGCACTGAAGAATTTGGGCAGGCTGCAAGTGCAATAAAATTTATAATTGTAAAAGTAACTCAAGTTCGATGCTCATCGGAGAATACAGTGTGTCCAGGGAGGTGGGTCTCAGTGTTAAATAGTGACATACAGTAGCCTCCTTTGTTCTGGTGGCACTGTCACTTTCCTCTGTTGCATCCATTTAGTGATGTTTCCAGATATGTAATGATGACTACAGTCATGTAATGATGAGCGCTCTTAGCTGGAAATCTCTGAACACAGGACACAGGTTACAGGCTCAGACCGACTCTGTTGATGTGCTTAGAACTGATGAATCCAGGCCTGCTTTCCCAGGTGCCCATCCTATTTCCTGCTCGTGTTGACACACAGGAGAAAGTTGTACACAGAGAGGAAGGCAGGAAGTGAAGGGTTTTTATCAGTGGCTGCTTTGTCTCTGTAGAGGCCTCTGTCATATCATTATCCCTCACTGAAGCTGTGGGACACATCAAGCTCAGAGATGCTGCTTTCTGCCATTCCAGCTTGTACAAATAACCTGCTTACAGCTACTGTACATGTTCTGTTGCTACTGCTGCAGGATGTACTCAGACAGTGGGTGCATGGAGTGTGCCTGTGTTCAGCCACACTCATAGGACATAAACAGATCAGTGGGGTGTTTGAGCACTCAGGTGGTGGCATTTAAATACTCTTTAGGATGCTCATCTCAACCCTCAAGCTTCCAGTTATGGATTTATTCATTAGGGCAGTGGGGCTTAGCCACGCTGATAACGTAGCCTACTCTAGCTTAGCACCAATTCCACCACCAATGTGTTGGCACTGATGGATAAAAAACACAGTTTAACATCCAATACTAATTAAAATGCACAGTGTGTCATTATGGTGTGTTAACTGTGGCCCACATTCGACAGCAAATAGCGGTGAATGCTAACAAGGTAAACAAAGGAGTCTTCTTCCCCTGGGCATCCACGTCCTGATTGTCTCCATACGAGATTGGTCAACGCAGCGCCTTTACCAGATGATGTCACCGTCCTGTGTGATGAGGATGAAAACAGCATAGAAGGTCACAGCCTCAGTTAGAAGCATATGCACAGTTCGTGCACAGTCTTAAGGTCTGAAGAGCCTCATGTGAAATCCTACAGGAGAGAAGCCAGTCGGCCGAGTCTGTGGCCGAACCTTTACAGTGCTTGTATACAGTTGCCTTTTACTGCATGTGATAATTCACAGTCAGGAAGTAGAACTGAAGGGACAGTCACTAAAAGATGATTAGTTAAAACATTTCAAAATGCACCTGCACTGTTTTGCACTTTGTGAATTTAATTCAAATAAAAGACTAGTTTTCCAGTTGTTTATTTCATCATTGAAGATTTCTTATAAATATTGTTACAATATTGTCTCATCTCGTGAGCTAAGCGTGTCGTCACACCCCTAGTGCAGCTCCTTGTGTGCAGCTTCTGGTCTGATCATGGCCTGAGAGCCGTCTTGTCAACATTGCCCTGCGTCACACTCAGCCAGTTGTAGCCATTCCCACCTGCCAGCTTCTCGTTTATAACCACAGTTTTCTTCTCTTGTTTGTTAGTCTAAGGTTCCCAGTGTAAACGCTCCACCAAGCTGCACCACTGAGGAATAATTTAGGCTCCTTTGAGTCTGAATGTCATCAGCCTGAGTGTCATCAGCGCACTCCGGCTGCAGTGGAGACAGACCGGCTCTGAGAAAAGTGCTGCCAATCAGTGCTTTTAAAAAGCTTTCATGTCTGGACGGATGTTTACAAAGCCCTGCATCACTGAAACACACACAGCTGAATGCACTGTTGAAAGCTCTACTGGAGACCAAAATACATCCATTGTTCTCAGTGGAGAAGCTCTCTGGAGAGCTGTGAGACTCGCTTAGAGCCAGGGGGCTTTTTTATGTTGCTTTAATTTTCTAAAGATCTAAAAGATGAGCTGAAGTTCAAGCTCTGAGTGTTATTTGGTAATGGCTCCAGTTGTTCATCAGACGCCTGCTGCGTGTGGCGATGACTTTTGGCCGAGCAGTAATGAGCAGAGCTAACGGAGCAGTGCCATTCGGCAGGACGACGCCGCTCGCACCAATCCCGTCTTAATTTTCCTCTTGTCACCTTGGCTCCCAGCTCTAATCACTGCATGAGGAGGAAGCCAGCGATTAAATGAAGCAGCTTACAGGGTGATTAGGAAAAGGTAAATTATTCATTACAGAATGAGTAATCATAGAGCAACCTTTGGCGGAGGATGAGGGAACTCGTGACTCGCCTCCCTCCACCACTGATGGCAGCCATGAGGAGGCTGGGGGATGAAAGGAGCCACATAGAGGTTAGGGGGCCGTCACAGATCCACAGGTAACAGACTACAGGCCTGAAAGCAGCTCATTAGCAGGAGATGTGAACTCCTCCTCCTCGCATCAGGATTTTTGATGCAAAGCCAGACTCGTGTTCAGGTGTTTGTGTTGGCAGCGTCCTCTGAGACTCGACTGGCCCAGCAGCTCGCCGGCAGGATGTTTCAGTGCAATTTTTGGAATCTGTGGTCAGACGCCTGCAGCTGGTCACCTCGTGTGCACACAGTTTCATGGGATAGTTCTTTATGGAGTACATTTGTCAGACATGAGGCCGTTTTTCGTGAGAGGTCAGTGAAGTGTAGGCGCTGCTGTCAGACACAGGTATCTGACACAGGTATCTGCTTTTACATCCAGTAGAGCTCCGATTTTCCAGATCAGCTGTGAAATTTAAAGGCTTAATGTGATTGATTGAGTGTCTGTATGCATCTCTGTACAGAGATACCGCATTCATGGAGCAGTATCTCTTGTGAGGGTGAAGTCGATGGTCTTCAGTTTCACCTTTGTGTGAAAGCATCGTACTAGCAGCGATGACCCTGTGCTGAGTTATAGTGCCACATCAGAATAAGAGGTGTCCTTCGGGTACGTCAGTGTCTATTTTTTTTTTTTACCTGTGTGGGTTTAGGTACAGCGAGAAAGCGTTTTCCTTCCCTGTTGCATCCTGACAGGACATTGCAACCAGTCAGTGTGTTTGATGCTCAGGCCTGGATGGTGCTTTGTTGAAATCTGACAGATGCACGTGTCACTGCATCCACCATGTTGGTACAGGGAAACCTCCCTGTGTCCGAAGGCAGGAGGTCTGTCACAATTAAAACCATTTACAACTGATTTTCCAGCTGCTTGGTCTGTTACAAATGTAGAAATATGTTTATGATACAGGAAACTTGGTTACATGATTTTCACACCAAAACCCTTTTTCTTTTGCAGATAGTGACAGTGATATTTCTACAGTATTAAGATACACTTATCCTTTGTAATTACTGAAGTGTAAAATGGCTGCCGTGAACATTTCCATATTAATTTCAGAATTAAATGTGCACTTAGTGATAATAAATGACATAATTAGAATATAAAAGAGAGTAAATCGATGTCAAGCTTGTGTTTTTAATTACTGTATATTTGTAGTGAAATATGTCAAATTCTCATGTTTGCATTTCACATTATTATAAAAGTAAATAAGAACATCTAATTACATAAAAGCAAAATAACTATATAAGATGACATCTGTGAAATGTTATTTGTTGCTGTTTCTGAAAAAGCAGCTCTGACTCTGCTGTTTGAACCGAACCCCTTCTGCAACATGGCGGCAGCTGAGATGCAGCTCACAGCCGGATGATGAGCGATATGTTTATATCTGTGGTTAAGTCCTCTCTGAGCCTGATTACCAGTTAAACCGGGCTTACGTTGAGCTCTTTCTGTTTAAATAAGTCTGACTTTAGCTTCCATGAAACCGCTCCTCCAGACGGCACTGGCCCTTTCATACTGCGCATTCTGCTTCGCCTCAGGCTAGTGGACGAGTTCCTCCCTGAAGGTTAAGCTTTACTGTGGTGTTAGTTTGCAGTAACATTTATCACATGTTGACAAGATCTGCGCATAATGCCAAAGCCCTGCAGATAAAACATGTTGCAGTCTCAGTTCACTGATGCAGCCCTGACAAATGATTCAACTCAAGTTGAGTCGTATGAAAATTCCCAGTCAGGGAAATGAGGAAACCTTTGGGGCCCCTAACAAAAGATGTTGCAAGTGGCAGCATTTAGACGAATACAAACCAGGATGTTTCCTGGAAAAGATTAAAACCAACCACCAGGGAGCTTCTGAGAACGGCAGGATAAATCAGAGCGAGTCGTTAATCAGCCTGGATGGGTCCTGCTTTCCTACTGGAAATAACCTTGTCTTGTACTGACTGCTATCTGCTTCGGCTTATCAGCAGAGGTTAAGCGTGCACTCGCCATCTGTGACTCTCCATCATGCAACAATAATAATACGTCAACAAGTGCTGTGCTCGAAGATCAGCCAAAGTCAGCAGTGTTGTTTTAGCCTAATGGGCTGGTGAGTGGGAGAATAATCACTTAAGGCCCAGGAGGTTTTGCATGAGGAAAGCTAGATAAATGAGAGGCTTTTCTGGTTTTACTTACCCCAGACAACAAGCTGTGGGCCTGGCCTCAATTCTAAGTGTTTGCAACGGAGTAATAATTCATGAGAAAAATAGTTTGCTCTCTCGTTGAGTTTATTTCACCCCCTAACATGTAGCAGAGAAATGGGGCATGTTAAAAGTGGAAGCGTTGTAATGAGAGGTATTCGCTCACTTCAGCTGGGACCGTTAGGCTGTTTCCATGGATTATTAGCATAAGATGAAATGGGGGGAGAGTGATGGGTAAACACTGGTAATGTAGTAATATATAACCACTACAGATATAATTCTGCTGGGACTAAACGTGCAGTCAGAGCTCATTAAGCTCAGCGGCTGGGCTTGTTCCTTGCCGTTTTATTGTGTTTCCAACACTTCTCTGTAGTTTCCTGCAGTACTTGTGCTTGTTCTTCAGTCTTTGATGTGTAGTGGTTTAAGTTACATGTTAATATGGATTATGTAATGGAACAGAGTGTTTGTGTGCTCACTTTTAAGTTCATGTGAGCTGAACAATGAGCTTATATAATTTGGTCTAGATGTTTCCTGTTTTTGGGTACACCTCAGGGTGTTGTCTCCTAAAACTGGAGACAGGAAGCTAAGTTCAGAAATTGATGTAACAGCCTGAGAAAAACTGTGGATAAAACAGCGAGACTGAGGGGTGTAGAGAAGAAGAAGGCTGTGACAGTGAACCGTGTGCTCTTACAGACCCAGGCCTGGTGGGTAGGGGGAACAAACTCAGGACTGACTGGACCCCTGACCAAGACTGACTGACTCTGTGACAATCTTCTTATTTAATACTGTATCAATTCCATTGAAGGAGGAGTGATTCTGTTCTCTGTTCCCTAACTACCAGATTACCTATTTAACTACTACTCTGTTCAGAATAATTGTAATATTAAATGATTATTTAAATTGGGATGATTTGTCTGAATTAATTTAGTCTGTATCACATTCTAGCCACGACAGATGAGTTTCTGATCTTCCTCTCTTACAGCATTGACTCAAATCCAAAGCAGTCTGTCATCACCACTCTAGCGCCACCTTTGTTTTATTTCTCAAACATACTGCAGCTTCAACGTGGCAGGAAGTTTTAACACTCTGCATGGAAATTGTCCCTTTGAACTTGGACTTTTTAATTGCACATGCTCACTCAGCCTGCCAGACAGAACCTTTGGGGTTCTGTACAATAAGAACTGCAGCCTCTCAGTTCACTGACAAACGTGCTCACTGAACTCTAGCAACACAAGTGCTGGTGTCTGACAGCGCTGATGTTGGTGGCCTGTTATTCTGTCTGCCCCAATACTATACACCACCTTAAAATTGTTTGGGTATCATGGTCACCTGAGGATGATTCCTAATGGTTGTGGGATTTCTTTATCTTTAGTCTAGCGCCACCATCAGGCCAAAATATTCACCTTTACACTACTGATATTAGCATCTGCTCTGCAAATTGTCCCAATAGCCAAATGGTTGCTATGCAGCACACCATATACGCAAGCACAAGAGCATGCACAACGTTTGTGGTTTGAGTCCTGCCGCCAACCTACTGTATGTCACAGGTTGTCTCCTCTGTCTCTGTTTCCTGCCCACCTCTCTGCTACGAGCTGTACCTATAATAGTAAAAGCCTAAAAAATAACTTTAAAAGTTTCCACAGAAGACGGATTGTGCTGAAATGTATAGCGCTCCCTCATGTGCCTCAAATGATTCTCTTCTGGTTTTATTAACGCCCCCATCCGCCCCTCATGTATCCTCCAGACACTCCTTACACATGCACTCCCGCTGCTCCTCTCGGAGCAGCTCAGTTGCCATTATGTAGATTTTTTTTTTTGGTCCAACAGTTAAGTGCTGTGGGGCATAATCCAGACTCTCCTTACACATGCACTCCCGCTGCTCCTCTCGGAGCCGCTCAGTTGCCATTATGTAGATTTTTTTTTTTGGTCCAACAGTTAAGTGCTGTGGGGCATAATCATCTTTGTGACCTTGAGAGGGTACAAGCGACATTGTTTAGGTTTGCGTGGCATTTTGAGTCCTAATTTCAGGATCATGGGGGGATGGTGGATGTAATTTAACCTGCTAGTCCATGTTGATACTGTTTGATTCCCCGGATCTGCCACAACACATTGTCTGCACCCTCGTGAAGAGCTTTTTACCTTTATTTTTGTTTTGTTTTTTCACAAAGTTTAATGAGATCACCTTATTTAGATTTGCTGTGTGTGCTCCTCTCAGTGGGGGTGAACCCAGTAGCATAGGTGAGAAAGCAGCTGAAAACGAAAAGCGTCTAGAACAACCTGTCATCTCCTTTCTAAAACCCTGCCTCTGTCGTGCAGTTGTTCTGCTAAACACCCAGAAGACTCGTCAGTACTGAAGCAGCAGGTTCTAATAAAGCCAGGCCTGGATAATCGTGTACAGCACATCAGTAACATAAGCACAACGAGGCATCAGGTGCTGTCCCCCTGTCCTGTCTGGCACTGGAACTACTTTGTACTGGTTCTGTGTTCCATTCGTCTCCTTCCCCCTCAACCACTTAACAAACGAGCCCAGGAGTTGCTGAGCTGTTCCTGCTACGGCTGCAGCATCTCTCCAGGGTCACACGGGGGAGGGGGCGGCTTGGGCGACATGTTCTTGCTGACCTATTCGCTACGTGCCTCTAATGGGTCATATTTTAACTCCTGTGGCGGTGACAAATGGCCACGCTCTAAAAGGCCTATCCAATGTGCTGAAACTCGGTTGATCTATGACTGAGTCCCACTGATAAATGCCTCCCATCAGTTTGTGCGTGACACCAATTCATCACCTGGCGGAGGTTTGTGTTTGGAATCCATTTTGGATTTTTAATGAAAGAGAATATAATGCAATTCAAAGTTTATGGGTTTTCCAGTGTCCCACACACCTAGTAAAGTACATAAACACGTACGCGCACACAATCGGTCTCGCACACTGCTCGTGCTGTTGAGACCGTTTGTCTATAGCAGATCTCACACTTGTGCTGCTATGGTTCAGGCAGGGACATGATGAGGTTCATGAGTCTCATTCATACAAATCAGTATTTTGCATTTCCTAGACAACTGTTTTTCATGGCAATACACATTTGAATGATGTTTGTTGGAGAAAGTGTCCAGGTTTAAGGAGAAAAGATGCCACACAGGTTGAATGAAAAATTTATTTGTTCATAAAACTGCTTACATTATAGTCGGTTTTATTGTCACTAGACTAACAACTGTTTTTCTGCTATTATAAACCATCTTTGATTGGCACCATCTAATGTAAGACAGCAAAGAAAATGCTTTTCACAGACATCAAACCCATCTCCACAAGGTATTCACGACAGAATGGCTCCTGTGCTGTGCTCTGGTTGCACTGCATGAATGACCAGTCGCCATGTAGATCAAAGTCAGACATCTGTCTGAGTAAGCTTGTTGTAATGGTAGAAGTTTGAACTACAAAAAAGTCTCTGCCTTTGGCCAATTAAGGAAACATATATGAATTTTGCTCTGTCCCATCAGAAATCATCAAAAGTGGGCGCATAAATTACACTGACCAGTGTCCATCCTAATCCAGAGTGCACTGACGATACGCACACACGTCTTAAATGGAGTCACCCGATAGGTCTATTACAGTTGCCCTCACTTTGACCCCAGATCCACCAAATCCCAGGAAAGAAGAAGAGGAGGAATGAGTGCTGGGCACCGGGCCTGCTATGAGCTTCCTGTAAAACACCTGGCTGTAGAGAGATGTGCAGATGACGCCAGAAGCCACGGCAACAGCGATTAAAAACACAGCACAAGCAGCCACCACCAGACTGTCCCAGTTCTCTGTGTTTTGCCGTGGGACCTCTACCTCCCTTGTGGTCACATTAACACAGTGCCTGCTGTATCCAGGCTGTGCTGCAGTGACCTCAACACAAACCTGGTAGCAAGTGGATGGCTTCAGCTGTTTGATGTGGTACTCTGTCACATCAGCA
>NW_018128050.1:1001407-1007191 GCF_001952655.1 Monopterus albus
GGCTGTGAGCGGCATCAAGAGGTGGCTGCCCTTGCCTAAGATGGACCAGTTTAGCTGTGAAACCAAACCACCTGTGCTTTTCCAGGAAACCATCACAGAGTGAGACTGGACAGATGTGATATATACATGTAAAGGTTGGTTTGAAGGCAGGGCAAAGTATCCATCCACCGCAACTGTCACTGACTTGAGATCTGCCCCGACAAGATTGTGGGCAATGCAGATGTATGAGCCAGCTTCCTGCTCTGTGGCATTGTAGATGTCAAAGGTTCCCTCAGGGTACATGTAGTACTTATCAGACACACTACCCGGCAGGACCCTTTCACCCAGCGGTGTCACCCAGTAGATCTCAGGCTCTGGTTCTCCAAACGCCCGGCAGTGTAATGACACTGAGCTCCCTTTACCAACCTCGAGCCGATCTGGGAGGCTTCCAGGTGGGATCAGAGGAAGGCAGATCTCTGTCATCTCCCTGAAGTGCACCTGTCGGACATGCTGGCCTTGGTACTCTGGGGGTTCCACACACAACAAGAAGTCAGGCTCCATGAACCGAACTGCCGTCCTGTTCATGTTGACCCAGCGGATGATGCAGTCACAGCAGATGGGGTTGCTGTGCAGACTAACCTCTCTCAGGTTGGGCAGGGGTTCTACAGTGCTGTGGTGGAGTCCCCTCAGAGCATTACTGTTCAGCATCAGAGTCTCCAGCCTGGGGAGCTTGTGGAAGGCCCTCGGGTGAATGTATGACAGCCTGGGGTTGTTGGTGGCCTCAATTTTTGTAAGCTCAGGGAGGTTGCTCAGGGCAAAACTGTCAATGGATACAAGCTTGGGCATGCTGTTGATGCCGAGCTCCTTAAGATGCATCATATCCATGAAGTCCCCTCTCTGGATCCTCTCAATGGGGTTCTTATTTAAATCCAGGAACTTCAGGTTCTGGACTCTTGTCAGTGCTGCTCGGGGGACTCGGTTAAGCAGGTTGTCAAAAAATGAGATGCTCTCCAAGTTCTCAAGACCAACCAGACTATTGTCAGGGATTTCAGTGAGATTCATCCTGGCAAGCACAAGGCTTCTGAGGTTAGTCAGAGGTTTAAAGTTCATATCTGACAGTTCGAGGATGGGGTTTTCTCCCAGCATCAGGATCTCCAGGTTGGGAAGTGGCAGGAACCAACGGCTGTTGATGCTTGTCAGTCGATTGGAATTGAGGTGAAGCCTCAGCAGCCTGGTCAGACCCCAGAAGGCTCTGGGGCTGATAGAGAAAATCAGGTTGTGGTTGATGTAGAACTCCTGGAGGTTGGGCAGAAAAGCCAGGCAGCTGTCAGGAAGCTCCTGAATGTAGTTCTCTTCCAAGTGGAGCGACAGAAGCTGGAGGAGAGGCCCCAGATTTACGCCGCTCACAGAGGAAATGTTATTTTGTGACAAGTCGATTTCAGTGATGTTGGCCAAGTAATCCAAGGTTTTCTCCACATTAATGATGTTGTTTGTCTGGAGCAGCAGCACTTGTGTTTCTGAGGGGAGTCTCTCCGGGAGCACTGAGAGGCCCAAGTCATTGCAGTCCACAGTGGCAGCCTCGGTGTAAACAGAGCTGGGTGAGAACCAGGGACGTATCTCACATCGACACAATGGGGGGCAGTGACCGCCCCCCCCAGAGGCCAGAGCTATGGCAGCCAGCAAACAAGCCATAACTGCTGTCTCCTTCATCTTGGCCCTGTATTCCCTTCAGCCAGTAAATGGCCCTTGTGGAGTCAGCTGTTAGCGCTGTTAACTTCACAAATAAAAGCTCATTTGTTACTGCAGCAAGACAAGGATGGATTTCTGCTGACGCCTGCTCCCTGAAGCTATGGCCCTGTCGTCTTCCAGCTCTTGGCAAAGAGAGCCAACCGTTCAGTTTGGTCCGTGCCAGGCTGACAGCACACTGAAATATGTCAAGGTCACTGTATCCTTCAGGGTGCAGCGGTGTGCAGCAGACGGACGGTGGAGGAGTATCGGGGCTCCGGCTGGGGACGAATCATTCTGCTTTCCATCATTATTAGCCTCCGTCGCTGTCAGTGTTGTCAGTTTCCATCTGTGGAGACAGGAGAGAAAAAAGGGCATTATAACAGTGTGCTCTTGAGATATGAAGGCATATTGACATTTAGGAGTCCTGAGACTTAAGCCTTTTCAGCCTCATTTGATTTTATTGCTTTCCTTGCACCACCTGAATTGTGAGTTATGATTAATTTGACCTTAGGTACATTATTTGAATTAGGTACATTGTATGAATCCAAAACTGCTGCAGCTGAGTCTTTGTTATATGGCTGAAAGGCAGGAGGACTGTGGCTCACAGGCCAGTGTTTGTTTTTGCTCTTTGAAAAAGATGATGCTCAAATGTATGTTGACTCGAGAGGCAAAACACTGCAGAGTTCCTCTTTTCCTGGTGGTGTAATTAACAGAGCTTCACCACAACCGAACCTCTCGTGTCTTGTGAACAGTGCAGCTGTACACACTTATCGAGTCAGACACACAAACCACACCACAGCTGATACCCACAAACTCCAGGCATTGTAGATCCACCAAAATACCCATCGAGCCTGACACAGGTCTCGAGCTGTGACTCCTCAGCTGCTTTTTACATAATTCATGAGGCTCTGGATCAGAGCTGTTGGTACAGGGGACAGGTGCACGGCAGGCTTTGCCTGTGTTGACTGCACATATTGATGTTTTGATTAATTTGTGACCTTGAGTGCAGAAGCCACAGCTGAGTGTATGACAGTAGATGAAGCTGTCGGTCAGGCTGGAGTATCCGGTGGCTGATGAGGATGAGCTCTGACACTTCATGCATATATTAGCTTGTTTACGGGTATCTGTGTGCACAGGTTTGCAGAAATGGCAGAGCATCCCTCCCACTGTGTCCCCCACCCTCTCTCTCTTTCTCAAAGTGCTTCTGCTTTACTTTCCTAAAACAGCTGGACAACGTAGCAGACGTTCCTCAGGCCGTGTCTGTTGGGGATTAATACTCATCTGCCACTTTAGTATTTCTGGCAACAGGCCAGTGCATGTGGCACTGAGTCGAAATCAGCTACAGCAGCCATGTTCCTGTCTCTTCATATTTCAGACTTTGGAGGCTTTTCATCGTTGGTTGTTATGGAATTTGTTGACAACAAATTATACTCCACGTATAATTTTGAGTGCACATTTTGCAGTGGAATAATTATTTTCATCTGGGAATTACAGCTTTTATTAGTTAAAAGTAATAAAATGAATACAATTAGAAATTACAATAAAATGCATAAAAATATACATCATATGTTATATATTTATAAGCACAATACAGTTTGTAAGCTTTATTCTTTATTTTGCAAAGTATTGATTTAGGAATGTGCAAATGTTCATTATGATCATGAGTTATGAAATATTCCTTAAAACATGGATGAAAACCACATAATAACAAACATATTTTGTTATTTAGTTTAGAGAAAATTTAAAGAGGGAAATGTTTTCGCATAAATAGGACAGACACATTGTAATTAGTGTTTTTCACCTAACATTTCACTGCTGACACGTGTCTGCTGTTATTTGCACCAATATCGCACATTTGCCTCCGGGTGCCTTACGGCGTGTGCAGCATGTGACACTCTGTGCTTAGACCATGAGACTGGATCAGGAAAAACTCCCCCAAAAACCCTTTAATGGTAAAAAATGAAGGAAACATGAGAGAGAGCAGCTCACTACCATGTTGAACCATCAGGAAGATAACACTGTAGATAGATTGTTAAATTTATATTAGGGGTGTGGGGTAACTGGACTGTAATGGGGCATTTTGTTTTGTTGACAGCATCTTCTTATGTAAACAGGTTTTGATGCTTCCACTCTGTCTGCCTCAGCCATCTGTAAGAAACACCCACCTGCTCTGCAACAGCAGCGTCACAACAGATTAATCCTCAGTTAGCCGATGTATAATTAAGCGATACTGCCTTTTGCTTTCCTTCACATTTGCGTGTTATCATCCCTACATGGCTCGCCTCATTTGCAGTCATTCTTGGTCGGTTTTGTGTTGCTCTTATGCAAATCATTCAAATGCTTGCAGGCATCGGCCTCTCCCCGCCCAGAGACAGGAGGACGCTGCTGTACTGTAGTATAATGTAAAAGCTTCTGCACAGCGTGGAAACACCTCACTTGTGTACAGTAACAAACAGCAAAACAATAACACAACTGAAATACTAATGAGGTGAACATGGTGTGAATGTTAAATGGAGTGTTTAATGCTTGCTGTTGTGTCCTCTGGGTGGAGATGTGCTCCCAGGAGATGCCGCCTAATGCTAATTTAATCTCTCGTTTACTTCCATGATGCTCACACACTCACTTCCCTCTTATTACTTAACACCAAGAGCCTGCAGTGACTTCACTCATTTCCCCTTCGTGCACACACACAGTTACATAAAATGGAGATCAGAGTGGGGACTGGCATTCATGATGCTGGCACTATGCTGTCAAGTTGCTATCAGCTGTGTTGGATGAGTGGAAAAAGTGGTCAAATGGTGGTGAGTTCTTCAGGGTTTAAATGATGTTTTGAAACTCAGCACCCAATTTTATGTAGATGAGGTGTAGATTTTTAGTGCAGCAGCTTCTGTGTGGACTGCAGTGAGAAAATGTGACAATTTCAGCAGTGATTTGGACCCAGAACGGTATG
Organism: Monopterus albus; assembly: GCF_001952655.1. Lineage (NCBI taxonomy): Eukaryota > Metazoa > Chordata > Actinopteri > Synbranchiformes > Synbranchidae > Monopterus > Monopterus albus. The sequence goes on from NW_018128050.1 coordinate 1,006,065, forward strand.
AGGGACGTGTTCTGGTGACAGCAGCTGCAGGAAATTATTTGATGTGATTCCTCATCAATTTTATTCTTGGTTCAAAATAAACACTTCAATCCTGATGCTGCAGCACATTCCAAACAAAGTTGGGACAGTTAAGCGTTTACCACGGTGTGATGCTGCCATTCCTTTTCACAACACTTAAAAGACATTTAGGGACTGAGGACTCCAAGTGACTCAGTATGTCAGGTGTCATTTTGTCCCATTCTTCCTGCAAACAACACATTCTCTACTGGGGACAGGTGGGGACTGCAGGCAGCCAGTCCAGCACTCACACCCCTTTCCTCCACAGCCAGGTCTTGGTAATGTGCAGTGTGAGGTTTGCATTGTCTTGTTCAAATCTACCTATCGTTACACTCCTGACTACACTTAATTGCATACACCACATCACTCTGTTTATGTCTGGGTGTTTTGTCCTTTGGGTGGACCAGTCTCTGCCTCAGGGTGTTCCCTGGCAGTTGATTGGGATATTGTGGTTGCAAAATATCCTTTTTAGCTTCTCTGATAAACCAGCCACATAAGGGATGACAGTGTTATCCCCTCTTGTTTCTGGCTTCTCCCTGTTGGTGTTGGGCCTCTTCCTTGCTTTGGTGAAGGCCCACTTGGAGTTTCCTTCTGGCTTCCCCTTATCAAATTAACATTTTTCCACACAGTAATGTGTCAGGAGCCAGTAGTACTCTTGAATAAGACATGTTAAAGTCAGATTAGCAACAAGTTAGCTGTATCCACAACATGCAGCATGAATCCTCTGCCTCTGTTACCTCATGTTTCTCTTTGGACTGTCTGAAGCAGCAGACACCAGCCTGGCAGGGTTAGTGTCCAGCTCTGCACACACCAGTAAAGCTACACAGCATAGTAGTGACTGAAATGCCATTACCTCTGTCAAAGATCGCGGTCTCTGCAGATATTGCTTCCTGAAGAACAGCTGATTTCTGCTCAGTCTGGCTGTGGTATTGGCTCTTGCCGCTCACAGCGCTTAGAACGAGGCTCCGGCACAGAGAAAGTCTCCTGTTGTTGATAAAAGTATTTAGCAGTGCATTATATGACCCGAGAGCAGCTCTGTGTGGCTGGGCGGGGCCGCCAGCCTGGCCGCT
>NW_018128050.1:1007297-1009658 GCF_001952655.1 Monopterus albus
CAGGGAGCGTCGCTGGGTGGCTCGGGGGGGCCGCCAGCCTGGCCGCTCTCTTAAGTGCTGAGTATTGACATTCTGTGGAGGGATTAAAGCAGCCCACATGTGAAATATTCATATGTGTCTCAGGGTGGAAAGAAAGTGGCTGAGAGCCACCACCAACCGTATGTGGCAGAGGTTTCATAAAGCAGCCCCTTTTATTCAGCACTCAGTAATACATGCAAAGAGCTGCCATTGCCTCAGTTTGTTGGCTAACCTGCTTTTGTTTTAACTGATGGGCCACAAACACAGAACGGATGAAGCTTCTGAAAACACATCTCTGTCACCATGGAGATCTGGTTATTGGAAGCACTAATTGGACACATTGTTCGATGTCCTAGTGACCAGTGCCAAATCTGGGCCCCCAGCAAAAATATCTGACCCCCTGACAGCACCATGGGGCTTCCACCAATCTACTTTACACAAAGGTCAGAGTGAACTTTAACAAAAGGATGCCATTACTGGCAGGGATTAAGCCACTCACTAGTCCTGAATCCGCTGTATGCCAGATTTTGACACATTTATGGATTAAAGTGTGCTGTTCCAGCGGTGAAAACATTGATAAATGATCTACCAATCAGTGAGTGTCAGTCTGTCTGGGCTGTCTGTGCTGCAGGCTTTGTAATTAACGCTTTGGGTATCTGACCTTTCCTTCTGAATAGATTCCTTGTTAATAAGTGTCCTCCCTTCAGACAGACACAGCAGTGATCATCGCGTCCTTTCTCATGTTTGAGCTGTTTCAGTAGACTGAGCAGAAAGGCTCAGTCTGACCCCAGACGGTCTGCTACTGTCCTTCAGCCCCTTCACCTAATGAAATTGCCTTTGAGCAACAGCTATCAGCTCCGTTGGCTCCTCTGACTCCTCATCTCTGACCTCTGACGTCCCGGTGGACAACTGGACAGTGGATTTCTTTGGACTTTTCACTTCAGCAGTAGATGAAATAAAACAGTTGAAAGTTTGTGTGTTTTTACCTCTCAAGGGCATCTCATGCAACAGATCTCAACTTCAGTCCAGTTTGTGTCTAAAGCACTGTCAGTGTTAGTTTCTGCTGTCAGTATGAACACCTGCAACATGCAGTGTATGTTTATCCATGTTCAGATGGAGAGTTGGGGGAAAGCGTCAGCCTTCAGAATCATAAAGAAGCACTGACAGCTACAGCCACCAGTGACCTTGGTGGTCTGTGGCATCTACGCTATATCAAATCCAGTATGAACACATTCACACAGGGCCTGTGTTGGTGGACCTTGTTTCATGTCACGGTGGGACAATGGAAAATGATCCAAGAAGTCCAGATGGACGAACAGATTTCTGTGCTCAAAGTTGATCAACCGGTGGTTTGTAACACAGACAGGACTGTACAACTCGTGAAACTTTTATTATTGTATTACTGTGCAAGAGGAGCCGTCTGCCTGAAGAGAAGAGTGTGGGCTGTGTTGCACACTGAGCATGGTCAAATACAAATCCTAACATTTAAAACTGATAATTACATGTCTCTGTGAGCAGATCCACACAGTTTCAGCTTGCACAGCTGCTTTTGGACAGAACACGATGACACTGCTTTACAGGAAGACTGAGTGCTGATTTCAATACGAAGAAAGAGAGAACGCAGTCATCTGCAGAGGAGGATTATTTCTCCTCATGCTCCTGCAGAGAGCTACAGTAAATCTGTTGGCCTGAGGTTCATAAGAGTCTCAGTGTGAGACTGAGTTTAGCACTGAATGATGCTGACGTCAAAGCTCAGCCATCAGCAGGTGGAAGGTTCTCATCTCTGCATACACATAACTGCAGGGAGGCAGGAGCAAAGGGATCATGGACCAGAGGAGATTTTTGTTCCTTTATTTCTGAAGTATGAGTGGGTTCACTCTTGAATCAAGTAGTCTGTATAAATGCAGGTAAAATCAACACCAGCAGGTAGGTAGGTAGGTACTTTATTGATCCCTCAATGGGGAAGTTTCAGTGTTTCAGCAGGCATGGAGAACAAGCAACATAACACCATGAGAAACAAACACCACACACACATCCTGATAAAACATTTCCAAGTACTCAAAAATAGACAATCAAGTATTTGAATAGTCAAGAACAGAATTTACACACAGTGGGGCAAATAAGTATTTGATACACTGCCGATTTTTCAAGTTTTCCCACTGGACAGTTCTGTAATTTTCATCGTAGGTACACCTCAACTGTGAGAGACAGAATCTACAAAAATTCCAGAAAATCACATTGTTAGATTTTTAAATAATTTATTTCCATTTTATTGCATGAAATAAGTATTTGATACAATAGAAAAATAGAACTTAATATTTGGTACCGAAACCTTTGTTTACA
>NW_018128050.1:1011090-1017709 GCF_001952655.1 Monopterus albus
CCACTGGTGTAGGAGATGGGAGGGGTCGTGCATGATGGATGTTAGTTTTACCAGCATCCTTCTGTCTGCCACCTCCTTGATGGAATCTAGGGGGTAGCCCAGGATAGACCCAACTCTCTTGACCAGCTTGTTTAGTCTCATTCTGGCTGTCCGGGCTACCTCCCGCCCAGCCCACAACAGCGTAAAAACAGCAGATGCCACTACAGTATCATAAAAGGTCCGAAGGAGTACCCCTCGCACACCAAAGGACCTCAGTCTCCTCAACAAGTGGAGGCGGCTCTGGCCCCTCTTGTACAGGGCATCAGTGTTTTCAGTCCAATTCATTTTGTTGTTGAGGTGGACCCCCACGTATTTAAAGGTGTCCACAATCTCAATGACTGAGCCCTGAAAGCTCACCGGAGTGAGTGCTGGTGATTTCCACCAGGGATCAGTCACCATCTTTTTAGTCTTACTGGTGTTCAGGACTAGTCGATTTTCCTCACACCACTTCACAAAGTCAGTAACAACCCCCCTGTGTGACAGTAGTGGGAGTTGTACCTGAGGTCCGACGTGTAGAGGGTGAACAGAAAGGGGGAAAGCACCGTCCCCTGGGGTGCCCCTGTGCTGCAGACCACCACATCTGACACACAGTCACGCATGACTTCAAGTTCATTCTCAGCCTGTCCGCAAACAAACTGAGGTCTGTTTGTGAGGTAGTTAATAATCCATGCAGACAGGTGTTGGTCCTCAGTAGTGATGGCTGGATTGTGTTGAAAGCACTGGAGAAGTCAAAGAACATGACCCTCACCATGCTTCCGGGGTACTCCAGATGAGATAGGGCTCGATGCAGCATGTAGATAATGGCATCAACCCCGATGCCAGGACGGTATGCAAACTGCAGCAGGTCGAGCGCCGAGCTCACCTGGGCACGGAGGCAGCCAAGGACAATCCTCTCCATGGTCTTCATCTGGTGGGAGGTCAGGGCAACGGGTCTGTAATAGTTTGGTATAAGGTATTTTGGGAACCGGGACAACACAGGATGTTTTCCATAGGGCTGGGACTCTCTCCAGGCTAAGACTCAGATTAAACATGTACAAGACCACCTCACTGAGCTGGTCTGCACACTCCCTGAGGACCCTGGGGCTGATGTGGTCAGGGCCTGTGGCCTTCTTGGCCTTAAACCTCCTTAACTCCTTCCTGACTTGGTCTGCCATGAGACAGGTGGGGCTGGTGGGTGGTGACTGCTCAGGAGCTGTGGGATGTTGAGAAACCCCCGTGACAGTGGGAGGAGGGGCAAAGTCTAGCTGAGGTGTGAGCAGCTGCGGCTGCAGGGAGACAACTGACCTGGAGAAGTAAGTACAGGCACAAGTCCAGCAGGCACAGAAGACGTTTCCCTCAGGGAGAGACCATTTCAGCTTGTACTGAAGCCGAGGGAGGAGTGCTGAGTTTGGGCCATGGAAATGGCGCCTTAGAACATCTTCATCTAATAAATCGGAATCTATGCTGATGCATATCTGGAGTATGAATAAAACCTGGATACTTTTCAATTCAGGTCCCACGAGTAATGATATCAGCCCAAAATATTATCTTTAAGTTGTGTCTGACCGACAGAAACTGAGCTGTGACCTGTAATAAATACAGTGTGACTGGCACCAACTCTAAGTTTGTGTGTGCACGGTGTTGCAAAGCAGCCCGTCTCCTAGACGTGATGTGATCGTAAGGAGGGGATGCCTGTCATTACAGTGAATGGGTTAGGTGTTCGGGTTAGACGGTTAGAATTACAGTGTCGTCTGGGTCTCCCTTCACTTTGGTTTTATATATTTTAATATAATTCATTGCAGCACTGGAGATACTAATGGTTATTTATCAAGTTTCTTAGACTTCATAATTATGAAGTTGTGTTTCTTTAATTGGAGCTCAAGTCTAAATATGTTTCATTTGTTCTGTGCTAAAATATTGACACTTGCAGCATAGTATCCACTGTTAGCCACTGAGGCCTAAATAAACTTGTTATGGCTGTGCTCAGACTCTCACAACTCTTTGGTTAAGGAAAGATCACGGTCTGCTTTAGTGCAGAAAGCGTTCCCCGTGACCCAAGAGCTGGAGACACAGGGTCTTTAATAACAGCGAATGTGAAATGGAAAGAGAGTAGAGCCATCGTCAGCCCTACAGCCGTGTGGTGACTGGCAGCAGGACTGTTCTCCACTGAGGCAGCTGAACTCGGTGTTGTTTACCAGCTCTTCTTCTCTCAGTACACTAACGATCAAACTGAATAATTAGGTCTTCATATCACCCTGGGACTGGATGCAGTCTGGGCTCACACACTGTACTGTAGTGCAGACACTGCCTCACACTGCGCTATATCTCCCATCTGCACTGTTTGTTTTAAAGTCACTGTTTTTGTCATTGTTTTCTCTGTGATTTCACTGTCGGGCTCGTCTGGTTTCAAACATAAAGTAAGGTTCTTTATTGCCATTGTACAAAACATAAAATGAAATTCATGTGCCCTCAAGAACTGGACTCATATATTAAGATAAATAAGAAATAGATATATAAAATAGATAAATAAAAGCTCGTACATCACACTCTACACACCAAGACATGGCAGCTTTTTTACCATACACTCATTGCCAATGTATTCCGTAAAAAAAAAAAAACACTTGCGAGTCCAGGTGCCGGAGGGAGGGAGCAGTGGGCGGCCACCTGAAATTCTGACTAATTGGCAGCATTCCCACCACTGCTTTGACTTTAACCCCTGAATCAACCTGACAAAGAAAGCAGGTTTTTAAAGAACACACGAGTGTCTCCTGATCTGCCATGCTCATGGTTAACGCTTGGCAACTCGAAGTATTGTTGTCAACAACTGAAGTTGACTGGTGAAAGTTTATTTACCAAACTGCTGAGCTCTGGGAGTGAGGTTGGCTCATAAACATCAGACAGGTTGGCCACAGGTTAGATATTGGTGCCGCCACTCCTCAACCGTTTTAGAATCAGTTTTAATTTTAGTGTTGTCTGCCGGTGATAGCAGCACATACGATACAAATGGGCCCTCGTCATTTTTGATTCAGTGCCAGAACTACATCAGTTTAATTCTGTAAGATAACTGCAGCGTGTGGCCCCATCAACACGGTTCTTGTCCATTTATCCATTACCGATCTTTGTGGTGTGTTACCAGCCTGTCCGCATACAGGCGAAGATTTCAAACCATTTCAAATTGCATTAATCTATAGGTTCGTAAAAGAATTCTCCAAAGACATGTACAGTGCCACTCATATGCTACTAGCTTAACACATCCTGAGAACAGAAAAGGCTCAGAGATTGTCGGTGGCTGTGGCAGTGTGCATCCGATTTGCACTTTGCAGCAACAAGCTCACAAAAAGTCATATGGAGTCGATACATAGAGTCAGACGTGAGGAGAACAGGGTGTAGGCTCTGTGCCTCCTCCCTCTCTGTGCTCTAACTGATTTCTCTGGGTGTTATCGGCATCAAACCAAAAGGACAATACCGCCACAACATCAGGATAACATCAACATATCCACAATAACTCCCTCCCTCCTCAATTTCCTATTAAACCAGCCCCATGTGAGTCCTGCTCACCAGTTGTCGTCCCCTTTCCCACTGTTCACACTTTGCCTCCACCCCCGCGAGTCACACTCCTCTCTCTAACCAGCAGCCTGTGGGCTGTTAATTACCCTGACACACATTGACAGCATGACCTCGATTTGTTGCTTTGTGAAGCTACATGAGTAACGCTGCAGTCACCTGTGTTCGGTGTGGAGGCATTGTGTGTTTCTCTTACAGTCCAAACCTCATCTTTAAAAGACCGACCAACCTTTCTGGCTTGCTACTTTCTTGACTGACTGACTGATAATTGCTTGCATAGTCTTGGTGTGAATAGATTTTCTAAACTTTATACTTGTTCACCAGAAAAACAAAATTCTGACATTCCTCTTCTGTCTGTGGATCTGTCAGCTCTGAGGATCTTTAAAAACACAAACGTATAGTTCATTCTCAGAATTTTGCTAAACTAAATGAGGAGCCTGCTAGGTTTAGGCACACACACACAGCCTGCTTCAGTTTAGCTAAAACAACTTGGTGAGGTGACGGTCATGGTTTGGCTTAAAATATGCACTTCATATATCCTATAACACATCCGAGCACCAACTACACAGAGAACTCTGTGTGTTACCAGTGGGCGACTTGTGTTGGTGTATGAAGAAAGCTGTCCTGTGTGGCCTGTCAGAAATAGTAAGAACAGAGTGATAAAGCGGTTGAAAAAACGCCACTACCAGGTCTAAAGTACTGGACTGATGCTCATCACTGCAGCGGCAGTGTTACAGTGTAGAGTCGCGTAAGCCTTTAACAGCCCCTGGGGGCCACTTGGCTTGTTAACAGCAGTCAGTAAATACAGTAGGAACAACCCCAGCTGGGCCTGGACACCAAATAGCAGCTGACCTTGTGCAATCACATGACCAACTTCTTACACAGTCATTCGAGAGTCTCCCTGGCTCCCCTAGTCCTCACAGAATTATAATACATATTGATGATATGCATCTTCTGACCTACTGGTAGGTGCAGTTTGCTCCTGCTGATGCATGGTTACAGCGTGATAACAATTATAATGGTCATGATTAACAATAATGGTCATTTTCCCAATAATTTGAACTGGCTGCATTGTCCCTGAGCAAATCGGTGCCATAGATTGTGTGTAAAAGATAGATGGCACATCAACACTTCCACTATGCAGAAGTGAGGCCAACATATTGTGACTCTGACAGCTGCCATCTTGGCACCAGGTTCTGTGTGAACGAGTTATGGTGGCTTCACTTCTAAGAGCTATCACGTCATCCACCTTTATATACAGTCGGTGGTTGGCACTGACGGTGCAAACCATCAGACTGTATTTCGTCATGGTACTGGGCTGGCAGAATTTGTGACGTGGGACTGAGTCTGAATAAACTACAGTGTGTGTGTGTGTGTGTGTGTGTGTGTGTGTGTGTGTGTGTTCATGGTGATGAAATGTAACAGCGTGGTCACTGATCAGTGATCTTATTGATCACTGCAGCTCAGTGGCACAGAGCAGTTAGACATATAGGCCTTTCATCTACCTGGAGTAGAAGTGAAAAGGATAAAACAGCACTTTCACATATACAGTTGTGTGTTTTTGCTGACTTTGTCATGACTTCAATGGCATTTTAACAGGTTTGTAGCTAGACTACAAATAGATCAATATATTCCTTTTGACTTTCCCAACAACTCTAAATGTTAAATGTAACCTCATTCTTCAAGTGAAGCTTTAGTGTTTCCAATAAAAGCTATAGGCAACAAGGAGGCTTTGAATGGCTGAAAGTCTAGGTTACAGTTTCAAGGTGACTCAGAAGATGAAGAAAGAAACACACTCGTGGTGGCAGATTATCCCAGCAACAGCATCTGGCCTCGTCTCTCTCCATCTTCTGAGCCCCGTCAGCACCAGTCCCCTTCTGTCCAGCCTGGCGGAAACATTTGTGAAACCCTCAACAAACACGCGCTTTAATGATTTAAAACAAAGATGAACCCCAGAATACTGAAAACAAGCTTTTAAAGTGCTTATTATTGGTTTGAGCTGAGCTAGCTGGGGTTGAGTTTGCTCGGTCATACTTGAAGAGCAAACGCTCGGTAATATTCTGGTCTCTCCACTAATGGTGACGCCATCATGATGGAGAGCTCGTGGTTTTTCTGGAGGTGGTGGTGCGGATGGCAGAAATGGTTCAGGACAGATAGTTTAGGGGACAGGAATCCATTTGTGAGCGCTCCCACAGTGGGATGAAGCCAAGCATACATCATAATTTATGTGACAAATGAGTTTCTATCACTGTTTATTAGTCTGTTTTCCAAGACATTCTCCCTCAAGCATCCACATAACACTGAGGAGACAAAAACAAACCCTGAGTCTCAGACACATGCCCTGACAGACCTCCAGCAAATACAGCTGTTTTTCTGCATGCGAGAAAGGGCACAGTCCAGACTTGAACCTGATCAGGTGACAGGGACCTAGTCAGGGTTGTTGTTGAGGAGGAAGTCCGGTCTCTCTTCAACCACAGCTTCACAATTAAAACCTCATCTCCTCTCATTTACATGGAAAACTGAGCTGCAGCATACATTTGATCATGTTAAAGTTACACATAGTGGCTTTTTAAATGGTGGATGTAAGTAGTTTTGTCGTAGTCTCAGAGTCCTGAAAGTTGGACTTTTAAACCAGGGAAGGGTTTGATTACTGTATATATGCACACATGACAAATAACTGCTTCCCTGCAAAAAACTGAGAATTTGTAAAAATCAAGCAGAGAACAATAAAACATACATATATTTAAAACCTACAATGTTTTAAAATGAATTTATGAATGAATATTTTATATGTATATATTTATATATAGAGAGAGAGAGTGGGGGCAGATGAATGAATGTAGTGTGGAAGATATTTAAACTAATATACAGTTTTACAGTTATTAGTTTTCTTCCAACTGATCTGGGGGTGGAGGGGTTAACTAGAAATATTCAGATAAGAAAGTGAAGCGAAAGTACTATTACAAGTAAAGGTTTAAATATTTGATAGATAAAATAGATCAAAGTGTAGAAGAGTCATCGGGATTTTGTAGTTTAG
>NW_018128050.1:1017774-1031489 GCF_001952655.1 Monopterus albus
CAAACTAGAAAACTGTGTAAATGTGCTTTGTTACTCTGCTGGTGCTGCTTGGACGTGGACGGCTGCTTCATGATGTGGACTCAGTCTGATCAGAAACCCAACAGACCGAGGCCGAGGGGCCCTGAGTGAGGTTCCCGTTACACATTAAGCCACATCCATCTAAAAGAAGCGCAACACGTTCTTGTGATGGCAGGTGCACGCGGGTGTCATATTTGTACTTTGTGCTTGGAACCTATTTCTTGAAGGGGCGACCGTCCAGAAAACGGGCTATTTAATCAGCGCCTGTCACGCCAGATAATCCTCCTGCTACTTTCCTTGCCATAAAACAGAACTGGCTGGTTTGTAGTCTAGTCACAACAAATGTCAGGCCTCTGGAAATCATGTGGTGACATCGACGTTTTACTTGTGGAGCTCCGGGGGCTGCGTCTTTAAAGTCCGACACTGCTGCATGTTGACGTGAGAAAACTGAGCGTTTGTTCGGCGTCAGGAGCCTTCGGCCCTTTTTAATTGGCCCCCGTTTAGCCGAGCAAGAAATGTGCTGAATTTCAATATGTACCCTTAAAGACGCCTTAGTACTGCTGCTGTTAATTACGACCGCGTGTGCGTATGTCGGGAGGGTCTGGTAACTGAGGCAGACAGTGGGGGAACGTCTTTACTCCTGTCGGAGCAGGTCGCCCTGCAGCCAGTCCGGCGACCGAAACCGGCACATCAGGAGCGCACGCCGCCTGTCCACAGCGGCTCCGACCGGAGCTGATGAAGCTCGGTCACTTTGGAGCATCCTGATGGCTCAGCCTCCCCGACGCGCATGTAGCTTGTTAACGTGAGTCTTTTGTCGCATGCTGTCGCCGAATCTTTCCTATACCCGTTGTCACTTTGACTTCGTTTGGTGTTGCTGCACATCCTGCCTTTCTCAGACTTCTGAACCTGTGGAGCGACGCTGACAAGACTCGAGTCTGCCGAGCCCTCTGTCTTAGAAGCAGCAAAAGAAGCAACTGAACTGACAAATACAGGAAAAAAGACTGGAAACACAACATGAGCAGCTGCAGCATCCTCGCACACATCGAAAACCTGCCACCAAAATCCCATGCCCTGTTTTCTTATTCCCCTCAGTGTCAAAACCACACGCTGAGGGGCCACAGCGCTCAAGGACTACCGCAGTCCTGCCAACTCACCCCCACCACACGCACAAGTCGGACAGCGATGAAACACTCACCAGCAGAAGCCGAATCCATCACACCCGTGCAGGCGTTCCTCGCATGGTTGCAGCAGCTCGGGCGTTTTATTTAAGGAATGCAGCGCCGCGCGTTAACATCCAGCACGAGCAGCGTCTCTCCTGTTTTCCTTGAGCATCTCCGAGAACAAACGTCTTCTCTCTGCCTCTCCACAGTGACAGGGAGATGGGGGGGGCACTGGGAGAGAGAGGGAGACACACAGAGTGAATGATAGGTTGTGTTTGTCTTTCCTCCATCCTTCTTCTCCTCTGCTGTTGGAGAGGGGCTCATCCATCACTCGGTTACACACAGGCTAACATACACCGATGCGCACAAATACACACACTTATACACACATGATGATACATTCAGCTGCCGAGAGACCGGCCAATGAGCGTTCAGCTCCACGTCTGTGGATGAATACAATTGGCTCTGTGAGCCGTCAGTCGGCTGATCCCTGTGTCCCCACAGCAACGACGAGGAGGAGGTGATGGGGTGAATAAAGGAGGAGGAGGAGGAGGAGGAGGAGGGAGAAAAATGAGGAAGAGATTAAAGAAGAACACGAGGATGAAGAAAATGAAGGAAATGAATCAGGAGGAGGAAGCTGAGGAAGATCTGGTGGAGGAACAGGTGGGGGAAGAGGAGGAGAAAGATAAAGCCTCGTCTGTCTGTCTGTCTGTCTGTCTGTCTGTCTGTCTGTCTGTCTGGGAGGGACTCACTGGGACACCACATGCCGCTGGTGGTTGCTGTCTCAGACAAAGGGACCAGAGTGAAGTATCGGTGTCTCACTGCCCAGCCTGCCTGGTAAAGTGTCTGGCAAGGTGCTGAGATTTCAGCTGGTTTTCTGACCTCACAGTCAGATTCTCCACGCATGTCTCCGGTACTTTCAGCGATTCAGACCAGTCTGCTGTTGTGCTTATTGTCATCTGTTTCCTAGTTGGAAGCACAGTCGATCCAATCAGAGCGTAAACCAGTAGATTACTTTATGAACCCCCAAGGGAAAATTCTGGAAATAGGGGGCAGAAGTGGGGAGTGGGAGTCACCAGCTGCGTGTGCCGAATGTCGGACTTTTTTCTGTAGCGACAACACTCAAAGCAGGACATTTCTTTATTTGAAATGACAAGCATTAACTGCTTCTAGCAGTTTCTACATCCTCCTGTTTGGACTGAAAACAGCAGCGTCGGGGTCATCTTATACATCGGTCACTTCTGATTCAAGCAAAACAACTTCACAGCCAAGCAGAAAAGAACTAACATGAACACAAGGTGAGACTGACATGAAAAGGAGACAGCAGCTCACCGCACCAGCAAACCATTTTATTTAAGAGAGACTGTCCACTTGAATTAACATGAAATGATGTAAATGCCAGAGTTAGCCAGAAAGGCGTGAACACTGTAGGGGTCATGCATGTGCCTGCGACCTTGGTGCATGTGGCTGTACACATAGAGTTGGAGCCATAAGAAAAAAAATCACGAGGTCATACAACAATAAAAAATAAGCTGCATGTGTCAGCCACAGGAAGGCGAAGCTGCTGCACCCTCAGCGCCCCCGTTCGCTGCTGCTATACTTCCCCAGACGTTTGTCATTTGAAATGCAGAATAATTTGCATATTAACTTTGAAAATGCTCAGAATGCCCAGTTTTTCAAGAGCAGAGAGCCTCGTCAAAGTCTAGTGAAACCTGCTCTTTAAGGCAGTGATTTCTTAGTAGTTTTTTATGGTTTTTAAAATTGCAGCTAGTTGAGTAAGGTGGTGAATCAGACTTGAAGGAGGGTGTGAGATTGATTCCTGTCAGAGCTCTGTCACACACAGGAGACAGAAAAGTCATATCAGTAGTTTCTAGTCAGGTGGTAAAACATGTTAAAGCATCAGGAAAAGAGACCAGAGAGAGGAGAGAGCAGATCAGTGAAGAGTGACTTAGACTGGATCTGATTGGGCAAACACACATCCACAGCCTACTGCGTCACACCTGTATGAGCACGATCTGCTTGTGTTTCCTGTTTGCTTTATGTATGTTTACTGTCCCCTCAGGTCTCCCAGGAATCCCCAGCAGAAGATCATCAAACGGGTCATTGGCCTGGAGGGGGACTTCATCAGGTAGGAATCAGCCCTGTACAACTTACTGAACCTCTGAGTGAGCTGCTGTAAAAAGCACTGAGAGAGGAGCTGGTGACTTTGACATCACAGCTGCTTTGTAACAAACTGAAGGTGTCCTGAGGTTGGTGTGAGACAGCAGTCTGTTATTCAGGAGAAACCACGGCTGCCTCACCTTTAATTGTATCACTCTGCAGTCAAGTGGTTTGCTCCATCACACTGATTTCTAATCGGATTAACTTACCTCATGCCACAATAAATCCCTGCTCGCTTCCTGCACAAACACAAGTCACTCACTAAGGTCACAAACACAGAGGGCTTAGCAACTCTGTATTTTTACTGTTTACTGTGGCAAGCACAAGGAACATCCTGTTTGGGTTGCAGTTGTAAGACAATGTACACACTCTCACACACTGGGTTATACTGCAGCAGCACATTTATTTTTAGTTGTCTCCATGAGCGGTATTTACTGTATGATCCACAAAGTTGTTTGTACAATATTATGACCCACAGTGAGGATTTATTGTTTGGTGACCTCTGGTGATCACAGTAACGCAGTAAAGGAGAAAGACTGGTGAAGGCTGTGTGCTAGTAAAGTGGCCACTTCATGCAAAACCAGCTGACACCAATGCAGGTCCCTAATGCACTTACAAGCTCAGTCCACAAGGGGGCGACATTTTCTTATCTCCACCTCCACAACATGCCCCTCCATGTGCAGTGTGCCTGTGTCCCCCTGGTGAACCCCAGTGCTCCCTCTCTGTTGGCTCTGGGTTTGGTCTCCACCACCTCCTGAGGGAAACCTCTGGCTCTGGAGCTGCTAAATGCTCCACTGTGTTCCCCAACCGGTCTCTGACCGGCTCTGTCTGCTGGTTGAAGCTGAGCAGGTCGCGGACAGCGGCTGTGTAGAGCGTCTCCTCTGACAACAGCAGCTTCCTGCTGTTCCACACGGAACCAGGACAGCAGAGCTGTGGTTCGACACCGTAAATCTGTGTGAAGTCGAGGGCAGCTGCAGGTTCAGCTGATGGTCTACCATGTTCATCACTACCATGCGCACACACACACCTTTATCACTGTGTCGTGGTTTTCACATTACCTTTTTCTACTGTGGAATTATTAAAATATTACTTGCAGCTGGTTTAAATAACCTTATATTTGTATGATTGTCTCCTAAATTTAAGATAGTTGGACTGTATTTTATATAGCGCTTTCTCACAGTGTGTTGCACTGGCCAAAGCGCTTTACAGAAGATCATACACCATTCACCCACCGATGACGACAGGCTGCCATGCACCGGGAGCAATTCGGGGTTCAGTGTCTTGCTCAGGGACACTTAGGCATGCGGGGAGACCGGGAGTCGAACCACCAACTTGCTGGTCAGGAGACAACTGCCCTACCTCATGAGCCACAGCCATGCCCAGTTGAGAAATTTAAAGGGACCAAAGTGGTTTCAAAGTGATCTTTCAGTATAGCTTCAGGCTGATTTACTTGTAGATTGGTTGTGTTTTCATCAATTGGGTTATCTTGATATTTTGTTAATTTTGTACCTTTTATATTAATGACCCAACAATAACACCCAAACAGTGCACTTACTGCTCCTTACTTTATTCAGGTAAAACTCAACTGCTCTTTATTGAATGATTACTCTTAAAATCACAGAGCATGTGCTGTGTGTTCTTGTGGTGTGGATGAGTGTATCTGCTGCTTGTGGGTCAAACCCTCAGTAACAAGACACTGTGTCCAGCTCAGGTTAGACACTGGAAGACGTGCATTGGCATGTTATGAAAAACAGAGTTGTGACTGGAGGGCTCAACATGCTCATTCTGCTGTGTGTGAGCTGTGTTGCTACTGTTGTAGAGCAGTTTGTCAGTTCCTTACCTGTCCTTAGGACCAGGTCAAAGTAACATCCAGTGGGCCTACTGTGACTGCACTGCAGCTCGTGTGGGCTCGGTCAGTGCAGCTTGCATAATTTCTGCCAGTGTCAAATTGTAATTGTTGGTTTTTTCAAATTCTGCCCAGAAGTGTCTGAGATGTTCCAGTGACGACAAACCGAGAGACTGTCCTGCCACCTGATCTCAGTCTGGAGTTAATGTCGAGGCCATATGCTGGAGGCCCAAAGAAAGTCAGGCGGAACATTTGCAAATGGAGGTAGAGGTGGAGTGTGTGCAGCAATGTTCATAAAAAATTACAGCACTTCATCACAAAATATCTGCTGGGCTGAATTCAGAAAACACAGCCTGATGTGGCTCCACTGCTTTTGAGTCTTCATCTCGGCTGACCAAAGCTGGTTAGCATAAGGCTAAACCCACTGAAGGCAGTCGTGCTTGGTTCGGCTGCAACCCGTTCTTATTTCTGGAAAAAAAAAAAAAGCCTGTGCCAATAAATAAATTCAGCTGCTGGGCTGTGGCCAGCATCAATATTTATGTATCCAAGGCCTCTTTGCTGAGACCAGCACACACGCATAAGGAATCACAGATACACTTCCATTGAAGAAGCCACTGAGGATATAATTCACAGTGTTCCCTGATGAATGATCAGTCAGAGCTGGAAGAGGCCTGTAACAGTCCAGAGGGATGATGAAGGGCGCTGCACCATCTCCTCATAAACAGGATCTGATTGAATCAAGATGAGATGAACACCTCCTCCACCTTTATTAGTCTCACTGTCCTCAGATCAGATCTTTGAGCGATTGGGCGATGACAGGAAGTGACACCACTGGGACGATTTAGAGGCTGGTGATTAAGGGTAATGAAATGGAAGTGGTAATTGTGCCGGGGATTTGAGTTGCCATCAGTACGGACCTTAACTGCAATTATGTGATCTTTTCTTTTTCTCCAGCAGTTGTTCATCCCGTTAGAAACTTTCAGCATTTTTTGGCTTTGGTGTCCCTGTTTGTTATGCAGACCCTGATCATACCAAAAGGATGCATTTCATAGTGATGCTTTGCTGCACCTGCAGAGTTCCGACAACACCTCCAAAGATTTTCCACAGATTTTGAAAGTTAGAATCTCAGAATGCACATGTTTGCCCCCGCCTGCAAGTGTGCAACAGTTGTGTGATGATGTGAATGTTTTTGGTCATTTTCCAAGCCAAGGATCCGACATTCCCATCCTCTTCCCACCTTGACCGGCTGGTTGCACGTACCTGTCAGGCACTACTTTTTAAGTCCTTACACAACAATCTGTGTCACGTCTCATGTTGCCTTCTAGAGCTGCTCCCCTCAGTCGCCTGTGTGAACGACCCAGGTTAATGTCTGAGCAAAGATGATGTCTCGTGATGAGCCGGTCTGAAAACGAGCACTGTTCTCCCAACTCCCCCCACCCTTAAGTTTTTAGGCAGCGGTCGGTCAGTAGCCGACATTTGAACAAACTGAATTTTATATTTCAGTAGCCACATGTCCTTAAATTTTGTGGTGCTGGTTCACACTTTGTCTTGAAACGTTGAAGAAATAAATTCCCAAAATTTATATGAAGAAATTTCTTTCAGCCTGCTCAAGATTATTTTAGTTCTATTAATGCATAATTTTTATGCTGAGTTTTGTTTTAAAAAATCACTGTTGGATAATATATATATATAATATGCAGATTCTGTTTTGGCCTGCTGATAAGCTTGCGGTGTGATCAAGTTTGGACACACCTTCCCATTCAGAGTTTTATTTTCTCACGCCCTCTCTCATGTTAGAGAAGAACACTGACGGCCGATATCAGAACTGGGACACACTGACTGAGAAGTTGTGTCCTGTCCGTTGATGACACCTGCAACCACAGCAAATGTGATTTTGATGCTCCTGATGTAATATGGAAATACATGCACCCACATAACATTAAATGACTGGCTAAGACAGCGGGACAGGATGTGGTGTCTCTCAGCTACATCCCCCATTTTCAGACCAGCCAGTCAGCCTTGGCTGTGAGGAAAGTAAAAAATGTAAACCCACAATAGTTAGAAACAGGGTGTTGTTATGGTGACATGGTAAGTCACAAAGTGCTGTACCATCCGTACCTATACAGTTTCCAGCCGCTGCAAACTCTTGCACTCAGTCACATGTAGGTGACGTCAGTAAAGTCTTTGAGGGTTCAGGGCTTAAGACCTTAGGAGGGGCTTGGAGATTCAGCCTGGCTGTGTTGGCATCTAAAGCTAATGTGTTTGTTTTGGTGACATTAGCGACCTAGCATGGTCATGATTTTACCTTTGTATTGCCTTATGATATTAACTTGGGAGCTATTCTTTGTGTCACATGAGCAGAGACCAGAATGCAGAATGGCCTACTGCAGAATTAAAGATTGTAATCACTGGATTTTAATCATACATACTTTAATGCATATGTTGCTGTGTATTGCTGTGTTTCATAATGTACATGCAATAATCTACAAAGTAAATCTTTACTAAATGTAGCGAATTAGTAGTATAATAGAAAATGGAAATTCTCAAGTTCCACGGAGTTGTACTACTTGAATACATATACTTGGTACTGTTTACTTCTGCCAGTATGTGACACACCAAAGCTGCTGTCGCTTATTTCTGTTAAGGCACAAAAACCCTCTCTGAACTTTTTTAAATTAAAGGCTGCTCGAGCTTTTGCAACCAGAGCTTGGTTGTGTTTCAGCTCATTACTAATATTCAGAAGCACTGCTGGGTTTCTAATTGTTTTCAGTGAGCTGAGATGAAAGTCTGGGCTGTGGGCACACGAGTGACATTAGAATGAGCTAAGAACATTTAACCAAAAGTCATCTGTAAAAGTTGAACATCATTAGATTCAAACCACAACCCGGATTTTTCTTTGTCTTTCCTTCAGGACTTTGAGCTACAAGAACCGATACGTTCGAGTGCCTGATGGCCACTTCTGGATCGAGGGCGATCATCACGGACACAGTCTGGACAGCAACAGCTTCGGACCGGTACAAAGTCAACCTGCTGCTCAGCTGCTCTGCCTCCTGACTGGTCCAGAGTTCCTCTTCTTCCTCTTTCATGTGGTGGAGATCGCAGTCCTCTCGGTCCAGATTGGAGCCCTCCCGGTCTAGACTGCGGCTTTCCAGAAGGGGGTCCTCTTCTTTAATCACCAGTAGGTGCTGGATGTCTGCAGGGAACAATAAACACACATTATGGACAGCTGTGACTTTATA
Source organism: Monopterus albus (assembly GCF_001952655.1). NCBI lineage: Eukaryota > Metazoa > Chordata > Actinopteri > Synbranchiformes > Synbranchidae > Monopterus > Monopterus albus. Next base: position 1,026,198 of record NW_018128050.1, read on the forward strand.
CTAACACTGATATCACTGGTATCTTTCCTGAATGTCAGTCAGATCACTGATGATTCCTCTGCAGATCTGCACCAGCTATAGTGTTATCACCAAGAACTGGTGGTGGAAGAAGTATTCTACTACTAGTATGTAAAAATACTAAGGCTGTACCCAGTTAAGAATTTTGTCAGTCAACTGTTAGCCATTCAATGCGATATATAAATATAGTAATGTAATGTCTCTGATACTGGATCATAGTGACTGATGCGGTTACTGTGTTCATAGCTTTAATGCTGCAGCTGGTAAAGGTGGAGCTGATGGTAACTACCTTATATACTTATACTGTGAAGTACTTTACATCCTACTGGGTAGCTGGTGGATTTCCTACCAGGGATTCAGTTCAATTCAGTTTTATTTGTATAGCGCTAAATCCCAGCAAAAGTCATCTAAGGACACTTTACAAAGTCAATTCTAAACCTTACTGCTATTATTATTATTATTACAGAGGGAAAAACCCAACAAATACCCCTGAGCAGCACTTGGCAACAGCGAGGAGGAAAAACTCCCTTTAACGAAAGAAACCTCCGACAGACCCCGGCTATTATGGGTGGCCTTCTGCCTCGACCGGTTGGGGTGAGCGGATAGAGGAGAGAGAGAAGAAGAAAAGCAACAAGACAGAGAGAGAGAACCTCAGAGCATCATGCCCCCCCAGCAGTCTAGGCCTATAGCAGCATAACTAAGGGAAGGCTCAGGGTCACCTGATCCAGCCCTAACTATAAGCTTTATCAGAAAGGAACGTCTTAAGTCTAATCTTAAAGGTAGAGAGGGTGTCCACCTCCTGAACTGAGACTGGGAGTTGGTTCCATAGGAGAGGAGCTTGATAGCTAAAGGCGCTGCTTCTATGTTCCTGAAACGCAGCTGTCAGGTTCCTGACTCTTCCTAACAGGCATCACCATCTTGCACTTTACAAAATCATATCATCTTAGTTCTTGCTGGATATCTGAAGCTGCAGCCTCACACCTGACTGTTTAATGCCCCCAGCAAATGCCCATACCAGGGGAAACGTGAGTAAAACCCTTAAACCAATAGCATACATCTGAGAAGGAGGTCTCATCTCATTCATATTAAATCTGCCTGCAGTGCTCGCTACCACCCAGCACAGATCTTACACTCAGGAGCACATCAGTCCCACAGTTGATGCGCTCAGCTTCTGGGTCGATCAGAAATAGGCCGAAACAAATGAAAAAACACCCACAGTCTCTACATAGAGTATGGAGTGGAAACTCCACATGGGATGTACTTTAGACTTAGACTGTAGTTTATTTGGCCGGAGGTGATAGGTCGCATCACTGGCGGGGGACGAAGCAGCTTACAGGAGGGAGGTGGCCGGTCTGGTGTCATGGTGCAAGGACAATAATCTCAGCCTCAACGCGGACAAGACGAAGGAGATGATAGTGGACATGAGGAAGGAGAGGAGATCTCATCAGCCACTGTTCATCTGGGGGCTTGAAGTGGAGAGGGTGAGCAGCTTCAAACAACTTCTACAGCTGCATCATTGAGAGCATCTTGACCAGCTGCATCACTGTCTGGTATGGCAGGACTACTGCTATGGACCACAAGCACCTGCAGAGAGTGGTAAAGACTGTGGAGAAGATCACCAGGACTCCACTGCCCTCTCTGCAGAGCATTTACCACCGCAGGGTGTGTAGGAAGGCTGCCTCCATCCTCAAAGATCCCACCCACCCCCAGCACGGACTGTTCGCCTGGCCAGAGGTTCAGAAGTGTGAAATGCAGGACCTCCAGACTGAACAACTTTTTCTTTCCCTCTGCCATCAGACTCCTAAACAGCTGAGGAGTTTATTACCAGGAAATACATCATGTACTGTCGACCTGTACTATTTACATTCTCAGTTTGCATATGCATAATTGCACATTGACTGTTGACTGCTGCACATGCTGCTCCCATGCAGCATACATTCTCTGTTATATTCTTTTTTATTATATTGCTGCATTTGCTGCTTAAAGTGCCTTAGATTTAGTGTTACTTATTTATCTACTTTATATTTCATTTGTATTTTGTGGCATTCATGTGGATGGCAAAGTAAGAATTTCATTGTACAGGGAAACACGTTTCCTAACTGTGCATATGACAAATAAACACTTTGACTTGAACTTGAAGATGGGCATTTCCCATCTAACATTTTTACATCAAGGTTTTGATCAATAGCAGTGAGTCAGCCAGCTGCTCAGATTTCCGCCTTTCATGGCTTCATAACAGAACATGAAAATAGGAACTGTTGAACAAAGCAAAGAAGAGATGAGAAGGAACCAAAGAAGGAACTGGAAGATTAAAGAGGAATTCAGGGAACTTGAATCCAAACCAGGGAACCACAGAACTAACGATAATGGAGGAAGGATAAAAACAAAGAAAGAACTATCATAAACTAACTGTTGAATCAACAAAAGAAATGAAAATAAATAAATGAACCAAGGAACCAAAGAGGACCTACCTCAGGAGGTGGTGGAGACCGTAAATAAATGAACCAAGGAACCAAAGAGTTGGTGGAGACCATGGAGCTGATGAGGAGGAGAAGGAACCAAAAAGATTTGGTAGCACTTTGTGGGCTTTGTGGTTCTGTCACTCCTACTGTCAGAACTCAGAGGCAGTGCCCAAAAGGGATTTCTAAGCTCTGTTGTCATATGTATGCTGTGAAAAGCCCAGTGAGCAGTACAGCAGCACCAGCAGGCTGAGCTGGATGACACACTGTAGCACAGTACACCTGTGTTATCTGTAGCCGATATCGATCCAGCATCAGCTTGACTTGTGTTTTTTTTCCCAGGTCTCTGTGGGCCTGCTTCACGGTCGGGCATCCCACATCATCTGGCCACCAAATCGCTGGCAGCGAATCAGAGCGTCCCTACCCGCCAACCGAGGACCACTGGACACCGAGGAAGACGAGGGATGAGGACACATTACACACACACTGTTGTAACTGTACTGTTGTAAATGTGTGTAGGATGCAGTGTTTGGTCATTGTTCCTGATCCCAAGTCAGATTTTTCCAGTGCTGTCATGTGACCTGCAAACTGGTTGGTGCTTTGTTGTTTTGCCGCCCAGTTGTTAATGACAAGGACTCAAACCTTGACGCCTGCAGGTCACAGCCACACAGAGGGCTGAAGTCCTGACCTCCAGACGAGCAGTCATCCAACACAAGTATTTTGATAATCGATTACCTACTTAAAAGTCAAATATTCTCTGGTTCTGATGATTTTCTGCTTTTCTCTGTTTCTTATTACTGGAAACTGAATATATTTTTTTTGTGGACTTTTGTTGGTTGGATTAAACAAGAGACTTGAGAACATTGCACCTGGTGATGTTATTAATATCTGGCATTTTTTGAGCCAAACGGTCTGTGCGTAGTAGGCAGGTGAACTCATAATAAAATCACCCTTTGTTGCAGCACTATGCTGACTTCTGGCTCTTTCTCTGCAGATTAGTTTCATTATTCTCTAGGAAGTAATCAGTGTGTTCATGGGGTTTAATGTCCAACATTCTAAGATCAGTGAGAACCTTGATATTAGAGTCACTGGTTAATGTGATGGCATTGAAAAGCACACCACAGCTTCACTGAAGTCTTTCCAGCACTGACTGCGTTAGCTATACTGCTTGTTCCTACTTCAGGACATCCACCCCCACTCTGCTGATGCCATCTTTCCAGTGTTTTAGCTCTTTTTTTTATTTCCTGCTACTGGACAGACATCAGCTGATGTTGGCCACCAATGCCTTCAGCAGACCGTGGTTACATGTTTCTAAGAAAACACTGAAAAAGCTTCATAGGTAGGGTCTGACACAGTGAAATGTATTCCCCTTTAAAGAGGTAGCAGAACCTTGCTGTCAGTGCAGCCTCCATGTTTGTGACCTCTCAGGGTCACTTGAGGACAAAGCAATTTTTGTTTATATAGGAGCTTTCTAAACATATGTGACAAACCGCTTCAGAGGTCCAATCAATGACAATAAAAAGCAGTCAAGGTAAAATAGATGTGGGGGCGAGGGGGGCATGAAGAGTAAAACACAACAATACAGTAATATAACGGAACCCAAATATAGTGTCAAACACCTTGGAAAGCAGAGGGGTTTTTAATAGTGTGCAGAAAGGGGCCAGGTTCGGAGTAGATCTAATGATATAGGGGAGACTGATCCATAATCTGGGGCTACCGCTGCAGAAGCCTTAGATTTCAGCCTACTTCTCAGAAGCTTTAAGCGCAGCTGATACAAATATCTTAGGGATCTTCCTGAGTTATGAGGATGAAGACTCTCAGAGAAGTATGATAACGGAGCGAGTGCATGAACGGCTTTAAAAAGCAACAGCAATAATTCAAAATCAGCCCTTTGCCAAACAGGGAGCCAATGAAATGAGGCTAGAATTGGAGTCGCGTTCTTATTTACGAGTTCTGTAAGAAGGCGAGCTGCAGCATTGTGAGCCATCTGAAGTCTGGATAATAATACCTGAGGGATACTGCAGTGGCCAATATCTGATGTGAAGTAAATGAATTCAGGCAAATCATTCCAGTTCCATTGATCATTTATTATTACAAAAATTCAAAGCAGGGGATAGAACCACTGTCTCCTATCCACTGTCTCTGCAGAGAAATAAATAAGAGAAAATTGCCAAAGTCAGTCATTTAGTCAAATTGTCAGTCAAAAGTGCTAGCTCCCTATCTTTGCCTGCTTGTTCATCCGTGCTTTTGTCCCTCTATACCATAACGCACTACTTTTTTTTAACTAAGACACACAAGAGCAGCAACCGCTCGCCCCCCGTACCCTCCCATCCTGCCTCCTTTCCTGTTTTTGTCCCCTTGATCACGTCAATTCTCGAACTTAGCTTCTCTTTTACGGGAACACTCTGCGATGTTCTTAATAACAGGAAGGGCTGACTGACCGATTCTCTTAGAGTTCACTAAGACACACATTTTATGTAACAAAAGTCATACAAGCACTTTTTTTTAACTCATACTGAGGCCTAGCTATAAATGTAATGTCTGTGTATAACAGTGACGTGCGGTCAGGGGAGGCAGGCAATCTTGAAAAAAAAAAGTTAACCATAAAATATAATAAATGTTAATATTTGTCGGCTGGTATGTGTTGTAGGCCCTTTTGCCGTTCGAATCCGATGTTGAAGGATTTTATTTTTCAATAAAGAATAGCAGAATTTCCGTATGTCCCGTTCAAATACATGGAGGAGATGCGCGATGAGGCAGCACTTTGCTGTGCCTCTCGGTGGATCGTGTAATCCTCACAAACTGTATGCGATGC
>NW_018128050.1:1031618-1038475 GCF_001952655.1 Monopterus albus
AAATTCGCAAATCTGGACTTTCAATCAAAACATTTTTGACAGTCTGGACATTTTTGTCCAGAAGGATCTTCTTTATTGAGAACATTTGTTTTAATATTGGATTCGAACGGTAAAAGGGTTTGTAATACATACCAGCTGACAAATGGATTTCGTGTACAAGTAAAGGTAAGACCATAAACTTTTATTATTTCTAGTTAGAAATAAGCTCAACTGGAATAAATTTTAACCTCAAATTAAATATGGGTCACGTTTGTGTGAAGAAGGCTGATATGAGATATAAAACATAACGCATTGTCTGTTAACAGACAATTTGTATTTGTAAATCTGACTAAAAGAGTTAGTGCCTCACTAGCTGTCAACCTCACCGCACGTCACTGGTGTATAACTTGTTTGTTTCAACCACTACAATACCAGTATACAAAGCATTACAGTAGTCAATTCTAGAGTGAATAAAAGCATGTACTGCTTTTTCAAAATCATTGAAAGTAAGAAAATGTTTCACCTTGGCCAGCAATCTCAGCTTAAGTCATGTGACCACTGAGTTAATCTGTCTCTCTACTTTCTTTCAAAGAGCACACCTAAATTCTTTACTTGAGGTTTCAAGAATAATGCCATGGGGTCTAGATCATCCCAATCAGCTGCCGAACTATTCATTTGGACAGGAGTGGAGCTGATTTGCATAAGTCAAACTGAGGGAGCGCTCATGGAAAATTCTGCCAAAAGAAGCTCTTGATTATGTGATGCTAACAGCTGTGCCATGGCGTAATGGGACCCTGGGAGGCGCAAGTGGCCTAAATGCAGATGCTGCAAACGTGTTTTTATATCGCAACGTTCAGGAGAAAAAAACCTGGCAGTGCAAACATGATTCTGGCTGAAAGTGACGCCATCATCCGACATGCTGAAATGAATTTAACACATGGATGAAGTAGCATTGAAATAACAAAGGAAACCTGACTTGCTGTTAGTCACTATCTCACTGAGCAGAGAAAACCTGGCAGAGTTTCCTCTTATGGAAAAAGAGATAATATCTATTTTTTCTGGAGCTAACATTAGCTTAATTGGCTAGTCAAAGTTAATACAATGTTTTAACACTTCTTATTTAACTCAGCAAAATGGCGGTCAGCAGCCAGAGATAAGTCTTTTGTTAAACTACAACCTACTAATCATTCTTCCACGTTACCACAGTGAACTTGATGAAGCTCAGCAGTCATTTCCATTTGCTGCTTTGGTTTCAGATGTCAGTACTGTTATTGGGAACGCACATTTCTCCTACTGTGACAGCCTCGTTTCTCTAGGAATGTGGCTTTACACCTGGCTGAGACATGGGGTGTCACTATACATGTGCATTCACTCCTCACATCTTTCATGAACAGGGTCACAGGGCTGGAGCCAATCCCAGCTGACACTGGGCGAGAGGCGGGGTCCACCCTGGACAGATCTCCAGTCTGTCACAGAGCTGACAAGTAGACAAACAACCACACTCACTCCTATGGGCAATCTCAAGTCACCAGTCAACCTAAGCTGTGGGTCTTTGGACTGTGGAAGGAAGCCGCCGACACCTTTTCACATGGTGACATTTACACCAGAGTTTTTCCCAGTTGCACAGTAACTTGTTACCTTCTTAATGATAACAATAATTGCTTAGCACTTAGGACACGCTTTAAACTAAAGCAACTTAACAAACCATTAGCTACAATAAAGAGGAGATTTACTAATTACATTCACTAATTAAAACCTATTATTTAAGCTGACTCAGCAGATTTCTTAAACTAGCCAAACAGGATTAGAAAGATCAGTTCTAAATAGCAACTTTGTGTGCTGTTTCACAAAGTTTGGAGGTTAGTTCTTAACAATCCAATTTTTAGAATTGTGTTTCCTCCAGGAGGTTTAGGCAGATGATTTCAGAAGTCAAATGTAATTCACCTTTGCCTGCCGACTCTGTTTCTATTTTGGTTGAGAAATTTTTTTGATTTTTCCCACAGCACAAGAGTGTGTGTATGTGATATGGACTTCAGGCTGGGTTTTGACTAAATATAATCAACCTTATTAATGGTATTAGCCTGAAGATGCTAGTGTTACATGCTGGTATATACTATGTATTTTGTGTTGGCCACTGTGTAGGTCTGTTGCTGTTGTCGGGTCAGTGAGAAAAGTACTGGATGTAGAGGTGGTGAGCTGTTATCTCATTTGAAGTTATTTTCTTTGTTCTGCTTCTTTTATACATCAGGGGCCGAATGCTTAAAGCTCAGTGTCGATTCATGACTAAAGCTGTGTGTGCATGCTAAGATAGAAGCAAGCATTGTTTTCATCAGATTTATAAAGCCGCCCAGGTTTTGTTTTATAAATCCGAGTTGTCGTATAATTGGGCACGTGCACAAGATTCTTTTCCACTCCCACATTTAGCCATAAATATTAGTAAACTATAAAAATGCCCTTAATCAAACATTTGCATAGAAAAAACTCTGTGTTATTTATGGTCTTAATGGGTTAAACTCTCTCTGGCCCCTCTCTGCTGATCAGAGCCCATAAATGCACCCTCTGTTCTCTGTTAAAGCGGCCCCCTCTGCTGGTCAAAACCCATAAATGCACTCTCTCCCATCTGTGCTGGGATTTAAACATCATACAACAAGGTTAAAGCTGAATGTGAGCAGATGTTTTGATGCTAGGGAGGGAAATAGTTTCCTGAGTCTTAGCCCTGGCCTGAGGCTGGGTGGCGCCCTGGATTCGTCCCTCCAGGATGTTGTCGGCGGTGACCTCGAGGGATCCAGTGAGCTCATGGTCCTAGAAGATCAGCTTGAGAGGAACCTGTGGAAACACATTCTCGACCTGCTGAGCCTGAGCCTCAGTTACCGGTTCTGTTCTTGGTAGACCAGTTTATCTGTAACTCTGCAGCTGTGGGGGCGTCATCCTGCCCTCTGCATAGTGACTGTGGTGTTGATCTGAGACGGGGTGATCGGGTCAATGCCCAGAACATTGGTTGTGGCCATAACCTCCACTGAGAGCCTGGGTAGCCAGGTAGTGATCTGAGAGCCTAGGAACACAACAAGGTCAAAGGTCAGAGCAGAAAGAGATCACAAAGCTGTGGTGGGGAAGTAAAAATGAAATGGGTCTAAGAAAAGAGAGAAACTTCTTGAACCTGTAAAGAAACAGACAAGACTGGATGACGAGAGATAGGGACTGATCTTTTCATCCAACTGTTAGACAGCCAATGCCTGTACTTCCCAAAATGCTGAGCTGCTACTCTACATTCTATATATTATGTTATATTACACAGCCTTATGTTGGTTTACTGGCCCCTTGCATCGGGATATGTACATGCACATTGAGAGTTGATGTACCAGAGTCAAATTCCTCATGTGTCCAACACACCTGGCCAATAAAGCTGATTCTGATTCTGCTCAAAGCCAATCTGTGCGAGTACAGCTGAGATAGAGGTACATCACTGAGGCTGACAGCAGCTGAGCACAGCCTGATGTCCTGAAAGAACCACTGCTGACAGAAACTCCTTCACTGTGAGGTTATACTGTGATGATCAAGTGTTCCCTTAATTTTTTTTTTTCCGTTTATATTAGAGGTCTCCTCTCTCTCCTCACTTATTTGTTTATGTAGCTATGATGTTAAAACTCAAGAAAAGGTTGTGATAGTCCAGTAAGTGTACTGCCCTGTACTGCCCTTCATCCATTGTTGATTTGGGGCTGTGCTGTATTTACAGACCACTGTTTTCAAGTGGCTTGCTCCAAGATAAGGCTAAAATAACATGTAGTTGTAATAAATCGACTCTTTTCGCCATCGACAGCAGTGACACAGCTAAACATTTTAATTGTTGTAACTGAACCCATGTTAATGTTAGCAGTGTGGCCTGTTTTTCCTGCTTTGAAGTCATAATGTCCAAACCTGATTTATTTGGGACTTCTGCTGGAAAGAAAATAGTGGATACCTGAGGGTTAGGGTTGATGACTGAGGCTTTTCTAAACTGTCAAATTGCTTATTTCACCCACTCTGTGAAAACCAAAGATGTTCAAGTTACTGCACAGAAGAGTAAGAAAAACTGACACTGGATTTAATTTATCTAAATTGTTGCCCGTTAATGAATTCAGCTGTACAGTAGGCTGTACATGAATACTTAAAACATGTTAATGTTATTAATAAACACATTTTTATTTTGAACTTCAGGTACCTTTTACTACAGTTTAATGCAGATAGTGTTGCATGTTGCAGTATTGCTGATTTTAGTTTAAATTTTTTTCTCACCGCTGATTTTTCTCATGTGACATAAATTAAACATCCAATAGATACTGGAGCAGGTGTCCCTGAACGCCTCACGCTGAGTCCGAGGTATTTAACATTCTGCCCCGGACAGCGGCAGGTTGTTGCGCAGGCGCAGCCCTTTCAATCTGCATGAATACGGAGTGAGGAGAAGACGGGAGCACTGGGAGCACTGCGACTAGCAGGACACAAAGGATTGGACGCACCGGACCGGAAACGGGCAGGCGGACATGGATGGACAGAACGCCAGCAGCGGCACCTGCTCCCGGCCGCACGGCACCGGGATGGAGGGCAAGAAAAAGAAGAACATCCCCGACAGGGTGACTCTGAGGAAGGAGATCGGGCTGCTGAGCGCCTGCACCATCATCATAGGTGAGGCAGGAAACTCTGTACAACTGTCCAGGACCAAGTCAGTGTCGTTTGACTCGTACATTACAAATACAAATTAGTTTTAATTTCCTGTGCACCGCTAATGTATCGATCAGACCAAAGAAAGTCAGTTTGGTTTGGTCCCAAGAAATGAGGGAGCCCGTGTTTGTTTGCACGTGTCTTCACATCTCGTGTAGTGGCTCAGACGTGAAGTGACAAACAGCATTGTTCTGTGGAGCTCTTGTAACAGCAGCGACCTCCAGACACAGCTCAAGTAAAGCTGAGCATCATCTAGGCCGGGGGCGGGCTGCGCCACTCAGCTCTTGGATATCACCGTGTGACAGCAGCACAGCTCACTCCGCAGCAGTTTGCACACACTTCAACACAGGCCCTACACACGTCACGCGCTGTGCGTAAGAGCACCAAAATTAAAGTAGCAATCGTTCGTCTACTTTTACGATTAAAGCAAAACAACTACTATAGGTGCCGTCGAACCAATAAACAGTATAGACCATATTTCTCTGAAACGATACAACTAAAGAGATAGTGCTCCCATCTCCCTGCCCTGTGGTTTGTTGTGACGTACCCTCACGCCCCTCATGCCAGCAGATCAGCTGACAGTAACAGCCAGGATTCCTAGCATTTAGGAAAGAAAAGACAAGAGTCGGGTGCAAAGAAAAGGAGAAAATGATGACGCATCATTTGCAGGTATATTCGAAAACGTTATTCCGTACAATCAGGGGTTAAATAGGGTCGGAATCCACAGGAGCCGCCATTTAAATGTCAGATGGCAGAGCTCAACTCCGTCTCCTTCAGCATCACCGCGCTGCTAACTTTAAAAGCCTGGACCTTTCAGACCGCCTCACTCTGACAAACGGAATGTAAAACGCAACTCCCTTTCTTTGACTTTTATAAACCTCGCACAGTAGCAGGACACATGTTCGGTGCGCATTTTACGCACGTGGCGCACCAGCACCAACTTTATTAAATCTTCTGTTATGAACGTTGTGCAAGTTCACACTTAACAAGAGCTAGCTCGAGGTTCAGTTCACAGACATTAAATGAACTAATTCACATTCATAGTCCACAATTTTAAATTTTGAGCTAAGTTCACAGTCCCAAAAAACGAACCAGTTCATGTTCATTTCGTCTGTTTTGATTTTTTCAAACAAGGTGCTGAGCAGTAGAAAATATTTTATCAGTAGAACTTCCTCCTACCCATCACATTAAATGTTCTTCTGCACAATAAACAAAGTAGCTCTTATAGATTCACACTGAAGTCACTGGGAACAGGGCATTTGTGCTTCAACAAGTCCTTTCTACAGTGCTCCCATAACAATTAAGTAACTTAACAGAGCCTCACATGTGAAGATGCTGTCATGAAATTCTTGTTTTTTTATTTTCTGTTCCCACCTGGCTGAACAAGTTTGAGTACCACTGGTATAAGAATCTGTATAAAATGGAAACGTGAACATGTACAGTGTTTGATTTCTGATTGAAATGTCGTCACCTCAGCTGCAGGGCACCTTCATTTTAATTATTTATTTAACCTTTTTCTACCTGGGAAGTAAGTCCCACTGAGGTTTACACTCTAGCAGCATTAAAGAGTTGGAGACAATAAAACACACACCCAGTACTAAAACTGTACAGCAATATATGAATTCTTAACAATTAAGCTGCTTAGCAAAGAACAAAAGCAAGAAGAATCACCAGTCAGTGAATTTTGCTAGTGACACAATTAATTCATTTTAGTTCCAGGCAGGTGCAGCAGAAAACACAAAGGTTTCTTTCCAATCTCTGTCTAAACCCAGGGACACAAGCAGTTTGGTGTCTGTGATCTGAGAGTGTAGGTGAATGAGCTCCGTTGAATAAATTTGTGAGGATAAGGTGGTGGTTTTTCTAAAATAGTTTTCTAAATAAAAATATAGCAATACTCAGACAGCACATGGTGAGAGACAACCAGCCAGCCTGGGGTACAAGACACAATAATGGGTTATGGTTCTAAGGTGACAAAAGAAAATGATAAGATTAAAATTCATAAATAATAAAATTGCAACTTTACACAGCAGTCTATACTCAATAATTCACAATGACAAAGTGAAAACAATTTTATAATAAAGACCAAAAGGTTCTGTTCATTATTTTTATGGACAGAATTTCTAGGCGCAGCCAGGGGCCGGAGGGAGTCCGGTTTGGGGACCACAGGATCTCGTCTCTGCTTT
>NW_018128050.1:1039034-1044617 GCF_001952655.1 Monopterus albus
TGTTTGGAGAGAGAGAAGTCTGGGCATCTTTGCTTAGACTGCTGCCCCCGCGACCCAGTCCCGGATAAGTGGAGGAAAATGGATGGATGGATGGATGGATGGAGACCAAAAAGTGAAATCTCTCCTCTCCAAAAGTATTCTGAGCCTTTCCTTAGTGTTCCTAATATTCTGACCCTCTCATGTATCTGGGGAGGACAAAGATATACAGTAGACACCTCTGAATATAATGTGGTTCAGTACAACGCCACCTATGACCTCAATAATAAACATATAGTTGAATTTATATATGATTTCACCAAAACTGAAATATTTTGAGCTTCATCAGCACAGATGTTAAGGTGTAAGTGTTGCACTGAAGTATATTCATCAGGTGTACCTAATAAAATGGCCAGTGAGTGTATAGTGTAGATGGAGAAACAGCTCCTGTGAGCTTTCCTACCCTCGATATTGCTGCAATGAAATCTGTCCCAGCTGCTTTGCTGACCTGCATTGTCCAGAAATATTCCAAAAGAAGGTAAAGCAACACAATGAATGTTATTCTAAGCTTTTTACCCAAAAAAGGTCCGACATAAGGTCACCAACATTTTGATTAGTAACGGCAATTTAACTACATATTTTCTCTCACTAGCTGTAACCAATTACAGTTACATGTATTTTGTAATTTAATTACACTACCTAGTTGTATGTAATTGGTTACTCCCCAACACTGCTGACGAGTATCCTGTGTGGACACAGCGGAGCTCTGTGGCACAGAAGACGGAGACAGAACTGTTAGTTTACTGCTACTTCGAGTCTGTGTGTGACCTGTGTTGACAGACGAACATAAATATTCCCAGTACCTGTCCTTTATTATTATTATCATGATGTGCCACATTGTAGCATGTGAACATTGTGACTTAAAGTGTGACACCTGCAAGCATTTAGCTTGTTAACAGTGACACAGTTGGCACCCAGCTTGCCTGAAGCAGCCAGTATACTTCATCAGAGCTGCTTGTCAGATGGGGTAATTGGTGATGGATAAACCAAGGCTTTCTGAAACTGAATCAGTATGAAGCAGTTGTGTTGAAAATGGGTCACTGTTTCAGAGCATTTTTATCACAGCAAGCCATCCTCTGCTCCAGACAAATAACGCTGGTTTCACTGTGCAGTGGCTGTGAGACGAGTCAGGGACCATCTACAAAGTGCAGCACTGAACAGAGAAAGACTACTACTGCAAAAATATTCAGTGACTTTACTCTTACTCAGTGTGCTGGTACCAAAATTACTTCACACATCAGTGGCTGTCAGCTGGTTATACTGCAGCCCTTAGGAAGAACATGTTTCTTAAGTTGGGGAAATTCTTATTGTGAAAAATCTTCAATAACTTCATTTGTATACTGTAGTGTCACCAAGGTGACACATTAATGGCTGTGTGCTGATTGTACTACAACACTTAGGCTGGAAAAATATGTTTTTGTATAATTTTGGTGAATTTTTTATTATGAAAAACAGGCTATTCAATAACAACACTGTTAGACAGTAGTGTCACCGCAATCACTCATCATCATGGACAGGCTGGAAACTGCATGGAAATGAATTATTTCTAGGAAGGAAATAATTATTATTTGTAGGAAGCAGCATCAGACAAGAGAAGCAAAGCAATGAGACCAAACCCAAACCTACACCCTTGGTATTCTATAAGAAACTGTCCATCACACCTTCTTCACTGATTGGTCAGCTGTGCAATGGTGAGAAAGGAAGCTTTTCTCAGTTCATTTTTACACAACACTTTAGTCCTGTTTCACATGAACAACAGAGTGCAACAACGTGCTTGGCCAACACATCATACGAGCTTGTTCTTCTCGAGCATAACTTGACTGTAGTTGGCCCAGGGGCAGCACATCATGACATTCGCCTCAGGACAAGTTCATTTCAGTATTAAGAATGTATGAAGAGCAAGCTTTTCACTCCATGCTTCCTGTTTTATGTTTTATTTTAGCATTTTAATGAGCATTATAGCCTCATAATGTGGCTGCAAACTTCTAGCCCAAATGCAGCAAATGTGCTGACTTTTGCCAGGTGAAAAACAACTACTGTTACAGGAACTTGCCTCATGACCTTCTTGGTTCTGGATGAAGATTTTGCCTATCTGAGCTAAATACGCCATGGCTCTGCAAAGCTGCTGTTACCAGCAGGAGGCGGACAACACTTTAGCATATCACCTCCCACCTCTGCAGCATGCCCAGATTAATTTAGGTCTGGTTATGTAACAGCCATCTGTGCCGCTTGGCTGCTTCCTGCCGTGGTACTGGTAGCACTGTAGCCTGACTGTGTCAGATGTGCTGGTACTCTACACCAAATGATGGCCGACGGCCCCTCCTCCAACTCACTACAAGGTTTTAATGATCTGTGTGTAAACGCAGAGGTGACCTGTTGGAATGGTGTGACTTGGGCTGCTCCAAAATTTCACCTGTTATGGTGCAGCAGCAGAAATGTAAAATACATTTCACATGTGAACATTTTTGCATTAAATGGACACTTCTCTGTTCATTTCACCACCATCTGTTAAATTCAGTATTTATTTCAGAAATTAAAATGGTCATGCTTTATTTTACAGGCCCTGTGTTTTCCATCTAATGTCCAGGAAACGTTCGTCATCATTGCCTAAAAATTCCCTGGTATATAGTTATCATTTCTAAGATCTTTCTAAGAAAAGCCTACGTAATTTACTTATTGGGTAAATAGAGTTATCATTGAATCTTGTCCTTTAAAGTCAGAAGGCTGAAGTCCAAGTGAAATCAATGATCTTAGTCTTTTCTGGTTTTGTCAGATCTCCCTTTAGGAGCCATTTCAAGATGTAATTCAAGTAATTCCACACCTCTGATTACAAGCAAAGACTCAAAAGGCGAAAAGACATTTTCAGCATATATGGAGCTCCGCAACCTCTGGCCAGATTCCATGTTGTTGAAGAGCCCACGTCCACCTGGTATTGACATGTGATCTGTATCTCCCCATCTTGTCTAGATAAAGAACAAGTGTTTATGCATGTGGAAAACACACCTGTCAGCATCTTGTACCTTAGGACACTTTCTTTCCATCACTCTCATGTTGAGTTAACCCATGTTTGTCTGTACAACAGGATGCGGTAAACAGTGCGATAGATTGTACATATCTAAAAGCTCTTCTTTCACATTGTATATATGTTTATTAATAGCTTATTTTTGTCTTTTTGTTTTATTTAAATGCACATATCTTTAGCCCTGTGACAGACTGGTGACCTGTCCAGGGTGGACCCAGCCTCTCGCCCAGTGTCAGCTGGGATTGGCTCCAGTCCCCCTGCGACCCTATTCAGGAATAAGGGGTAGAGATAATGGATTTATGGATGCAATATATCAGATATTTAATCAAAATTTACTGTGGGTAAATTTAAGTGTCGGGATCCGTATCAGCAGATACTTGGTATTATAGGAATCTTTTTTCTGGTTGACTTAAAAAGCACATTGAGAGCCACTATACCAGAGTCAAATTCTCTGTGTATTCAGCATACTTTGCAAATGAAGATAATTCTGGTTCTTCTTCTTCTCCTCAGGTAACATCATTGGCTCTGGTATCTTCATCTCACCTAAGGGGGTCCTGGAGCACTCAGGCTCCGTGGGTGTGGCGTTGGTGGTTTGGTCACTTGGAGGCTGCATCGCCACTTTGGGCTCCTTATGCTATGCTGAACTGGGCGTCACCATTCCCAAATCTGGAGGTGACTACTCCTATGTCACAGAGATATTCGGTGGCCTGATGGGGTGAGTGAAGGTGCTCTGCTGCACTTTTTCTGCCATCAAGTGTGTGTTTATGAGAAGAGTTCATTGCTGTGTCAGAAATCGCTCACTGATTCACTGCATGTGGAAGACAGTACAATGTGCCAACACCTAAAATTAGTCTGAATGCTACTCAAATCACTGCTGCCCTTCTGGAAGTGAACTGACCTTTTCTTGGTAATTAGCCTTAGGTTAGTAGCCTAACCATTGATTTTATGCTTCTTCTTACAATGAATCGTGGTCTTGTTTGAGGACACTATATTAGAGCAGGTGTACACCATACATTGTGAGGATGTACAAACTTATAAATACAGTACCTGGGTACTGTGAAGTCCCAGACTTCTTCTCGAGTCCAGATAGTGGAAAGAATTTCAGTCACACACACCAAATATCAAGTGCACATATTACCTTTATTTCAGATGCATCTGGAGATCACAGCCAGCAGCAAAGCAAAATGATCTGAAGTGAAATTACCACAACTGTGTAATATATACTATTCTTCCCTCCTCCTTACACATTCCTACTCATGCTGATCATACAGCTGAAACCAATTGATGTTAGCCAAAAATTCTTTGTCATAATACACAGCTGTACCTCCCTGAAACCAAAGTTACATTCTTGTGATAAATCAGGCACACACACAACGATTTAATAAGCATACTGTGAGATTGTGAAGATTATATTATTAAAACTTATCCTTTTAAGTGCATTTAATTTACTTTCCCTTTGATTACTCCCTCTAAGCAGAGCAGTGCTAGGCACAACTCCCCAGAAGTGCATTTAATAATGAAGTGAATTCATACACACACTTCAACCATGTGAAGGTTATACTTTTATCTCATAATGCAGTGTCTTATTAAAGTAACAATTTCCAAACTATATTAGTGCTTTAGTTACAGTGCCTTGCGAAAGTATTCGGCCCCCTTGAACTTTGCGACCTTTTGCCACATTTCAGGCTTCAAACATAAAGATATAAAACTGTAATTTTTTGTGAAGAATCAACAACAAGTGGGACACAATCATGAAGTGGAACGAAATTTATTGGATATTTCAAACGTTTTTAACAAATAAAAAACTGAAAAATTGGGCGTGCAAAATTATTCAGCCCCCTTAAGTTAATACTTTGTAGCGCCACCTTTTGCTGCGATTACAGCTGTAAGTCACTTGGGGTATGTCTCTATCAGTTTTGCACATCAAGAGACTGAAATTTTTGCCCATTCCGCCTTGCAAAACAGCTCGAGCTCAGTGAGGTTGGATAGAGAGCGTTTGTGAACAGCAGTTTTCAGTTCTTCCCACAGATTCTCGATTGGATTCAGGTCTGGACTTTGACTTGGCCATTCTAACACCTGGATATGTTTATTTGTGAACCATTCCATTGTAGATTTTGCTTTATGTTTTGGATCATTGTCTTGTTGGAAGACAAATCTCCGTCCCAGTCTCAGGTCTGTTGCAGACTCCATCAGGTTTCCTTCCAAAATGGTCCTGTATTTGGCTCCATCCATCTTCCCATCAATTTTAACCATCTTCCCTGCCCCTGCTGAAGAAAAGCAGGCCCAAACCATGATGCTGCCACCACCATGTTTGACAGTGGGGATGGTGTGTTCAAGGTGATGAGCTGTGTTGCTTTTACGCCAAACATAACGTTTTGCATTGTTGCCAAAAAGTTCAATTTTGGTTTCATCTGACCAGAGCACCTTCTTCCACATGTTTGGTGCGTCTCCCAGGTGGCTTGTGGCAAACTTTAAACGACACTTTTTATGGTAAAACATGTGTAATTACGATACCCAGCACTAGC
>NW_018128050.1:1044868-1046377 GCF_001952655.1 Monopterus albus
CTAATCTCACTATGTCCCTATAGGTTAGTTTGTTATAGTCTATGGCAATAACTTCCTTTTGGTCAGAGCTATGCTCTCCTGCCACTGTGCCGGTGTTCACTACCTCACTCTGTTTCTGAAGCGAGACCGTGGTTCCATTTGCATCAGATTCTAAGAAGACAAGTTTAATCAGGGCCTTCGTGTCTGTCCCAGATTGATCCACCCCCAAGATAAAATACAATGTCTTGGGACTATGAGCAGCCCAAGTAACATCTTCTTCATCAAGGCTAGATGGAGCGGGACCAGTATACCCAGTTGTAGTAAGATCAGCAATTGATAGTAAGAGGGGATTGCATTGTTTGGTACCTCTTGTCCTAACTAACTGTCCCTTCATGAACTTTATGCCCTTTTTTTACATGAGAGGGCAAACTTACACCTGGTGGTGTCCAACCTGGCCCAGTCCAGTGGGAGACCCTACTCCATGCATCACACCACGTCCACGTGCCAGGAGTACTTCTATTAGTAACACATTGTGCATTTACTCCAGGCTCTGGACAAAGATAAACATTATACCTCCTCCAACCACAAGAGTCTTTACCACAATTGATCACGTCACACAAATCGAATTGAAATGTTACAGTGGTACCTTTTTACGTATTGTAATTCAAGCCCTCCATCCCTCCATACTTGGTAAGGCAGAAGTCTGTGCTAACAGTACTTCTCTTACTATGGCCACGGGACTGGTCCTCCCAAAAGTTAAGAGGAACAGTTATTACTAATGCAACTACCACTAATACGCCCAAAACTCGCCAGTCTTGCCAACCACCATCCCGAACCATTTTGAGCCTTTTGATTGTTTGTCTAAGGGATAATTAATTTCTCCTGAATACAGGCAGTCTTGGTTCAAATTAATGTTAACCCAGTGGTGCACAAAAGAATGGTTCTTTGCGTTTGGTATGATAAAATTGGGATAATACGCAGCTTTATAAGTTATCTGACCCTTATCTGCGCCTACTGTGAAGATAAATGGCCCCACTCTAATCTTACAGAGCCTCCTCTTTTCAGGCTTCAACGTAGCTAATATTAGGTCCGGGGGTCTGCTCCCTTGTCCAGTTTCCTTACTATAATCCCATGCAGTAATGAAACTTAGCGTGGGGACCGGAGGGACAGGTGTGAAAGTAGGAGTTTCCCTAAACACTGTAATGTCTTTTACATATAGTCCTTCATCTTCCTGTGGCACCAAATTATAAAGGCAACAGTCTTTGCTCATGAAGATTTCACCAACTCGTCTTCTTATCTTCCTAGTCTGCTGTCTTCAATACATCAGGATAGACTACCTGTGTGTCACACAGGTGAGGGGATTATTCTGCCCCTTATCTCACCTGCTCGAGGTCTTTCTGGACTTCTGTCAACGGCCTCATTGGTGCCTCCGCAGGGGCACACTGGCTCCAGTGGTACCACGTCTCTCCCTTACCCTGCATGCGTGCGACGTCCTTTCAGTCACCTTGTAAGGCCCAGTCCACCGTGGCT
>NW_018128050.1:1053367-1071559 GCF_001952655.1 Monopterus albus
ATTTTGGCATCCCTTCATTGGCTTCCAGTGTCTTTCAGGATTCATTTTAAGATTCTTTTATTTGTTTTTAAGTCTTTGAATGGTCTTGCTCCATTGTATCTTGCTGAGCTTTTATTTCCTTATAGTCCCTCTCGGTGCCTCAGATCAGCTGACCAGCTCTTGCTTGAGGTACCGTGGGCCAGGCGTAAACTCAGAGGGGACAGAGCGTTTTCCATTGTGGCTCCTAAGCTATGGAATGCGCTGCCCCTTTACATCAGGCAGGCCGCCTCGTTGGCTATTTTTAAAACTTACTTGAAGACTCACTTGTATGCTTTGGCGTTTGATATGCTATGAGACTCTGTTTGGGCTGAGTTTTGGTTGATAGTATTTTGTTATTTTGCTATGTTGGTTCTTTTATGTTATTTTATTGGTATTTTAATATTGTAGTTGTCACGTTTTTAGATGTTTTGAATTGTATCTTATGTTAAGCACTTTGTTGGCCTCGGCTGTGTTCAAGTGCTTTATACAGTGCCTTGCGAAAGTATTCGGCCCCCTTGAACTTTGCGACCTTTTGCCACATTTCAGGCTTCAAACATAAAGATATAAAACTGTAATTTTTTGTGAAGAATCAACAACAAGTGGGACACAATCATGAAGTGGAATGAAATTTATTGGATATTTCAAACTTTTTTAACAAATAAAAAACTGAATAATTGGGCGTGCAAAATTATTCAGCCCCTTTACTTTCAGTGCAGCAAACTCTCTCCAGAAGTTCAGTGAGGATCTCTGAATGATCCAATGTTGACCTAAATGACTAATGATGATAAATAGAATCCACCTGTGTGTAATCAAGTCTCCGTATAAATGCACCTGCACTGTGATAGTCTCAGAGGTCCGTTTAAAGCGCAGAGAGCATCATGAAGAACAAGGAACACACCAGGCAGGTCCGAGATACTGTTGTGGAGAAGTTTAAAGCCGGATTTGGATACAAAAAGATTTCCCAAGCTTTAAACATCCCAAGGAGCACTGTGCAAGCGATAATATTGAAATGGAAGGAGTATCAGACCACTGCAAATCTACCAAGACCTGGCCGTCCCTCTAAACTTTCAGCTCATACAAGGAGAAGACTGATCAGAGATGCAGCCAAGAGGCCCATGATCACTCTGGATGAACTGCAGAGATCTACAGCTGAGGTGGGAGACTCTGTCCATAGGACAACAATCAGTCGTATACTGCACAAATCTGGCCTTTATGGAAGAGTGGCAAGAAGAAAGCCATTTCTTAAAGATATCCATAAAAAGTGTCGTTTAAAGTTTGCCACAAGCCACCTGGGAGACACACCAAACATGTGGAAGAAGGTGCTCTGGTCAGATGAAACCAAAATCGAACTTTTTGGCAACAATGCAAAACGTTATGTTTGGCGTAAAAGCAACACAGCTCATCACCCTGAACACACCATCCCCACTGTCAAACATGGTGGTGGCAGCATCATGGTTTGGGCCTGCTTTTCTTCAGCAGGGACCGGGAAGATGGTTAAAATTGATGGGACGATGGATGGAGCCAAATACAGGACCATTTTGGAAGGAAACCTGATGGAGTCTGCAAAAGACCTGAGACTGGGACGGAGCTTTGTCTTCCAACAAGACAATGATCCAAAACATAAAGCAAAATCTACAATGGAATGGTTCACAGATAAACATATCCAGGTGTTAGAATGGCCAAGTCAAAGTCCAGACCTGAATCCAATCGAGAATCTGTGGACAGAACTGAAAACTGCTGTTCACAAACGCTCTCTATCCAACCTCACTGAGCTCGAGCTGTTTTGCAAGGAGGAATGGGCAAAATTTAAGTCTCTTGATGTGCAAAACTGATAGAGACATACCCCAAGTGACTTACAGCTGTAATCGCAGCAAAAGGTGGCGCTACAAAGTATTAACTTAAGGGGGCTGAATAATTTTGCACGCCCAATTTTTCAGTTTTTTATTTGTTAAAAAAGTTTGAAATATCCAATAAATTTCGTTCCACTTCATGATTGTGTCCCACTTGTTGTTGATTCTTCACAAAAAATTACAGTTTTATATCTTTATGTTTGAAGCCTGAAATGTGGCAAAAGGTCGCAAAGTTCAAGGGGGCCGAATACTTTCGCAAGGCACTGTATCTAGCAACCTAAATGCTTCAATATTTCACAGTACAGTGTTTGACTGCCAACTTAAATTTGAAGAGAACAAAGTCTTTTCAATAAAGGTCATCAGCGGATACCTTTACTTAGGAAACTGAACTCTTTTGGGGTCTGCAATGTAATTTTATTACTATTGTACTTCACTTCATGGTCCGACACTGAAAACAAATAGATATGCAAATTCTTTTATTCTTTCTGCAATCGGGCTACTGAATGTTGACGTTTCCCAGTACAGGAAAGGACCTCTGTCCTCACAACAGCCACTAATCTGTGTATTTTTTGTCACTGGCTTGTTGTTGTTGTTTCATTAGTGTTGTCCCATGTTTACGTTATTTCGCTTATTTCTTTCTATACAAATTAATCGTCCTGACCAATTAGACAAAGCAGTTTTGGCTGCCTGGGTTAAAGAAGGAAAAGCCCTGGAAAAAGCACTCTACCTCACCAAATTACACTGAAAACAGTAACCACCACAGCTATGTTAATTAATAATAGTAGTAGAGGTAACCCATCTTCATCAGTGACGTGCGGTCAGGGGAGGCAGGTGAGGCAGAGCCTCCCCTGTCAATCTTGACAAGAAAAAAAAGTTAATCATAAAATATAATGAATGTTAATATTTGTCGGCTGGTGTGTGTTGTAGGCCCTTTTGCCATTCGAATCCGATGTTGAAGGAATTTTTTTCAATAAAGAATAGCAGAATTCCCGTATGTCCCGTTCAAATACATGGAGGAGATGCGCGATGAGGCAGCACTTTGCTGTGCCTCTCGGTGGATCGTGTAATCCTCACAAACTGTATGCGATGCAAATAGTGTGTCGCTGTCCCTCTATATATCGTAAATAAAATGCTTTCAAACACTCTGATTATATGCTCTGCCTTGCCATAATCTGGATAATGTTTGTTTATATTTCCTTTACAATCCGCCTTATCAAAATGGAAGATTACATTTCCAAGCTGAGAAAATTCGCAAATCTGGACTTTCAATCAAAACATTTTTGACAGTTTGGACATTTTTGTCCAGAAGGATCTTCTTTATTGAGAACATTTGTTTTAATATTGAATTCGAACAGTAAAAGGGTTTGTAATACATACCAGCTGGCAAACGAAATTCGGGTACACGTAAACGTAAGACCATAAACTTTTATTATTTCTAGTTCGAAATAAGCTCAATTGGAATAAATTTGAACCTCAAATTAAATATGGGTCACGTTTGTGTGAAGAAGGCTGATATGAGATATAAAACATAACACATTGTCTGTTAACAGACAATTTGTTAACGGTTCATTTGTATTTGTAAATCTGACTGTAAAAGAGTCAGTGCCTCACCAGCTGTCAACCTCACCGCACGTCACTGATCTTCATGTGTGTGATGTGAAAGTTTGAGAATAATTTCAGGTCAACGTTTTTCCTGCAGTTTTATGTTCACACAGAATTATTTTTGTTCTGTTCTTTAAATGTGCCTCATGTCCCTGAATGGCCTTGTCTGGTCCAGGTTTCTCCTGTTGTGGAGTGCTGTCCTCATCATGTACCCAACCACGCTGGCTGTAATTGCACTCACCTTCTCCAGCTATGTCCTGCAGCCGGTCTTCCCCAACTGTGTTCCTCCATACATGGCCATGCGGATGCTGTCTGCTGCCTGTGTTTGTGAGTGTGTATTCTGCAATTTCCAAATACAGTCAAGGTTACAAAAGTGTAAAAACTGATTTATGTGTGACTCATGAAGGCCACAAATGCGTATTTGTCAATCTACAGATAAAATCCAGATATACAAATGTGTAAAAACCTTTTTCTGTATGCAGTTCTTTAAAATGTATTTATGAATTGTTAGATGCACATGCAGATCGCCAGACACTCAGATCATGTTATGCACACGTCTAAGGACTAGAGGATTT
This sequence comes from Monopterus albus, assembly GCF_001952655.1. Lineage (NCBI taxonomy): Eukaryota > Metazoa > Chordata > Actinopteri > Synbranchiformes > Synbranchidae > Monopterus > Monopterus albus. The sequence continues at coordinate 1,057,413 of NW_018128050.1, forward strand.
TCTTGCTCTCAGACCCACAGACATATGGTGCATTTAATGGCAGGTGGAAAATTAAGCCGTTTGGCTTTTCAGGCATTTTTCAAGAAATAAAATTGAATTTTAAAAAGCTCTTGGTCAGATCTCTGGTGGTAAGGCATTCCACACTTTGGGAGCAACCAAAAAGCCCTGTCACCCCAGCAAAAGCAAAAGCCTGTCTCAGGACATCTGAAAGAAATTGGAGGACCTGAGATCTCTACAGTGTGTATAGGCAACTAAATGTTTAGCTAAATAGGATGGAGCTTTATCATTGAGGGTATTAAAAATATACAAGATTTTAAAGTCAGTCTTAAAACATATCGGAAGCAAAAGTACAGATGTTCCCACGAGCCTGTTTAATCCATCTTAACACATTAATCTCAGATGGTTAACATAATAAATGTGACACCTGTTGAACACCAGTGAGTTTGCATGTTAGGATACAGAGCTTAGGTGCGTCCTCAGAGAGATGTTGGCGTAGCTGTAGACTCCAGGTAAAACTGAACTTATACATGTATTTGATAAATCAGTATTCAGGTACTGATCAGCATTTAGACTTGGGTGGGTCACAAGGACAAAAACCCCTGAATGTCATCCCTGTTTTAGTGCGAAGTGTTTGTACACTGTGCAGAATATATATGTACATAAAATCAGACCAATAAACTATTTTACTTAAAAATTATCCATAGTTACTGAGTAATTAGTTACCCTGTCGGTGGCTTGAGTCAGAGCTATGGCTCTTGTGTTTCAGTGCTGTTGACATGGGTGAACTGCTCCAGCGTTCGTATGGCTACCAGGATCCAGGACATCTTCACCTTGGGGAAGCTGATGGCTCTGGGCCTCATCATCATGGTCGGCCTAGTGCAGATTTTCAATGGTAACCCTCATAGCTTGTGGCCTAAAGCCGTACTGCTCCCTGAAGGAAGCAAAACTCTAACGTGTGACTTACCTTCCAGGTAACTACGGGGCTCTAACTCCTCAGATGGCCTTTTCCATGGACAGGACACCGTCGGTTGGGCAGATTGCTCTGGCCTTCTTGCAGGCCTCCTTTGCCTTCAGTGGATGGAACTTCCTCAACTATGTTACAGAGGAAGTGATTGATCCCAGACGGTGAATATTCATGCTCCGTAGCAGTGCTGTGACATATATTCAGCTGCTGCCTCAACACACTTTGTGGCTCTGCTTGTCCAGGTTGTTTATGACATTTTGGATAAAATAAAACATAATCTTCATTATGTGTCTTTAACTAGTACACTTTCAGGTTTTTGTGGGGTGATATACCAAGCTGTTGGTGCTCACACCTCCACCAGTGTTAAGTTTGATAAAGGAACAAAGGCATAAGCGCAGATTAAAGAGCAATAATACAATGAGTGACAATCTGACTTTTTTCTGCAGTTGAACCCCTGCCCTTTTTTTAGACCAAGTCCGGTACATAGTTCATTGGTATTTTCTCCCCAGTTTAGTTGTAACCATTTATAACCTGAAACTTTTCTGCACTGTTTGCCAGGACAGGACGATATTTATTGCAAAGCCTCATGTTCATTTCTTCTTGCTGCAGGAATCTTATCACCCTCTGTGTGCATGTGTGTTGGGGGGGAAAGTTTGTTTCAAATCAGATTGTCCTTTTTGAAAGCAGTTTTTGGACATTGAAAAGTGGTTAAACACCAAAGCATTGAGCCCTGCATGTCAGTTATTGTTGGCTGGTATTTTTCACCCACACTAACTGTGAGATTGTGAACCAGAAACAACCCAGCATGAATGTGTGATGTTTAACATTAAAACTGTTTTTCCGTTTCTAGTGCCTTTGATCAACTTTTATGCATGTTTGATTGATTTTTAATTTCACCTGTGCATGGTGTGTGGCCTTGGCCAGGAATCTACCTCGTGCCATCTACATCTCCATACCACTGGTGACCTTTGTGTACACACTCACCAACATTGCCTACTTCTCCTCCATGTCGCCCGATGAGCTGCTGTCATCCAATGCTGTGGCCGTAGTGAGTAACTTGGCCGAAGGGGCAACAACTGTGTGCTGCTTCATGTGTTTGCTGTTGAGATCAGTGGTGAACAACAAACTATTCCTAGATCAGGAACATTACAAGCAAGATGGTGATTGCACCCTGATACCCGGTGGAAGAGCTGAGTGCATGTAGGCTGTCTTTCAGTGTGCTCCCTAGTGTCAAAAAAGGTTACATACAAGTGAGCCACTCTGGCCATCAGCAAGAGAATAGGGTACAAGTTCTCAAGGTGAAATCAAATTAACTGTTAAACCAATGAAACAAATTAATTTCTGTTTATTCAAATACATATGTAATAAAATCCTGTAATTACATTAGATTAATTTGCTTATGTCCAAAGTGATTCACAATAAGTGCAGCTAAACTGAGTGAGATCCAGATATCAACCAGGATTGGCAGTGCATCCCTTTTAGACAGTGGCTAAAACCATGTTCAGTGCTATGAGAATATGAGACACAAGTCTGAAAAAGTGGTCATCAGCATGTGGTGGAATATGGACAGTGAGTTGGTTCATTCCACCACTGTGAAGCAAGAAGAGCCTTGACTGAGGTGTGCAACCACAGGCTCCTCCTCCAACTGGGTGCTCCAGATTTAGAGTTTGACCCAGGCTTGGAGGTAGGAAGGAGCAGTTCCTTTTACTGCCCTGCAGACCTGGGGTCTCCAGCAAACAGAAATTTAAAGTAGTCCAGACAGGAAGTGCCTGGAATGAGCACTTGGGTCATTGTGAGAGAGTGGCAACTCTTCTTGATACTGTAAAGGAAGAATCAACAGGAGCTGACTCCTGCTGTGATGTTTGCTGAGGACCACAGTTTTTTCATCCAGCTTCAGTGCCAGCTTCTTTGCCATGTTGTTGCCACCAAGTTATTGTCATGGTTTCAGTGAGGGACCCTTCCCTTGCAGGAAGAGAAGCAAGCAACGATTTGTTGGAATGCGGCTACAACATCCACACAGTGCAACCTCGTGGCTCTGTTAACTTAGGTTCATTTCCCCATTTATACATTAGTAAAATCACTGTTAGGATTAAGAAGCGAGTCCTTTAACCCCTGAGTGCAGCTATAGGCTAACTTTCTTAACATGTTCTCAGTTATCATAGCAACAAGATGATGTTCAGCATTCAAGAGTTGCTTAGAGTCGCACTCGAAGAACAACCCACAGGTCACATGTGCTGTCCCTAGGGTCGTACTGCTGCTGTACCTAGCTAACACATGCAGCTTTAAGTAGGTGATAGAGGATCAGGAAGGACAGGCTGCAGTGTTATCAGGTCTGTGATTCTGTCTGTTGTTCTGCTGTTCAGACATTTGGGGAAAAGCTTCTAGGAATGTTCTCTGTCGTCATGCCGATCTCTGTGGCTCTGTCCACCTTTGGAGGAATCAACGGTTACCTGTTTACTTCGTCCAGGTGAGCTCCACTGCTCTCACTGTAAACTTTGCTGCATCGAGGCTGCTGGCAGTCTCACTTTGGTCTTCTATTTCTGTGTGCAGGTTATGTTTCTCAGGAGCCAGAGAGGGTCACCTGCCCAGCCTGCTGGCCATGATCCACTACCAAAACTGTACGCCCATCCCTGCCCTACTGGTCTGCGTATGTAGTCTCACTTTGGGGTTACATTGGTCTCAGTGTTTCTACATATGTTGCCTGATATTTACATAGTTGATATTTAAGTTTATTAGCTGCTTTTGCTCTTGTTAGTGTGTGGTAGTTTTTATCTGAGTGTTGGCAGGAAATTACAAAACATGAGTGACAACTGGACAGATCTGCCAAGAGTCAAGACAAAGCTGGTTAATATTTGATAAAAGTATTGTATTCAGCACTCCAGTGCACTCCAGCAATGTCTATGTAATCTTTTTTTATTTAGGGTGCGCACATTACAAATTTGCAGCAAACATATTTCACACTGTGGCTTGCTCAGGCTCGTTCATTTCATCATCTCTAACTGGTGTGTTTCAGGTATGTGTTTTAAAGGTTTTGATGACTCAGTAGCCAATGGTCAGTTACCACTCATGTCACATGATGCACATGAACTACATTCAGCACATTTTAAATACGTGATAGTAGCACAGCGGCTGACAGGAAATGGTTTGGTAGTTATTAACGCAGCACGACACATCACCAGCTCACAGTTACCCTGAGTAGAGCACATCTACAGATCCTGCTGCCTACAACACAGAAAACATAATCAAGGTCTCATGCAACCCAGGTAACCACCTGATCATACTGCTGCCTTCTGGAGGGCAATATATACATCCGTGAAAACCAGCACTTCCACATTACTGAACAGTTTTTACCCATGAGTCCTTAAGGAACTGAGCTCTGCCTGAACTAAGGCTATGAATGACTACAGCTATGTGAACTTGCAATTACACCATGGGTATCCATTTTAAGCTATTTTACTATATTTGAACTGTTTGAATCATAATCAGAATCAGCTTTATTGGTCAGGTGTGTTGGACACACAAGGAATTTAAATCTGGTACAGCGTCTCTCAGTGTTCATGTACAATGTTCTTCCATAAGCCAACAAGTAAATAAGATGAGACTGACAGAACAAGAAAAGAAAAGTAATGTGCAAACAAAAAAATGGATGTGCTTTATGAAAATAAAAATAAAGTACTTATAGAAATATATATATACACACAGTTTAGATGCAATTTATTAAATACATATATACAAAAGTATATTTCCAAGGTTTTGCACTGAGGGTTGTCATCCTGTTACACAGTCATGGGTTAAGTGTTAACCAGAGTGATGGCCTGGGGGAAAAAACTGTCCTTGTGTCTGGTTGACTTGGCGTATAGTGACCTGTAACATTGTCCAGAGGGGAGGAGTTCAAACAGATTGTGTCCCGGGTGTGAGGGGTCTGTAGTGATCCTCTCTGCCCTCCTTTTGACCCGTGCGGTGTACAGGTCCTCCATGGAGGGCAGGCTGGCACCGCTGGTTCTTTCTGCAGTCCTGATTGTCCACTGAAGTCTGTTCCTGTCCTGTTTGGTTGCTGAGCCAAACCAGACAGTGATGGAGGTGCAGAGAACAGACTCGATGATTCCTCTGTAGAACTGTATCACCTGCTGCTTCCTGTCTGCCAGAAAGCTGGTGATCCATTGACAGGTGGGGGCAGGCACAGTGAGCTGGGTCAGTTTATAGTGAAGGATGTCTGGGATGATGGTAGAGCATTTGAAGCAGGAACTCATAATTGCAATTCACATAATTATGTCACATGATGTGGGTCAGGGGTAGATCGGTCGTCTCTCATCCAGAAGGTTGGGGGTTCAGTTCACAGTGCCTGTAGTCCATGTGCTGAAGTGTCCTTGGCCAAGACACTGAACCCCAAGCTGCCCCTGATGGCTCCACATACAGCTGTCTTGTGTATAATGTACTCAGCCAAATAAAGTCCATCCATCCATCCAAGGCGGTTCAAGGAGGGGAGCCAAATAAAGTGATTATCATAAACATGCTCTTGTGTTATTTCATCAGTGCACAGTGTTTGAATCTTCACATGATGAGTCTATAGTCATACAACCAACTTGTTGACCTGTTGTAAGTCGTTAATGTGAATCTTTTTGATCCTGACAGACATCAGCCCTGCCTTGGTTGTTTTCTAAGATTTGACAAAGATCATCTGAGCTCCAGAATACATTATACAACTTTTCTAACAGACTGAGCAAAATATGACTTTGACATATACTTTTGGTGACGTGTCCCTTCATTCATCACATTATGTCCTGCTGTGTTTTGCAGTGCACTGCCACCATTGTGATACTCTGCATCGGTGAAACACACAACTTGATCAACTACGTCTCCTTCATCAACTACCTGTCATATGGCGTCACCATCGCAGGTCTGCTGTACTGTCGCTGGAAGAAACCCAACCTGTACCGACCCATCAAGGTATCGACCAACTCTGTCAGACGTTAGCAATCTTTTTATCTCCATAGTTAATGTTCCATGTCATCACATGCACCTCATTACCACCAAATTGTTGTAAAAACCATTTTCCTCAGGTGAATCTGCTGGTTCCTGTGTGCTACCTGATGTTCTGGGCACTGTTGCTGGGTTTCAGCCTTTACTCAGAGCCGGTAGTTTGTGGCGTCGGCCTGGTCATCATGCTCACCGGTGTACCTGTCTACTTTCTGGGTGTACACTGGAAAGAAAAACCTATGTGTATCTACAACTTCACTGGTGAGACTCTGAAACATTTGTCAGTGGGGGAACCCTGCTTAAAAGTGTCAGGCTTTCTGCAGTGTTCACCAAATGAAATGTAATAATAACATCTCATCTCATTTTCCATACCGCTTTGTCCCAAATGGGGTCAGGGTATAATAATAACATACAGAGTGCAATTCAATACCTCAGACCACAAGACAGACACAAAATGACCACTACAAAGAGAACACAGAGATGCACAACAGCCAACAAGGCTTTATTGTCAGTAAAAAAAATAAAAGAATGTTTAACTGGTTAATACACCTGTTTGCTAAATGCACACTCAAGGAGCTTTGTAACAACTCTCTCCTGACAGCCAAGAGTTTATCTAGGGATAATGATAATCACTTAATTTGGCCAAGTATGTTACACAGACAAGGAATTTGTTTCCAGTACAGAACAGGGAGTTGAGATCTGTGGCACCAAGTCACACCGATGGCTCTAACCATCAGGGGCAACTTGGGGGTTCAGTGTCTTGCCCAAGGACACTTTGAGGTGTAGACTGCAGGCACTGAGATTTTAACCTCCAACCCTCTGGTTGGGAGACAACTGCTCTATCCACTGAAGCACAGTCGCTCACACATCTAATGTTACTGTCTGCAGAAGGCAAAATATAATATTCAAGACCTTTGTAAATGAAATTCAAGACTTTTCATGCTTTGTAAGGTTTTATGTTGAGGGAACTGAATTAGTTTTTTTGAAACATTTTCAACTTTTTAACACCTGCCTGTTTGCTGGGTTTGGATTCACAGCCTGTCTATCTTAGCTAATAAATAATCTGGCCATGTGTTTTCCTACAGAGAGGGCAACATACGTTGGCCAGGCATTGTGTTTCGTGGTCTTCCCACAGCTTGACCCCATCGAGATCAACAGCCCTTCAGAGAAGACTGGCCGGTCACCAGGCAGGACCAGTTTGTCTGCTACTTCTTAAAACTCATTTTTGCATATATGAACATTGGTGTGTTTTTCCTCCTGTTTCTATTTCCTTACTGTATATGTTCAATCATCTGTTCCTGGTGTGGGAGCTTCCTGTCTGACCTTTGACCCTCCATGACACTGATTTTTTCCCTACGCCTGCTTTCCTGTGTGGGCTGCTTGCACTTAGCATTTTTCCTCTTCTAAGGCATCAGATACAACAACCTAAAGCTGACAATGTCACACTATGAAAATGACTTTTATTCCTATTGTGGACCCATTTGGTTCTTCTGCAACAAGACAGATCTCTGACTGAGTGATAGTGTGTAGTTTTATCTGCTCAGTGTTACTGGTGCCTTATGGCCTTTTCACACCAGGTCCCACTCTGTAGTCACTGTTCTGAATATAGGAAGAAAAAATGATTTCAGAAAATGCTACAAACACTATGTAACAAAGAGTATGTGGATAGCCCTGTGATGCCCTGAGCCAGGTCTGGGAGGAGACCCCCCAGGACACCATCCGCTGACTCATCAGAAGCATGCTCAGACGTTGTCGGGAGGCCATATAGGCAGGCGGGGGCCATACACATTTCTGAGTCACATTATGAGTTGCAGTGAGGAAGTTCACACAGCTTGGATGAGCCTGTTCAAAAAGCATCAACGTCTTTCCAGAAACCCAGAGGCAGTCACGTTTTTCCACGTTTTTATTTTTTTCACCATCAATATTATTTCTGAGACTTGGTGTGAAAAGGTACTTACTGGAGAATATCTAGATTTAAATATTCTTTATTAACTGATTCACTCTATTAGATTTTAATATATTTTGTTAGTGCCTTTTGCAAAACATATTGCATTGGATTACTTGAGAAGCACTTTAGAGTCATTCCATGGAAACTATACACATTGGACCTTGGAACTGTAAGTTTTTTTTTAATCATAGCCAAACAAAATTTTCTATTCCATAGCATGAAAGATATGGTAGACTTGTAATAAAACATATTTTTCAAGCTCAAGCACTGCTCGTTTTTTGTGTTGTTCCAATGCAACTAAAAGGAATAAACATGGGGATACCAAAGAATCTGTGACTGCAACCATCTTCTGGGAGAAGTGGTGCATTATCTCACAGAAATGCAGGGGTATCGGTATTTTTGTCCATGACTGTAACTCATCAGTAAAGCACAGGCAAATGAATTACAGCTGATAAACCCCTTATAGATGGTGCCTAATCAGAACACGGCGCTTAGGTTGAGCAGACACCTCTTCTTGATGAAGCACAGAGTAGCAGACCGTGAGAAGTCAGAATTAGTCAGGTTGACAAAGAGTAGTTCATCCGTTTTGTTGGCAAGAGAGCGAAGATTCTCTCTACGGAACAGGATATCGTCACCCCGCTGGTATAACTTAACCAGGGCACCAGTGTGCTTTCCTCTTAGGCCTCTCCTCCAGGTCCCATGGACATTTGTTGCTCTTCAAAACTAGAATGTCCACGCAACTTTTTCTGTTCAACTGTAGCAAAGCCACAAATCTTATATGTTCTTCATATGTATATAAAATCTTAGTTTGTAAAGTAAATAAATGTAGTGCCACAAAACTAAAAATATTTCCCTACGAGGTGAAATGAAGTACATTGAAAAGAAAATACATAATCATGGTACAGGTAAGCTATCTCAAAGTGACTGTACTTGGTTACCTTGCACTACTGCTTAATACTTAACTATAAAGTATTAGTTAAAAAAATGTAATAAACTATGTATTACAGCATATAAAGCATTCCCTTCCTAAATGTTGTCTGATCAGAAAGACACTCAAATGATCCTCATGGAAGCACAACCATATTTCTGTACTTTAAAACTGTAAGAGGATTCATTCTGTTGTTATTTACAAATAACGTAACAAATCCAGGTGTTTTTTCTAAAGGGGGTCAGAGAAAAACACAGTGCAGGATCTGTAGCAGCGGGTGTCTTGTTTTATCATGAAATACACGTTTACACTATAAATTAGCCTGCTTGTAAAGTTAACATGGGTGTATTTTAGAGCACATTTTGTAAAAGCAAGTACAGCAGTGCAATGAATCAGAACACAAGTGGTGCCATGTTTCTGAGCGACAATGTACCTGTGTGGTACATCTCCACTCGTGACCGCTTTATGACGTATTGTCCAAACAGGAAGTGCAAACAGAGCATTTTCTCACATGAGGGCACGAGACGGGAGCTGTTATTATCAACAGGCGACAGGTGCCGGCGAGTTGATTTAAGTTTTACAGCGTATAGATATGAATGTGTGCAGAGGTTAGCATGGCTGGTTTGTTTATTAATGTTGTGTTGATGCAGCACGTAGGACGTTAGCGTGGCCCCAGTCAATCCATTTCGCCGAACTCCATTCAGAAAAGTCGCAGTTTAAAAGCTGTGCTTTTCTACTAGCTCATATACTCGACAGAGCCTAATTTTGAAGTGTTTGCAAATCAGTGTCGTGTTGTAGTTTAGCGTGTAATTGACTATTTCATTTGTATTTTTGTCATAATCTAAATTAAGCTGTCTTGTACTGGCTACTGAAACTAACGTAGCATTAGCTAACCTATGGCAGCATGGAAGCAGTTCTAAGTCTGTGTTATTCACGTTAGTTCGGTGTGTGCTGATTGTTTGCCGCCGAATCGAAGAATAAAGCCAAGTCGTCTTCTGGCCGACCCGAAACCGCCTTAAATCAGACGATTTTGTGTGAAATAACGCGGTTTGTGACCAAGAGCAGTTAATGATTTCTACACAGTGCTGACAGACGAGTGCTGTTGTTGCGGGGGGGATCTGAGCCGCCGCGATGGCAGCAGGTAGGCTGAGCTTCAGGAACATCACCGCCCTGGCTCCCATGGTCCGGGTGGGGACTCTCCCCATGAGGCTGCTGGCTCTGGACTACGGAGCCGATGTGGTTTACTGCGAGGTGAGGACGCAGGATGGGAGGCGAGGGAGAACCGAGCTCGGGGTTAAAGTGTTATAAACGCTGGTGTCTGTTCCAGGAGCTGATTGACATGAAGATGGCCCAGTGTCAGAGGGTGGTGAACGGTGAGAATCGGTGCTGATACTCCAGACTGACTGGCACCAGACCGACACACCCAGCTTAGCAGCTGAGCTGGTCCGAGGTGGAAAACGACCAACTGTTTTTATTTGTGTGTTTGTCAGAGGTGCTGCAGACGGTGGATTTTGTCGCTCCAGATGATCGAGTGATGTTCAGGACCTGTGACAGGGAGAAGGACCGAGTCGTCTTCCAGATGGTGACAGAAAACACACGTGTTTCCTCTGGTCTCTGGTGCCACTTTGCTGTGTAACCTATAGAAAGAGTTTTCTGTTTTCTAGGGGACTGCCGACCCAGACAGAGCGCTGACCGTGGCTCGACTTGTGTAAGTTTTACACCTCTAAACTGCGAGGTTCATTCAGCCCAGTCACAATGTGGACATAACCAGAGTCTCCCATTATGTTCACATTGTGACTGGGGGCACTGGGAGAAACTGTAAAACAGTTAGGGTTGCAACAGATGATTATTTTGATGAGTCTGACAGTTTGCATTAATCGTTCTATCTACGAAATCCTAGGGAGTACTGAAGAATGTGAGTTGATTTAAAATTTTGTTACATTTTTTATTCTATTGAAAATGCAATGTGTGAAGTCCATGGAGCCCTCTGTGATCAAGTAAAGTGTGGAAGCTACTTTGTCGCTTTCACTGTGAGCACACGATGTTGTATGAAACTGGGACACAACTTGTTTTTGTATGTTTGGGGTTCTCAAACTGGAAATATGACAAAAATACAGTTTGTCTAGGAGCCATTTTGTTTCCCATGATGCTTTGGTGGGCCAGGCTAGTTAATGTGATGACTGTTTCCGTCCACAGGGAGAAGGATGTGGCTGCCATCGATGTGAACATGGGCTGTCCAAAGGAATACTCCACTAAGGTGAGTCATCTGTCAGTTGGCAACCTAATTTTGCTCTGACCTTTGACCCCTGGCTGACCTCTGACCTGTGTCATCCTGCAGGGCGGCATGGGAGCTGCTCTGCTGTCCAATCCTGACAAGATTGAAGCAGTGAGTTCTTCAGCCTGACACTGTCCATGAACACATCTACACAGTGGCGGGTTCACCTTCAGATGCTGCTTGGTTTCAGATTCTCTGAAGATGCAACAAGCTTTCTTCACTTAGGCCCGTTTTCCATCACCTGGTACCGGCTTGACTTGACCATAATCAGCTCTACTTGCTTTTGGTACCACCTGCTTGGTTTTCCACTGTAGATAGTCCCCCCTGCACTGTAGATGGTTGAACAGCGATGCTGCATTACACTGGTATGCTGAAGGTGTGCTGTTCTTCATTCTTGGTATGTGGCCGTTTGTCACAGCAAAGAGAGATTTTGTTTCAGAAGCAGCTGAAGGGAAGCAAGACAAAAGCTGCTGAAACAGACAGGAGAGTCTGGTAAATAGTACTTTGGAGTTAAGACGATGAGACGACTGGTTGCTCAAAGGTGACGCAAGAGGGTAAGTTACATGATTTCTCTGACCAATCTCTAGCCTGCAGTGTTTACACATTAAATCAAATCAAATCAAATTTTATTTGTATAGTGCCAAATCACAACAAAAGTCATCTCAGGACACTTTACAGAGTAGGGTCTAGACCAGGGGTGGGCAAACGTTTTGGCTCAGGGGCCACATTGACTTTTAAAATTTGACAGACGGGCCGGGCCAGCACCAGATGCATACATATCAAACATAAACATATAAAAGGCATTACAGTGTTAATACTTACATTCACTTTCAGGAACAGTGTTGTTGATCACCCTTTTTTGCCAGTGCATCGGAGTCTGGTGTTAGTTTTGTTGTAGCAATTCTCAGAACAGATCTGAGGTGTTCATCACTCAACTGGGATCTGCGGGGTGCTTTGTTGGTGTTCATCACACTAAAACTCTGTTCATCACACATAGGTAGAGCCAAACAACACCAGCATCCTCTCTGCCATCTTCTGGATGTTTGGAAATTTGGCTGCACTTAATGAAGCATAAAACTCATCCAGTTTAAGAGAACTGAACTTCTCCTTAAGATGGTGTCACATTGGCGATCAATCAGTTCCAACTGCAACTCCTGTGGCGCCGTTTCAGGGTCTGTGTCAAGGGACATGACACCAGCTAAAGTGACTTGTCAATTTTTCCAAAATCAGAGAACCGAGGGCAGAATTCTTCGCGCAGGTCGTCCAGTGATTTCCTGTATTTTTTCACGTGTCGAGGGGCCTCTTTCAGCATAGCCAGTGTGGGGAAATGAGCGAATGACTTATTTGGCATTTGCTTTGAGAATAAATGCTAGCCTGGTTTTGAAGGTTCTGACGTTTGAACATTTCATACACAAACTGATCTTTCCCTTGTAGCTTCACGTTATGCTCATTCATATGTGTCAGTATGTCCCCAGGAAAAGCTAAATCACAAAGCCAATCTGTGTCACTCAGCTCTGGAAAATCGTCAGCTTTCTCAAGTAGTTCCAAAAATGAGCTAATCTCCTGTTTGAGCTCCCACACTCGTTGACATATTTTCCCCAAACTTAACCAGCGTGATAAAGCAAGTCCTGGTGATCAGCGTCAGTTTCTTCAAGAAACTTAATAAACTGACGATGCTGAAGTCCCCTTGCTCGAATAAAGTTAACGAGCTTTACAATTGTCTTCACTACGTGGTCAAGCTGCAATACAGATTTACACAGTGCTTCCTGGTGGATTATGTAGTGTATGTGCTCATTCCATGTCTTGTTGCAGCAGTTCCTACTCTCCTTTTCATCGGCCCAGCCCCAACCCCTCCAACGCCCCAGTGTTTTAACAGTAAATTTGTTTTAGTTTACATTGTGGTTATTTGTTTCAAACTTCAGTTTATCATACTGCTTTCATCAAGCAGATAACACACAGAAATCCTCAGGCACGGTAGTATGCACCAATTGCAATTTTTCCAATTTTCAGTTTCTGATTTTTTAAGTCTAAACTGTAGATTCTGATTTTGGCCGATTCCGATTTTCTTTCTGCCTAAGGACTGTAATTGCCAGGAAACACTGATATTTTTGTAGGTCTCATTTAATGAAAATTTGTAATAAAAATAAAAACACTGTATTAAACACGGCGAGTCACTGTCCTGCGTGATTATCTAATTTTTTCAAATTTGTTCTTGCTCTCAGGACACAAGATACCTGTTGTCTCTACCATGCACTCTTTGAGAAACTCTCCTTCGGAGAAAGGCTTGCTAGTCTTTGCTAATTTGAATGCCAGCAAATAACCTGCCTTCGTGCTTGATTCTTGGATGGCAGTTTGTCATATAAAGTTGTTTTGCTGAGCAGCAAACTAGCTGCCAGCCTCTGAGCAGTAGCTGTCCGTTCTTGTGTTGACTGGTTGTTAGCATAATTAGCATGCTTGGTAGAAAAGTGATGGCTGATGTTGTATTCCTTTAAAACCGCAACAGTGTCTTGGCAAATAAGACATACAGCCTTTGACTGGACTTCAGTAAAAAATATTTAGTTGTCCATTCCTTATTGAACACTCAGCACTCACTGTTGAATTTTCTTTTCTTTGGCCCACTCATTGTTGCAGATGGGTTCAGAGCAGTAACAGAATAATAACTAAGAGTAGCCCTGGCTCCGCAAAATCAAGCCAATGTATCACCACGCCACCTGGTGGAACGCCAGGCATTATAGGACAAGGTCAAATAAATGCAGTCATACTTATGATATGATTTGATTAGGGCAATCCTGTAACAATCTTTGGCGGGCCGGATTAAAAGGACCAATGGGCCGGATGTGGCCCACGGGCCATAGTTTGCCCACCCCTGGTCTAGACCTTACTGTTATCACTATTATTACAGAGGGAAAACCCAACAAATCCCCCTGGAGCAAGCACTTGGCAATTGTGGGGAGGAAAATCTCCCTTTAACGGAAGAAACCTCCGACAGACCCCGGCTCTTGGTGGGCGGCCTTCTGCCTCGACCGGTTGGGGTGAGTGGATAGAGGAGAGACAA
>NW_018128050.1:1072988-1090793 GCF_001952655.1 Monopterus albus
GGGAGATTGGAAATTGGTCTATAATTAGCTAGGACACCTGGGTCAAGAGTAGGCTTTTTGAGTAGAGGTTTAATTACTGCAACCTTAAAAGCCTGTGGAACATAACCTGTTAATAGAGAAATGTTAATCAGATCTAGTATGGATGTGTTGATTAGGGGAAAGATGCCTTTGAGCAGCCCGGTCGGGATGGGATCCAGGAGACATGTTGATGATTTAGATGAAGCAGTTGTTGAGGTCAACTCAGAGAGATCTATGGGAGAGAAGTAGTCCAAGTATAAATGAGGTCTTACAGGTAATCTATTAATTTAAATTCAAAAGTTATTAGAAAATGGTTAGACAGAAGAGGGTTATGGGGAAAAACTATTAAGTGTTCAGTTTTGATGCCATATGTCAGAACCAGATCAAGAGTGTGATTAAAACAGTGAGTGGGTTTATTTAGTTTGAGAGAAGCCAACTGAGTCTAATAATGAACAGAATGCATTGTTGAGGCTGTCATTGTCGGCATCTACATGAATATTAAAGTCGCCTACTATGATTATTTTATCTGTACTAAGCACTAAATCAGACAGAAAGTCTGAGAATTCACTTAAAAACTCTGAATAAGGAGCAGGTAGACGGTATACAATCACAAACAGAACAGGCTTTTGAGTTTTCCAGTTTGGGTGTGAGAGACTCAGGGTGAGACTTTCAAATGAGTTATAACTATGTTTAGGTCTAGGGTTGATTAATAGGCTTGAGTCAAAGATCGCTGCCACGCCACCACCTCGGCCTGTGTTTCGAGGGATGTGACAGTTACTGTAACTAGGTGGAGTGGCTTCATTTAGACTGACATATTCTTCCTGCTGTAACCATGTTTCAGTAAGACACAATAAGTCAATGTGATGTTCACTTATCAAATCATTCACTAACAGAGATTTAGATGAGAGAGATCTGATATTTAATAGTCCACATTTGATTGTCCTATTACTTTCTACTATAAGAGGAGTCATCCTAATTTTAATTAGGTTCTTATGAATAACTCCTCTGGAGTTGATTCTTGATTTATATAATTTAGGTTGGGGTGGGGGGGCGGCAGACACAGTCTCTGTGGGGTACTGGGAGTTTTGGGTGGGTAGCAGCTGCAGAGAGATGGCAGAGAGGCATGTCAAGACAAGACTGCGACCCTGCGTCCTGGACTCAACTCTGGGTTGTCATAATTCAGGTTGTAAAATAAGCTCTTCCAGATTTCTAGATATGAGAGCCGCACCACCTAAAGTGGGATGGATGCCGTCTCTACTAATCAGACCAGGCTTAATCAGACATTACTGTTTGGTATCACCTCTGCTCACTTGGAACCTCGACAGAGGCGATACCAAAAATAGTATCAGGTGCCAGGTACTATCCCCAACATTTGAACGATGGAAATCCAAATAAGGTGAGTAGAGTAGAGTCAAGTTGAGCCGGTACCAGGCTGTGGAAAAGGGCTATAATCTGAAACTGTTTAGGGAAAAAATCAACCATGGCATTTATGATGAATGTTGCTGATCATATATGGACAAAAAAAGCATTACCTAACTGTCCAACTCTCTGCAGATCCTCAGGAAGCTTGTCGCAGGGGTCTCCGTACCAGTGACATGTAAAATCCGAATCCTGCCTTCGGTAAGAGGAAAATATTTCCCTCCTACACCTCAACTGCTTGTTAACTCTCAGAATAAACATTACAATGGCAAAGACACTCTTACACTGTTCAGGCCAATGAACTGGTGAAACTGGATTTTGAAATTATAACATTTCAAAAAGAAAAGTGAAATTTTAAATAAGATGGAAACTAAAGTAGTCTGTAAATGCCTATATTAATAACTTAAAATGCACCTTTGAAAGTGAAATATTTAAATGTGCTATATAAAGTCAGAAGCAGTTTCAAGCTTTGAAAGAGTCTCCCAGTGTCCCCAGAAGCCTCTTTCTGCTTTCATGCTGTTCACTTGTTCCAGCTGGAGGAAACGGTCGGTCTGGTCCAGAGGATCGAGAAGACTGGCGTTGCTGCTGTTGCTGTCCATGGCAGGTACACTGCAGTAAACACAGTAGCAGCATGGAGATGATATGAAGGCTTATTTAGTTACTGCACTCTGGTAATGTTTGGTAACGGTTTACCTGGTGTATTTGTGACTTTTGGAATAAACATACTTGTTTTTGGCACCATGCTTTCACACTGCACCCTGTTAAACCCAACATTATATTTTATGATTTGTCATCTTGATGATTCGGTTTATGCAGAAATAGTCCCTATACAGTCAAAGAGCATTGGTCTGATTGGCCTGAGGGCAGCCTGCTTCATTCACGTAGTAGCATGTAGTATTTGTGTCTGTGTTGCTGATGGATGTATTGTCTAGGTTTAAGGAGGAGCGTCCCAGGCATCCAGTTCACTGTGACTACATTCAGGCTGTGGCTCAGGCTGTTTCCATCCCTGTCATTGCCAAGTAAGCATCACTCTTCACCGATCTGTTTGAGCTCAGCAGGACACTGGTTCAGCTTGCTTAGCTTCATGTTGTAAACGGTGCAATGAAATCAGTTCCAGGGACACGGACAGGTAATCAATAACTGACTTTGGTTTATTCTCTGAGTTCTGTTATCTTGTGTGCTGCTACAGTTTCAAGATGAATTGCAGCTATGTGCAGAAAAGCACAAACCCGAGGAGCCACGTGGCTTGAGCCTTACACCTAATGTCCACTCCAGTGACAAGCTTCTGCTGTGTTCTAAAGTTTCCGGTTGAGTTTTTCCTCCTCGTGAAGCAGAGGGTCGTTTTCTGTACACACTGTAAAGGTTTCTGAGGTCTGGGGCTTTTAAGTGAAGCTGACTTTACAAAAAAATTCAGTTGTATGTAGACTTTTTTATCTTTATTTATTCAGGGTAGGTCTACTGAGAGGCCACTTCTCTTTTCCAGAGACGCCCTGTTCACATTTACACCTGGAAGCAGCCCAATACTACCACAGACTGACGTGCTAGCCTCTGAACAGCTCCACTGGAGCTTTGCTCAAGGGCACCGCAGTGGTGTTACAAGCAATGCTGCTTTGTCACTTGTCCCAACCAGATTTAATCCTGCCGGTCCAGGGACCTCCCAGTCACGTGTTCGCTTCTCTAACCTTTAAGTCACCACTGCCCCATAACTGCCCTCTTTAGACTAAACTGGTGTATGTAAAGCTTCCAGGGAGCCCAGATGTGCAAACAGGACAACACCAACGAATACAGTCTAGTCACAGTGTGCAGAAAGCGCAGTTCGTACATCCTTCAGCACTTCACATGTCCTGAACGGTATAATCTAATGAAAAAGATATGTAGACACACTGTTGACTTCAGCATAAAAAACAGAACGCAGACCTGGTTCGCTGCCTGCAGTTATCAACATGTCTCCCTACGTGTTTTGAAAAGTGAATTTAATTGTTTCTTGTTTAACTGTAAAATGTTTGATGTCTAAGCATCTTTAAACACAACAGCAGCAGCATTTTAAAGACTTTTTTGTTTCGGCTGAGATAATATGACAAGAATGGATAAAAAAAACAAGTTGTCAAGGTTCCTGTTGTGGAGTGGAACTGGAGAACAGAGAATCCGTCTGAGAAATGTTTGTCATTAAACTCAGTGGGTGTGGGATCTCTTCGTGCAGCGGAGGTTCTCTGGATCTGGTGAAGACCCATGCCAACATCGAGGAGTTCAGGAAGGTGACGGGGGCCTCTTCAGTCATGTTGGGCCGCGCCGCCATGTGGAACATGTCAGTGTTCAGCAGCCAGGGCCCAGATCCTGTGGAGAAGGTTATGGATGAATACCTCAAATATGTAAGTGTCCTTGCTATCACAGAGGCATATTTTAATGTGAGGCATAAGTATTATACAACTGTCTTACATAGGATGGACAATCCTTTATTAAGATCATTTAAGGATAGTGGCATCTTATGTTGCACCAGCAGAAATGGCAGCTGGTCCTCTCCTTGAAGGAGTCTTGGCAGTTTATCTTGATTAATTATTTCAGTTTATCAGAATTGTTGATTTTTTTCAGCTCTAGTGCTAAATGTAATTATTTGCAGGTGAGTTCATCACCCTGCATTTACAGAGGTTTAGTTGGCATCGTGTGGAGATAACAGCTCCTGCTTTAATTACACTGCTTTGTTCTTTGAAGTTGGTTTCCACTTCCAATACTGAACTCTATGTTCCGGTGTTGAAAAATCCAGTGGGGAAACTGTGTTTTCTCAGCTCTAACTGTGCTGTCCATGCAGCAGCAAATTGGCAGGACTCTGAACTTGTGTTTCACAGGCGATCCGCTACGACAACCATGCCTTCAACACCAAGTACTGTTTGTGTCAGATGCTGAGAGACAAGGTGGAGTCTCCTCTGGGGAAGCAGGTGCAGGCGGCCCAGACCAATGCTGAGATCAGGTACAGGACTTTTTTTATGACCATGTCTGATGTCGAGTATCAGTGAGGTGCTCACAGACTGTGACTCTGTTGTAGTGTGGCCTTTGGGCTGCAGGAGTTTTACCTACAGATGCAGGAAGAGCTGCAGGCCAGGAGGGACTCCCTGCAGAGCGACAGCCAGCCCGACCGCCCCATTATAGACGGAGACGTCACTACCATGGCCGTCAAGTTTGAGCGGTCAGTGATCACTAGGCTCAATAATTATATATAATAATTAAGTGAACACTGGAAGCATTTGTTTCACATCTGAATGTGAGTTGTCAGATGTGAAACAAATGCTGAGTACAACAGCTCGTGTTCAGCTGGCTTCATGTTTAATGTTGGTGTGTTATTCCTGTTGGGGGAGCACTTCACGCTGATGTTGGACTGACACTAGTCACGTGTCTATTCTGAATTCAGATGTGACTAGTGAACTACATGTGTATGTTTCTCATCTGATGACGCTATCTTCCTGGGAATTGGCATTTCTTCAGATTTTATTTTTAGATGGGAGATATGACGTGAAAGGTGTGAGGGTGTCTAACTTGTATCTGTGGCTTCAGGAGAAAGTATCCACCTCAGATCACTCCGAAGATGTTCCTGCTTGAGTGGAGCCGCAAGGAGAAACTGGAGCAGCCGCTGTATGAGACGGTAGGAAGATCTGCAGCAAAATTAGCCTTTTACAGCTCGTGCTGAAAAAGGAAAATGTCTTTTTGTAAAATACACTTCAGTCTTCAAATTTGGTGTATACAGTAGTATTTTAGCTGGGGTAGTGATTAAAGGGCAACTACACATTAAATTATTTTGTAGTAGTACACATAATTGCATAGAACTTTGTTGACCTCTGCTGTTCAGAAGAAAAGGACTCGTACTGTATGGTCACATTTAGCTAGTTTCTGTCACTTTGGATTTGAATATTCAGTTCTGCCAAATCCTCTAGTCCCGCCCTAAAATGTGACACCACTCACATGACTGAAGAAAATCTGAATGAACTATTGAATACCCTGCGTATGTTTGTTCCTTCTATGCAAAGAGAAGTTAATTGTTGGCACAAAATATCAGTTAATCAGCTGCTTGAGCCCAAATTTGGGAAATGTGTACGGCTGTTTTTGTAAGCCCCGCTTCTGCTGATTGTGTCACACTTGCCCACATTTGTGTGTTTTCAGGTGCAGCGCTCTCAGGATCGAGCATTTCAGTCGACTGTGACTGTAGCAGGAAGGAAATATAGATCCTCACTGTGGTCAGTGCACGACTTTTACAAGCCACAGAGCTTCATTCACAGTCAGCAAATTAAATTATTTTATTTAATTAATATTTAAAATGAGAGAATTAATTAGTTTTAATTTTTTAGGTTTTTTATTATTAATTAAATGTAGTTAAATAGTACAGTACTGTCATAATGAGTCCATTTATGTTTCTATTCAAATTCAACACTGGCTCCCCCCACCACGCCTCCTTCTAACTTGGTATATGGATGGAAAAACAAAACGACTTCAAAACAAAAGGGTTCATGAGGGGTTTGCTGAGACTCCCACCTGGGCCAGGGTCCCTGCTTGTTTGTTGTCTTATCTGTAACTTGATGTGTGTTTCGCTCTTTGAAGGAATAAACTATTAAATAAATGTTTGTTTACATGTTAGGGCAGGTTATAGCTCCATTGTCGCAGGTGTCGGCGCCCAGCAGCAGATTAATGACGGCGCGACCTGACACCCCACGATGGAGGCCAGTGAAAGCTCAAAACTAGGGCTACTGATCACCCATGTCTAGAATCGATTGGCTTCAGTTGGTTTTAGGAGGATTCATTTACTTTAGATGTTACCTAAAGTGCTTCTCAGAATTCTGGGGAACTTGTAATGTTATGTAAAGTTCACATTACCAAGTTCTGGTTCTGATTGACCTTGGCAAATATAAAACAACATTCAGGTGAGGTAGCATAAAACAACATTCTGCATGATTTAAAAGATAAATGCTGAACTGGTTTTAACCCTAACCTGTGTACGTATGTTAAGAGTGCTTGATTTAGCTTTATCAGGGGAGCAGTCTGTGGAGGAGTCTGAGCATATTTTATTGTATGGCTGCTTGTGTTTACTCACCATTAAACACTAGAGAACTTTGCCTTCTTTGCACAAACGTGTTTATTTCTCACATGTAGGTTTTGAAACCTTCCTGTCATCTGCTAACGTTAACACTGTCAATTTCAGGGAGAAGTCGAAGAAGTTTGCCGAACAAGCAGCAGCCATCGTCTGCCTGCGAGTTCTGGGAATACCGGAGGGCCATATTGGCGAGAAAGACTCCAGCCTGGTCTGCAAGAGGAAGAGGGAGGGGAAGATGAACGGCAGCGCAGAAGAAGAGCAGAGGAAGAAACGACACTTAGCTGATACCCAACAGGAAACAGAAACCACAAAGACTATGGCCAGCGGGGACCATAACAAACCAGAACTACTGTAGAGTTTCTGAAAGAAATCGGAAACCTTGTGCGGTTTCAACAGAAGGATAAGTGACTTCTGGTGGGAACTGGAACAACAAATCTGGCTGAAGTTTTTGTCCTGTGCTGTTGAAGAAAACACCAATTTGCGATTATTTACTCTTAAGCACAAAGAGCAGCCGCTTGATTCTTTTCATCACTTCAGCTAAAACTGTTTAGTTTGAGCTGGGACCTGCCCAGTGGAAATACAGTTTTCCACTTGATCTCCTGGGAGAGAGTCTTTATTGTTCGCCTCTGCCAATTCCCCCTGAACGTAAAGGTGTTTTTATTTTCGTGAAATCTGTGTTTTTAACCTGAGGAGGTTGTGATGTAGATGTGTGACCAGTAAGCGGCAGCACTGGAACTTCTTGCCAAGGTTAGGTCATCATAAATATGTCTGAAGTTAAACTTCGGTGCCTTAAACTCAACATTTCATCTTTTCACCTCTGTTGAAGAAGACTGATGTTGGAGCAATGAGTTTACCTGTATTTGTCTCAAGTTGATTTATGATACCATATTTTTGTATTTTGGCTTCATTCACATCAGGTTGTTATTTGTAAAAGATCTGAGGTGAGAAATCTTCCAAACCCTGCAGACACCACTGGTTTCATTTCTGAGTATTTTTATATTTTCCATAGATGTGATGAAAAGACTATACCTGAGTGAAGTTGTGAGCATAGCTGCAGCTGATTGGTCAGCAGAGACGAACTGTTGCATACAAGTGACGTGTTCCTGTGGTACGAGCACACGTCCGGTGTGTAGATAGAGACCAAAGATAAAACAACAATTTGTCCTTTAATCTAAATGCAGCTGCTGGTCTTAAGTCCAGAACTGAACCTGAGACACTGATGTCATGACCGGCAGCCCAATGCTGCCTTCGTGTGTGCTGGGACATAGGGGGGGAGTCACAAAGTTTGGTGCACATAGAGGAACCAATAAAGCTGTACTGCAGTATTGTGTGATACCATATGGCAACGTCTCAGAAGGATCGAATATAAATTGATGAAAAACAAAAGCAGCAGCTGTGTGTTCACTGATTCACAGTTACAAAGATGCCTGAAGATAAAACCTGGTCCTGGTGCAGATGGGAAATTGTTTTGGGGAGAGCAGGGAGTAAAGATGGATTAAAAGCTTCAGATCAGTGTGTTTCGACCTCTCTAGCTCTTCACCAGGGCGGAAACGGTAAAAACAGACTGTTCACTCCTGCCTTTCTCTTATCATAAACAACAGAAGTGATGATACTGCAAACGTAATAAACTGTCACAGTGAACCCTCCTCATGAAAAAAGGGAAAATAAGTAAGTAGAGATTCTAACACTCGGTCGCTTGCATGGTGTTTTCATCCGTTTCCTCTTTCAGACCAGAAAATATCAGCTGTGGAAACAGGTTTCTCTTTGCAGCAGTTTTTGGGCGGACCTCTTTGATGGGTAGTTCAGGAGCTTCTGTACTCTGCAGACCGTCAATATGCATGGAGGCGTGCCAGAGTAATAACAGACTAGATTTTGTTTCTCACGGCACATTAATGTGCGCTGTGTCTGTCTGTGTTCAGTGCATCCAATGCAGCAACATGTACAGGGGCAAGTGAGCGACACACTACAATGGTGTTGTTGCAGTTAATTTTTCTGGTGTTATTTTAACATATGCCTAGAAACCACATTACATTATGGTGCTATTAAGATTAATATCATAAAAAAGTTTTGATGGCAAGTATTGTTACCTCTCGGGTATTATAAAGGCAATTTTATTTTATAGCACATTTTCATAGACAATTCAAAGTGGTTTACGTAATGGACATTAAAAGAGAATATGTCAAAGAAAGTGTAAATTAAAGTACAGACATGTTTAAATCAGAACTTATAGAATAAGTGGAACATTAATTGAAAGAATAGTCTTTAGTTTTAAAAGTGGCTCCATTTGGGGCAGATGTCGGTTGCACTGGGAGCTGGTTCCAGCTGTGGGCAGCATCATGGCTAAAGGCACTTTCACCTTGTTCAGCTGGCGCTCTGGGCACCACCAGCTGACCAGTCCCTGATGCTGTGAGGCCAGGCCTGTACTCAGCAAACATGTCTCTGATGTGTTTTGGGCCCAGACTATTGAGAGACTTGTAGACACTGAGTAGGGCCTTGCACTGAATTCTGTATTTAGGTGGAACCCGGTGCACAGATCTAAGGACTGGATTGATGTGTTGTCTCTTCCTGGTGATTGTCAGCATTCCAGCAGCAGCATTTTGAATGAGTTGTTGTCTGATGGTCTTACTGGGTTGGCCAGTCAGTGCAATACAGCAGACTGCCCTACTAGAAACATAAGCTGAGCTTTTCTAAGTCCTGCTTAAACAGAAGGTTTCTCACTGTGACTGTTTTTAAGATGCCAAAATGATGATTTTTGTAATTTGCCATTCAAATTTTAATCCTCATCACTGATTACACCACAGTTCATAAATAAAGAGCAGCAGGTGTAAACAGTCTGTGGTTAGCGTTCCCTCCCCTGGAGGCTGAAACCAACTAAAAGCTTTTAATTTAATCCATCTTCACTCCCAGATCTGCCGGAGACGCCTGACAAACGTTTCCTTGTCTTTAAAAAAATCAAAAGTTGTCAAAAGAATAGGCTGTTTAAAAATGAGACCAGTTTTAACTTGGTGAATATTGTTTTTGCAGTCTTTAAACATGTTTTTAAGACACCTCAGTGCAGAGCAGGCGCCCATCGATCAACAGTGTTAGATGAAGTGTGACAGTAAAAGGAAGTCGAAACACAGCTGCACAGTACAGATATGAGAGATAACCAAATAAACTAGAAGGCATGCCATGAGCCTGTACAGAGTCTCAAGTGTGCCACCAGAATAACTATAGACATCTTTAAATGACACAACTAGCTGTTTCTTTATTTTGATTTTAAATTATATTAATAATGAATAATTTAAAATTTAATTTATATCACAAAATGTTATATTTACACTCTGTAGTAAACAGAATTTCTTAGTTTTAGACAATAGGACAAAGAACAGCACATCTGTGGACGTCCATTGTGCACCCAAATATAAATACACAAATATATACTCATTCGGTAAATGTATTATTAAAACACAGGTAATTACAAAAAAAAACAGGAAAAATAATCTTCCTAACTCTTTTAGAAATAAAAATATACAAGTTTTAAAGAAGCAATTGTAAATTAAGATTATTAATCCTATTTTAAAGTTTTCATTTAACACTGTGAGGCTCTGCCACTGTCACACAATGACAAGATGGTTTACAAACTACTGCAGTTATTTAAACCTGGTGGTGGAAGAAGTACTGAGATCCTTTAATAAAACTAACACCATGGTGCAAAAATACTCCAAGACCCACAGTAAAACTCCGCTGTAAGTAAAACTGCAGAAGTGCTGGTAACAGAATGGTATTTATGTATCACAGTAAAAGTATATTATGCAAATGGACCCTATGTCACTGTTATATCTGACATGCACAGATTATTAAACCTGATGCTTCAGCAGCATTTTCCTGCTGCTGATCCAGATGGAGCTACTCTATATACAGCTTGTTAGTTTAGTCTAGTGGGTCCCAGCCTAGGGGCAAAGCCCCGCCAAAGGGTCACCAGATAAATCTGACGGGTCTTCATGTGATTCATGTAGGACAGGACAGAAGAGAGTGTTCTGATTAACTGTTTATAGGATATTGTCTGTTTTGTCCGAAATACTGTATCAGTTGACCTGTTTGGGCATTGAACAGTTATTTAAATGAAAACATCTGAGAAGTTCCGCAGAGAAATCCTCAGTGGAACAGACGAGAACCCAACCAGGTGCTGCAACGGGCACAAAAGTTTCATGCACTGTATTTTCCTACGATTATTGTAGACTTTAATACACAATCAACTCTAAAGTAACTTTCAGTTATAAGAACTACATTATTTTCCTCTAAAATGTAGTAAAGGCTGGTATATAAGGTGATGTAGCATAAAATAAAAATACTCAACTGAAATCCATGCTACTTGACTAAATATACTTGGTTACTTTCCACCTCTGATTAAAGTTGCATTTTGATTATTTCTGTTTTCTGTATTTAATTCTGTGATTTTTACGTGGATGTGTTTTGTCTTCTATGTTTGGTAAAGCACTTTGTGTTGAGAGAGGTGCTTTATAAATTAAGATTGCTTAGCTTTGCAGTATTTTCTGCTATTGCTTCATTGGTAACTAGAGTGTCCGAGGGGCCCTGAAGGCAGCAGCAGGATCTCACTGGAGTGGGGTAAAAGTCGCTGCGGCCGAAAACAAGTTCACACAAAAATGTGACTTTTCTGTGGTTACTACGGACGCACAGGCTTGTTTAGTCACCGTGTACACGGCGGTAACAACTTTTAGTCAGGAGTTAGTCGACGTGTTGCTTCAGTTTAACGGAGTTGTGTTTTCAGTCGGATGAAGTGAGTGAGACAGGTCGGCGCTAAAGACAGACACGTCTTTTTCGGCTGTGAGTTCGTCTTCTGTCCGATGTCCGCGGCAAAGTGCGCCGAGGAGCTGGACTTCCGACTGCTCTTTGAGGGGGACTGCACACAAACTACAGGTCGGTCTGTGACATTTTAACGACGTTAGTTAGCAGTTTGACAGATGCATGAAGCTAAGGACAATTAGCAACAGCTACCCCGGAAGTCAACAACGTCACCTTCAAAATAAAATACTTAAGACAGCAGAAAACCTGCAGCTGAATGCAAAGTTTGATTTAAATGTGTATAACTTTAATAATTGTCATTAAATCCCCGTAAGCGGATTTAATTTAAAATTTTGTATTGTTTATGTTATCGTCTTATTGCTACAAGTATCTTTTTGTTGTCACTTAACTGCAAATGTAAGTATTTAATTTATAATGACGCTTTTAGATTTAGTCAAATTACTACTTGAGTGCGAGAAAACATTGTAAAAGTGTATAATTATCCCAGTGGCATACAAGAAGAAAAAGTCCAGAGCTCTACTCTATATATTATACATATACATATACATTATGCAAAAAACAAAAACTCAGTGTTTATATTTAAACAAAATGACGAATTTGCCTAGGGTTGTCCACATGTTTACTTGAATGTGGCAGTAACTGAAAAACTGTGGAATAATAAATTGGGCTGTATCCAACAATAATTTTAATTATTGATTAATTGGCTGATAATGTTCTCAATTAATTATGTTGTTTGTAAAATATCAAAAACTGTGAAAAACTCCTGTCAACATTTCTCTGAAACAAATGGGGTGTCTACAGATGCCTTGTTTTGTCCAAGCACAAAACTAAAGGTATTCATTTTCCCATTATGTTTGACAAAGACAAGCATCAAGTCTTCACAGTACAGAAATATTTGTTGAGTAATTTCCCACCGATTATATGGCTAACTTGCTCTGGTTGCCGACATCATGACAGCCATTAAATGACCTTTTCTGTGAAGGAAATGTGTTAAAAAACAGACTGTTTTGGAGTTGATGTTATTGTAAGGGTTAAATGAGACAAAAGCCCCTGATGGATCAAGTTTGTTTGAACCAAGTTTATTTTCAGTATCTCTGCATAACTGGAAGTTATATTGTCTTATTTTGGTGGAGGAGACCCATCCTGTTTTTAAATGTGGAGAAGAAGAAGAGCCTGACAAGTAGTAGTTTCAACATATCAATCAGTAGACTGTAGATTGATGTATTGGACATCCTAACAGAAAAACTACAGCGATACAGTATCACTTCACTCACAATTCTTGTCACCATACTACCGTCCTAATTAGTGGATTAAGAAACATTTGTAATAATTAGTTAATTGTTGAAGTCATTTTTCAAGCAAAAGTACCAAATGTGTGATGGGTCCAGGTGCTCAAACAGAAGAGTCTGCTGAGCTTCTCAGTCTTACGCTAAATGTTGAGATTTTTATTACATGCTGATTTTAGGGATGTTGAATATGCTAACGATCAAATTATGACCAGGTGGTGTCCCTCAGTCTGAAACCAGAGATTTACAGCACATATGTTAAGAATTTTAGGAGAAGCTGGTAAATTGTATAACGCTTTTCTACCAGCACACTCACCAGGAGCAGCTTCGGCTTCAGTGTCTTGCTCAAGGACACTTCGATATGAGGAGTAGATGACCCGCTCTACCTCCTGAGCCAAAGCCATGCCAGGCCTGCAGGATCCATACATTAATTGATTAGCAGGAATCGTTATTTGCAGCCTTGGTTGGAACCAGTGAACATGGGCTTTTCTGCTTAAAAATGATTAAAATGCATACGTTACAATAAACATGATTAGAGCCTACACAGATTATCATAATGATGTAGTCAACTGATTGTTGAATCGGCTGGTACCAGTTCCAGATCAGCGAGTGTGCCTTTGACATCTCGTGCCACGGACATCTCGTGGTTATCATCACCTGGTGTCTTTAAGGAAGGAGCGGTAAATGTTGAAATGCTGGATCATATTGTATCGTGTTCCTGGAATAGAAACCAGTGGAGTTTGAGTTGTGGCAGCTGATTTCCCCCAACAATATTTCACTGACCTCACAGTCTTTGTGCCAGCAGACGCCTCTGAATGTGGAAAGTGCATTTCCTGACAGTTTATTGACAATGTGAATGATCAGTCATGATAATAATCTTCAGGTTAACCAGTAAAGGAAATAACATTGTACTGGTACCTCAGGGTCAGGTCAAGCTACATGACAGTACTTTTACTGCACTGTACTTGTCACGTACTTTGATTATTTTCATTTTCTGTTTCTTCTACTACATTGCATTTCACAGGGACAGACAGACAGACTGACTGACTAACTGACAGGGGCATGGATAGATAGAGTAATGGGTAGACAGACTGATAGACGGATTTGTAAATAGACAGTTGGATGGATGAATAAACAGGTGGACAGACGGACAGGCAGGTGAACAGATGCAGTGTAAATGAGCACTGCCTGGTTCCTTTTCAGTCTCTCTGCAGACAGACGTGTCGCCTAGCAGTCTGCTGGCAAATTTTACTTCCTGGTTTTCTAACCGCTCTGTGGCACACAGCTGGCAGCGACATCGTTGTCTCCTCCTCTTCCTCCCCCTCCTCCATTTGTTTTATCACCCCTCATTTGTTTCTGTGTAGCACATCAAGGTTCATTTGCAAAGAAGCAGTGAGTGGAGCTGCTGAAGCAGATCACAGTTTCTGCTGTGACATCGCTTTGCATTAAGCGGGCAAGGTTTGTGTGTGTGGGCATGGATGTGTGAGTGTGTATGTATTTTAGTTTGTGCGTGTGTGTGTTATTTATTTAGTTTTACTTTGTTTTTATAGAATTTTTTTAAGTGTCATGACAGAACGGAGCAGAACACAAAGGCAAATGTCAGGTGCTGACAAAGGAAGCGTTACCTCAGTGTAAAGTAACCGTCTTGTGGCGGTATAAGGGCTACAGTGTACAAGCACTCTCAGTATTTGCAGTTAATTTCTCCCAGTATATTACATATTGATCATATCTCAATTTAAGGGTGAATGTTAGTTTCTCAGTTTGATGTATTTCATTAACTGCAGTCCAGTTGTCTTTCATTGGGCAGCTTGGTTGTAGCCATTTGCTTGTGACAGTAATTGATAAAGGTATTTGTGCTGTGGCTTGAGGTTGTCCGGTATTTTGCCCAGGTGTAGTGTGACAAAAGAGCCACTGACTCTATTCCAAAGCATCATTATTTCCTTAGCAATGTCGTGCCACTATGTTAGCAGTAAAGGGCAGGCCCAGAAAACATGGAAGTGTCCAGGCATGTTTTCCCCACAATATCTCTAACATTCATCCTGCCCCTGAATTCCCCTTTGGATAAATTTCAGTTTTGGAGTTATAAAGTACTGTATTAGGTTCTTCCAACAAAGCTCTCTCCAAGACCTGAAGTCAGTGGTTTTAGTCTGGTTTTCCCATAAATTATTCCAGTAGTCCACAGATATCTCCAAAGCAGACTCCTCCCATCTCTGTTTGGCGTGGACAGTTGTATCATTCTTCAGTTTTTGTATTCTCTTTTTTTTTTTTTGTAGATTTTGCTTTCCCATTGCAACCAAGACATTTGTCTTACACTTATGTCTGGACAGCCCAAAGAGTAGAAACTTAGCAGAGCACTACAAATATCACATATGTTGGCTTCCACAACTGGAGAACAGATGTGCTCCTTAAAACCAAGGGGAAGACCTGTTGCACAGTCAGGGCCCCTCTCTGGTATGGTTGCTCACAAAATGATGGTGTAGAGCAGTTTTTCTGCTCCTTCTTGTTTTCCCACTTCCATTAATAATTCTTTTTGGTTCTAATTGTAGGGTAGTATTTGTATCATCCCCTCTCAAAGGGAGAGAGAGAGAAAGTCACTCAATCAATCTTCAAAATGATACACATTATTTGTCCCTTTGTCCAAACAACAAGAGAAGTCACTGAACATGGTAGTGAGGCAGTTTACCCTGGTTTGGCTGTGAGCTGTGCACTCCTTTCCCTCCCTGAAGTTTATTCAGGTCTCCTGAGGGCTGCTTCAGAGTGAAAGCAGCTTTTGTTTAATCTCCTCCGCCTGGAGATGACGTTTAGCTCTTACCTTCTCCCATGCCGGGTTTTTGTATTTGAAATTGGATCAGGCTGTCTCTCCTGGGTGATGGGGAATCCAGGCCATCTTGCATACTTGTCAATCTTTGGGCTGCCGTTCAGAAATACTTTGATCTTAGCAGGTGGCAGAGTCTGGAACCGGATCCCTCTCTCCTTGAGTACTCTTCTTATTCCCACATACTCCTTTCTTTTCTTCACAATTTCTGTTGTATAGTCATGGTGAAAGTAGACTGATTCCATCTGCCGCTGCTCACAGTAAACATCTAAAGTGTCTAAAATGTGTGGACAGGGTTAGAAAGGGTACCGCACTTGTGTTTGCAACTAAAGATTAATTTCTTTATTGATTAATCTGCTCATGATTTTGTCAATAAATCAGTTATTTTCTGTATATAAAACATAATTAAATCCATAAAAATACCAGTTATAGTTTTCCCATAGTCCACAGACATGTTCACCACTGCCCATACCTTAAATAACACCAGTTTATCATGTGTGTCATGTCAGAAGCAGCAAATATTTAGCATTTTTGCTTGAGAAATGACATAAAAACTGCATCGCTTATCAACTGATCAATTCATTGCCTAATCCTTGCATATATTTGTGATGAATTCAACCAAAGTGTGATTTTTCAGTTGACCCCCACCAGATAAAGTGGGGCATCAACTAATGATTATTTTCATTATTGATTAACCTGCTAATTTTTTCAGATTTGGTTTATGAACAGACAACAGAGTGGTAAAAATCCTCATCGCTCTTCCAGATGGCATCTTCCTTTGTCCAACCAACCTCCACAAAACAGAGAACAGAAGCAAATCCTTTCCTTTCAGAAGCTGGAGCTTACAGTAGTTTAATCTTTTCTTTGATAAATGAGGGAAATATTTAGTAGGCTTACCATCAGTTATGAATCTAAAAAATATTGCCAGTGATCCATGGATTGAAAGTGCAGCAAAGGTGCTTTTCTGGGTGTGGTTGCTGGGAAACAGGACAGCAATGTGATCTGGTGAATTGACATGCATCAAGACACTGCTTAGGCTTAAAGAGAACAGAGTGGGTGATGTTTGTTGCTGCTGTTGTGGTGTTTCACTTTGGTCTGTCAGCAAATGTGAGGAAATGCTCTTCTTCATTTGTGAGATTCCATGGATCTTGTTTGTAACCAAAAGCCCCAAATCCAAAGATGTTCACTGATGATACAGAGAAAAGTATCAAAATATTTTTTCCTTCAGCCAGCCACTTTATTAACGGTCAAACAGTAATTATATTTTTCCACAATCCCAAGTGTCCAAAACGAATTTCCCCACATTGGACAACAGATATATGAACTGAGCTGATGTAATGTTTTTATTGTTATGATATTTAGCTGTATTACAGAAACTCAAATTCAGGTTTACAGTAACAAGACACAAGAAAGCAGAAAAGCTTAATTTTTAATTAAATCATTGCTTAATTATGTTCTATTGATTAGCTATTGACTGATCTCTTTAGGTGGTGGACAAACAATGACCTTCAGAAAAGCCACATGATAATAAGACAGAAGAGGAAACAGCACAATAAAAATGCATTTCATGGCTGATGACTTACATAAATTACATTTTATTTGAAAGGCGATGATCAGCCATCAGGCGCAGTGCTCCACAAGCTGCTGCACTGCGTTAAAACACGTGTGTTTCTCATGCCAAAGACTGCAGATCAGATTTACATGTTGAGTCATCTACCTCACAGGTGCAGACCTCGATGTGAGGACGTCTCCCTCTTTCACACAGGCCGAGCAGCCCGCCAGCCAGGAGCTGCAGAGTCGCCCTCCATGTTTCACTGCAGACAGCTACCAGCATGTCAGACACCAATCCCAGGGGCCCCAGTACGGAATGCAGGGGAACCTCAGGGCCTTTGATTGTCCGAGTATCCAGATCACCTCAAGCGCTCCTAACAACCATGTGGAGCCGAGCATTAGCCAGGAAGTTTTGGCAGTGGGTGGGGCAGAGGGTGGCTACCTCGAGACATCCTGGTCCAGAGATCAGCTCTATCTGCCCCCAGACCCCTGCTACCGGGACCCGGTGCTTTGCCCAAGTCCCTGCAGCAGCCTGTCATCCAGGAGTTGGATATCTGACCTGTCATCCTGCGAGTCCTTCTCCCTGCTCTACGACGACGTGGATGGGGAGCTACACGATGCTGCCCGCCTAGCCCTAGGGTCCCCCCTTGGTTCACCTCTGGGGTCCCCGGGCTGTGGGGGTGGGGCTTTTGGAGTGGAGTTATGGCAACAAAAATACCAGCATCCTTTAGCCTTTAGCCCAACGTTGTCACCCCATCAGTCGCCCCGACAATCGCCCTCCCACTCACCTCGCACCAGTGTCACTGAAGAGACCTGGCTGAAACGCCGGCCCCCTT
>NW_018128050.1:1090882-1095926 GCF_001952655.1 Monopterus albus
GAAAAAAGAAAAATTTTAAAAATAAATGATTAAACAAGCAGATGTGTGCAGATTGCAGAAGTGTGTTTTCAGTGGCTTATGTTCTTTTTCATACTTGACATACAGCTGGCACAGTGTGGGCACCCTTGTTAATTAGGCAGTGGTTACTGTCCTTGGGTGCTTAGCACTGTTAAACGTCCTCCTCATGGGGTGTTATTTGCACGTCTCCCCCTTCGGTCTCCCTCGCCTGTCTGCACTGCACTGTTAAAGGGTAAAAAAAAAACTATTTAAAAATTAGAAATCCCGCTCACACTGTGCTTTTCTGCAGGCCATCATCCAGACCGACCTCTCCTTGTGGGAAGAGACGACATTCCGGCGCTGACCCTTGTGCCCGCTCATCCTCCCCTCACCACTCACCCAGCCCTACACGGGGTGCCTCCCCGAGGGGCAGTGTGACAGATGACACCTGGGTGGGAAGCCCCGCCAGTGCTCTCGGGCCTCTCCTGATGTCTGGCTGCCAAGAGCTGGACGTCCCATCCAAGACTAGGAGGACGTCGGGGATCCAGCTGGGGCTCATGACCGGTCAGGGGGACCTGGGACTGGAGCCCCTCCTGGATCCTCCCAGAGAAGAGGCACATGAAAAGGATGGCCTGGCTGAACTGTTCCTTCAGGTGCCCTCCCACTTCAGTTGGAACAAACCTAAACCTGGAAACCCTCCTCTGTTTGGGTTAGTATCATTTCACTTGGGCTATTATAACTTTTAAATATGCTGACATAATACAGGAGAAATTTCTTATATTTGTTTAGCTGGTTACACTTACTAACACTTGCACAAATTCTTGTCTTTATTTGTTCCATCTCTTGTTCCTTTAAACTGAAACTCACTTGAACTTCCTTTTGAGGTTGTCTTAAAGAAAACAGACGTGTTCAAGCAGTGTGCCATCCTTCTGTTCAGTGCATTTTGACACTAACACTTCAGGGCTACAAACCACTGCTTTGCTCTCACAGGCTGTTTACATTTCTAGATTTGATATGTTGGACATGTTACATTTCATCCTCTCTGTGATGACTGCAAGGAAGTGTCATCGGACATAAGGCAAATATGACATTACCTGCTGAGCTGCACAGTAACACAAAATCTGGGGCTGTCAAACATAATCATGTCACATCTGCTATAAATAGGTTCACGTATATGTAAACATCAGCTAAACCTACAGACCAAATGAGAGAAAGTGCATTACTGGCTTATTTTGGAGTGGTAGTATAAGAACTGTTGTTCTTAAACATCGTGTAACAGCAATAAGACTTACTGAACTCCCTGTTGTTATCCACTGTTTTAAGGAGCACTGATTGCTGTCATGCAGAATCTGATCATTATGTTCCTATTGTCTCTGTGACCAGGACCTCGTCCCCCCCTCTTCTGGACTGGCCTCTGCCCAGCCGCTTCCACCAGTGTGAACTGAAGCTGGAGGTCCAGCCCAAGTCCTACCACAGGGCGCACTATGAGACGGAGGGCAGCCGAGGGTCCATTAAGGCAGCTGCTGATGGGCACCCTATCATAAAGGTAAATCCTTTGTAGCACACTCAGTTTGACTTCACTGTGGTTTTTCACCTCACACTTACTTGTGCTTTATTCCCACACAAGGTGGGATTTTGTGATCTTGTAACTTAAGTTTTCATTTTGACTTATTTCTGGTCAGGTTTCTTCTGAGTATGAGGCTTCTAGTGTCAGAGGCACATGCTGGGAAAGTGGTGGCATGGTCACAGGTCCTTTATTTGGAAAACAAGGAACTTGTGGGGTAAACATGAACACTGAAGTGCTAGACATTATGTCGAAAAAATGTCATGATGGAGGAAGCCCTGTGGCATCCTGTGGTTGGCTCATGAGTTACTGAGTATTTACACAAATTATGGGCAACCTATATGTGTTATTCTGATGTCAAGGCTTGGTCAAACTCTAAATGAACCCTGAACACTGTCTGCTGATCATTTGGTGCTGTCAAATAGTGATGTTTGACTGGGGGATCAACCGCACATGAATCAATGATTTTCTTGTAAACTGACAAACTTAAATACAGAACTAGGTTGAGCAAACATTTAAGAGCGGGAATTTCCGCTTAGCTTTGCAGAGTCTAAAGAACATGGTAGCTGCGAACACCACCTCCACCACTCACAAGCATATTCAGGTTGCAGGCAGTAGCCCAGTATCACATACAAATGACCTCAACTCCATCTGCACCAGATTTGAGACAGACAACATCCAGCTAAATCTACTCACTGAAACCTGGAAACTCGGCCTTCACCATAGAAACCTGGAAACTCGGCCCTCACCATAGATATAAAGGATGTGGTGAGAGCATTTAAGAAGACCAAAGCCAACACACCACCCCAGCCAGACAACAGCTGTGGCTGTACACTGAGGCACCGTGCGGAGCAGCTAGTGGACGTGCCCCAGCTTCGTATCCAGGCCCTTGGATACGGAAACAAACCGCTGTTATCCTCAGTCTGGTATTGTCAGGGTCCTGAATGACCTCAGGTATGGGATTCTCACGTCTGGTGATGAAGGCTATGGAGAAGGTTAATAAAAATCATATCATCAAGGCAGCAGATCCTCAGCTGGACTCGCTTCAGGTCACATATCGAGCAGGCGGAGTGGCTGATGATGCAAAACTGTTCATTATAGGCACTGTCCGCAGGTGCCTGGAGATCCCCAACACAACAGCCAGACTCTTGTTTGCAGATTTCTCCTCTGCACTTAACAGCCTGCAGCCACATGTTCTTGCTGAGAAATTTATCACCCAGTTGCATCTGGACGACTGACTCATCCTGTGGATAACTGACTTTTTAACTAATAGGCCACAGGGCGTGCTGGTCAACAGCACCTTCTCTGACCTAATACACACCTCCTTTGGCTCCCCACTGGGCTGTGTTCTTTCTCCCCTGCTTTTTATCCTGAGCACCAATGACTGCAGGTCCACCCAGCCAAACTGCCATCTGGTCAAATTTGTTGAGGACACCGCCCTAGTCTCTGCTCTCAGGTCCCTCACATCACCACAGCTCAGCTTTTTATGAGTTTGTGGTCTGGTGTGGTACGTCTTGCCTGGAACTGAATATGAGCAAGACTAAAGAGATGATGGTGACCTTTTCCAAAAACAGAGAGGTCTGCTTGTATATCATATACCTGTCTTTGGACTGTGGGAGGAAGCCGGAGTACCCAGAGAGAACCCACGCAGGGATAACATGCAGACTCCACACAGAAAGGCCCCAGGTTGGCCCGGGCTCGAACCCAGAACCTTTTTGCCATGAGGCAAGTCTCCACCATGTCGCCAACTGTATATATATATATGTGTGTGTGTGTGTGTGTGTGTGTGTGTGTGTGTGTGTGTGTGTGTGTGTATATATATATATATATATAGGTACTTATGAATATAATACATAATATAAAGTACTTATAAATATTATATATAGATATATAAATTATATTTATAAGAACTTTTTTATTTTTCTAATGCACGTTTCATTTTTGTTCTCTGTCTTATCTTGTTTCCTTGTTTACTCATTGTCTTATGGAAGAAGAGCATCGTACATCCACATTGAGAGTCGCTGCACCAGAGTCAAATTCCTCGTGTGTCCAAAACACCTGGCCTATTAAGCTGATTCTGATTTTTTTTTTTTTTTGTGTGTGTGTGTGTGTGTGTCAGAATTAAACAAATATGCATGTATTATTGAAGAGCTTAATACATAAATGTTGGTCAATGTAGCTTTGAACTTCTTACCTTGTGGTAACACTCAGCAAGAAAGCAAGTGAGCTTAATGGCAAAATGTTGAGCTGTTCTTTTTTAAGCTTAATGATCTTCCCCAGTCAGACCAGTCAGTGTATGAAAACACCAGTATGCTGCTATTAGCATTACTCCAGGTTTAGTCAAAATACACTGATTCTTCCTAAGATACACAGTTTAACATTTGATGTTTTAACTGTGACACCCTTTACGAATGTTTTTCCGGAGTGTGAATGCGCATCATGCTCCAGCTTTCAGCAAGCCTGTGTGCTGACTGTTTGGCAGGATGAGCAGCTGCTCATCACATGTGTACTGTTGAATTTCTGTCTGCAGCTGAACGGATACAGCGAGCAGCCAGTCGACCTGCTGCTGTTCATTGGCACCGCAGACGACCGGTGCATTCGCCCTCACTCCTTCTATCAGGCCCATCGAGTGACAGGGAAGACGGTTACCACCACCTGCCAGGAGAGAATAATAGGCTGCACCAAAGTCCTGGAGATCCCTCTGCTTCCAGAAAACAACATGTCTGCCAGGTAATGGGGCAACAGAACCAGACCTGGAGTTACTATCATGGTTGATTTTTAAAGTCAAGGTTGTGCCTAAACCTGAACTCATGCAGTCAGTGTCATTTTTTAAAATTCCAGTTGCTACAGATGAGTGACAAAATGGTATTTTTTAAAAATTTCAGTCTTAAGAGTTTTTAACAACAAGCCATTTGAGGCCAGTGTCTTTACTAAAGCTGCATGATATGAGCTCGGTCTTCATCACCACATACAGGTATGTACTGCACTATGCTGATGACTTGCTGATATATTTGTCAGTGTCTCCAAGCGATATTTATAAACTGACAAAGACATTAAAACTATTTTCTGTAGGTAGCTGTCATATAGGTAGTTGGCAGGGGCACACGGTAATAGCATAGCAGCTGTAGGCTAATTGTAGCAGAAGAAGTACTATCAAGATTCAATATTTTTATTTGCCATTTATGCATAAAAAGACAGTCTAGGCATATAGGAATTCTTGTGCAGTGTGATTTTTTTAAAGAATTTATTTGTCGTGTTTGGAGGAAAAAGAAGGATGAGTTGCATCCCAAGAACACCATCCCTACTGTGAAGCATGGGGGTGGTAGCATCATGCTTTGGGGGTGCTTTTCTGCGAAGGGGACAGGACGTCTGCACTGTATTAAGGAGAGGATGAATGGGGCCATTTATTGTGAGATTTTGAGCAACAACCTCCTTCCCTCAGTCAGAGCATTGAAGATGGGTCGTGGCTGGGTCTTCCAACAT
>NW_018128050.1:1096214-1114694 GCF_001952655.1 Monopterus albus
TTTTTTTTAAATTCTGTCTCTCAGAGTGGGAATGCACCTACAATGTGAATTTCAGACCCCTCCATGATTTCTAAGTGGGAGAACTTGCAAAATCGCAGGGTGTTCAAATACTTCTGTTCCTCACTGTACATACCAGCATCAATCCTAATAACTGAACTAGCAGCAGGCTATAGGCTAGAGTAGTGGCAGTAATTCTGTGCCAGTGTCTTTAGTTGGAGAAATCTGAGTGAAGGCTCGCTGAAAGGATCTGAGTTCAGCCCTCTGGAGTTTTCTTGTAAGCACGTTATGCTTACAGTGAACTGTGTAAACTCTTCAGGCCTAAAAATGTACTGAAGGCTTTTTCTTTCTCCTAAACTTTCACAAAGCCAGCATTTAAAAGCAACATAGGGAAACGAGCAGTCTTCTTTCCAGAGTTGCCAACTGTTGATTAGTGAAACTGTTGACAAGGAACATCAGAGCCTCGCTTTTTAGAAGCCCTTGTTTTAGCAAAATGCTAGTTTAACTTGGCAGACACTGGGTGATTTAACATGCAGGCCAAGCTAGCAGTGAATGCAGTGTTTCCTGCCAAAATTACACCACTCTTGTTTCACCTGCCACTTCTGCAGTTGGCAGCCATATGGATCACCTGTATGCTTGTGTAGAACACAGGATGGAAACAGAAAGAGGGACCACTGAGTGTATATAAGAGAGAGACTCACTCATGAAAACAAAGCTGTATAAGGTTCACACATCACCATTACAGTGGTGGCTTGTTCACTGTGATAAACAGTACTGTATGTTTTTGGTTTTCTGTTCCAAAGCATTGACTGTGCTGGCATCCTGAAGCTGCGTAACGCCGACATCGAGCTGAAGAAAGGGGAAACAGACATCGGGCGCAAGAACACGAGGATTAGAGTTGTGTTTAGGGCTGCTGTCCCTCAGCCAGATGGACAGATGCTGTGGCTGCAGACAGCATCTATTCCTGTGGAGTGTTGTGAGTCACCTGTTAATGTATTTACATGTGATTTTGTTATCCAGCAAAGTAACCAGTACATTGTATTGAGCAGAGAGTGGCTCACCAAATGGTTAAAGGTTTTTTATTTTTAAACCAGATCATAACAGAACAAGCAGAGGAGTCAATTTGGGGGGTTTGAGACATTGCTTAATGTGTGTGCAAAGCACTGATAAAATCAGATCATAACCAAAAGTCTCCAGAGCTTCTGCTGTAGCTCCACAGTGTGCTCAGGTGCATCCTCACAGCAAGAAGCTTCTGGGTTCGAGCCTGGGCTGACCCGGGGCCTTTCTGTGTGGAGTCTAAATGTCCTCCCTGTGCCTGCGTAGGTTCTCTCCGGGTGCTCCGGCTTCCTCCCACAGGTTGACCGGCGCCTCTTAAGTTGCCGTAGAAGTGTGTGCGGTTGTTTGTCTACATGTCAGCCCTATGACAGACTGAAGATCTGTCCAGGGTGGACCCCACCTCTCGCCCAGTGTCAGCTGGGATTGGCTCCAGGAATTATTCAGGAATAACTGGTGTAGATAATGGATGGACAGCTGTGTAGACATGACAGTTTTATTAAACCTTTAGATTAAATCTCAATAAAATATAAGAACCCATTAAACTGTGCTCAAGGTGATGGGGTGTGAATACTTTGTGAACCCGCTGTGTATTTAAATACCAGAACAAGAACTGTGTTGTGTTTCAGCCCAGCGCTCTGGTCAGGAGCTTCCTCAGGTAGAGAGCTTCAGTCCAGCCAGCTGCTCGGTGGTCGGAGGAGAGGAGCTGCTCATCACCGGAGCCAACATCTCCACGCAGTCCAGGGTTGTTTTCATGGAGAAAGGGCCTGGTAACATCAGCTCATTTATTTCACCTTAAGTAACTTTACATCAGATTTTGTTCATGTTAATTGTAGCTGAAAAACAGGTGGAAGAACACTGTGGGAAATGGACGCCAGAGTTGTGCCAGAAAAAAGCAGTGGAGTAAGTATAAACATTACCTGAAAACAACACTGAAATATATTTTGCATTTGAAAATATCAGTGTTTACAGATAAAAGTAACAAGATCCCTGTTACAGAGTTAGGATGTGAGTAGTAAATATGAAATATAGGAACAATGGAAAAATGTGCCACATGCAGTGTAATATGGAATGTCTGTTTAAAATACCTGGAAACTTACAGTGCACATTCTAACAGTGATTTCACATACAACAGCCGGTCCTGATGTCAGGCCAAGCATTTGCTCCTGAACTGGGAGTATGTAATGTGATTTGGCAAGAAAACCTTTCTAATAGATCTGACAAAAGACAGGACACAGGAAGAGTGAAGACAACAAAAATCATCATCAGGTTCATAATTGAGATAAAGTTTAACTGAGTTACTCCAGGTATACTGTGGTTATAGAGGGCACACCTTGGTATAGTTATAACTCATAATAATATAACAAAAATCCAGAGAAGGAGAAAAACGGGGGGATAGTCCTGTCCCTGATCAGCCTGGGGCCACCCCCAGACTCCTGGAGGAGTGCCGTCCCACTGCAAATAGCTGCACTACCTTTCTTGCGTTCAGAGCAGGGCCCGCTTATTTTGTTATTCTAAATCAGGTTTCCCTGGTTCTTACTCCCTGAGACTACCGCACCTGCTCTGTCTGAGGCACCGCTTATTTTGCTTAGGAAGGCTCCATAGACCACCTGCATTTCCAAAAAAGTAGGACAGATTATTAAATGCATTTAATAAGCTGGTGGTTCCCAGTCTGCTTGGTTTGTGACCACAGTGTGTAGTTGTCTTGTCATGTTTCAAACGTTTCCTCTCTAAACCTCTACTTTAAATTGAACAACAGTTTGAGTCTAAATGAGATCCAACCTACCCATTTCACAAAAAAGGAAACTAAATATAGTGAATCAGAGCATTATTAGAAACTGGAATAACAGCAGAAGGGCTGCAGGCTGCAGAGTGTCATGGAGGGGGGTACAGTAGTCAGCTGGATGTTTGCAAACACATTCCTCATACCAGTCATGTAATATCAGGTTGTGTCCTCACCTGCTTGTTATAGATATGTTTTTACCCCAAGTGGTCAAAAATGAATGCAGTTTTATTTATTGAGACCCATAAATCACTTGAGGTTTGGTTGCATGAGTGCATCTGGATCACAGTGTCGATCTCAGAGAAACTGACTGTAGTTTTTAACATCACTTGAGATGGCAAATGACGATTCCCCAGAAAGGAACTGCAAAGAGGAAGTTAACGAGAGCTTGTTGAAACCACAGTGACACTGAGTGCGAGTCTGAGGGAGACGATGGAGGAGTCACCATGTCATCACTGAATATCACTGAAGACAATTTGTGGTAGATTTTGTAACTTGAATGTGAGTGCGACTCTTTACTGTGTTTCTGCTGCATTTTGATCACTGTGTAGTTCCTGTTTTGTAAACACTGGCAAACACTGAAATGCTACCCAATACATCTGTGCTTCTGTTGATTTTGAAATCGTACTCGTCTCTCTTCCCGGAAAGTGTCAAAAACATTCTGCTGACCAATTTGGCACTCAGGCTATACTAAAGGTATAAATAACAGTTAGGAACAGGTGAACTAAACCACTGGTAAGCTTAATGCAGCCATCATTCAGGCCAAACCTTACAAAATATAAGTGTGTTAGCACACACAGTACAGATTTCTTTTGGATTCAGCCACGAGAAGCAAAATTTCACAGTATCTGTTGTTTGCTATAATCAAAGAGAGACTTCTTTACATTCAGCAAACGTCTTCCAGAATCACTGTGGCCTCGGACATTCCCACAAAGGGGATTATGGTACCTTTTGCCTCCACCTAACATCTGGAACATCAGGGAATATGTGAGATGTTCTGACAGGCAGTTTGTGTTTCTGTGTTTCAGTCCAGCATTGTGGTGGAGATGCCTCCTTACAACAGGAAGACATCAAGTCCAGTCCAAGTCCAGTTCTACATCTCTAACGGAAAGAGGAGAAGAAGTCTTGCACAGAGCTTCACCTTCCTGCCTGCAGTCATACATCAGCTAGTCAAACAGGAGCACTGGGAGCCGGACCACATCTCCCACAATCCAACTGGATTCAGCCCAGATATGGCTTACTATGATTCCTGTGACCACCCAGTGCATTCTGACCCTCCTTCCCAGAATGCATCTCATCTCCATCATCCTCCTGGCCCCCTTCAGACCCCTTTAATGTTTCCTCACAACTCCTCCATCCCACTTCACACCTCCTCCTCCATGCCTCCTCAGGCCTCCTCAGTACCCCATCAGACCTTCGCCATTCTGCCGCAGACCTCCTCGGTCCCCCCTGAGATCTCCATGATGCCTTCTCAGACCTCTTCAGTGCTGCCTGAGACCTTCACCCTCCACCCACAAACCTCCTCGCTGCCTCCCCAGACCTCCCCTGTTGGACCTCAGAGAGTAGAGTCTTCATCTCTGAGGTCCAGTACAGCCTTTGTGACCACTGTTGACCCTCACAAGAAGTCTGTGCTCTCCAGCTCAGGAGAGGCACTGAGTATCAAGCAGGAGCCAGAAGACCAGCCAAATCTGGGATCCTTGGGCTTCCACGAGATCACACTGGATGACGGTAAGGCGCTTCATTAATTAACAATGCCTCTGTAGCTATGAAAATGTGTTATCTCCTTCTCATGAGAGCAGCAGCTCGGATAGAATTCGAAATCTGCAGAAAAAAAAAGCATCTTCATAGAGTTATCTTAAATAACTTCTGCAGCATAATCCATGTTTGGCAGAGGTGGAGCAGTCAGCACACCTCTGATGTGGCTATTTAAAAGAGGTACACAGTGGGGTTTTTTTGGTAAAGCCGGGGTCTGCTACTTTGAGAATTGCGTGAATTTGGGCAGAGAATTGGAAAAAGGACAACGCCCAGGTCCCTCCGCCTCCTGCGGCCCCTCCCCATGGAGAAGGGTCATGTGCATGCGGAGACTAGTAACAATGGCAGCATGTTACCCCACATAGCTAGATAAAAATGTTTTCCAGTAACTGTACCGTTGTTGTATGTCAGCAAATACCTTGTCCTCATTTCATTGGCTGTGTTTAGGAATAAACAATCTAACTTTGTGAAAACAGCTATGTTATAGCATTTCTGAACATGTAGCAAAAGCTTCATATTGACTTGTTTGCTTAGTTAGCTAACAACCAATGTTAGGACATTACTTTGGTAGCCTATATACAGATAGGAAAACCAGAAAATTTGCATTTTATTTAGATATTGCACATTTCTAGTCTGTGTAGAGTTGCTGTCTGTTTCATATCTAGGGGTTGGGCCCCTCCAAACGGTCACCAGTTTAATGTGAAGGGTCATCACATGATTCATGGAGAGGACAGAAAACACAGCACTGCTAGACAAGTGTGTATTTAATTTTGGGACTATTTATTTTTACCATCTTAGGCCTTAAACAGATATTTAAATGTGACCATGGGAGAATATTAAGGGGAACTCACTCTTTGGTGAATGCGCTAACAGCTCCAATGTCACAAGCTAAAATGATCAGAAACACTGGTTTAACCTCTGACAATGTCTTGTAGCATTGGGGGTGGAGAGCCACCTGGCGGGATCCCCCATGATGCCCCTCTGGGCAGACTGTAAATAGTTAGGATAAGGATAGGATAATCACCTTTATTGGCCAAGTATGTTACACACAAGGAATTTGTTTCCGGTACAGAACCGATGGCAGCCATCTGCGGTGCCAACTCAACCGATGGGTCTAACCAACGGGGGGGGTTCAGTGTCTTGCCCAAGGACACTTCGACATTTGGACTGCAGGCACCGAGATTCAAACCTTCAACCTTCTGGTTGGGAGACGACTGCTCTACCCACCGCACCACTGTCGCCTCCCCATAGTTGTGGGTTTGGCGGGGATTGTGTGTGTTCAATGTGTTCTGTTGTTGCTGCGTCTGTAATAAAATAGCGGCTCGACAGAGAGCAGAAAAGGCAGTCTGTGTCCACAGCTCCTTTTTCGACCCAGCTGACGTTACAGTGTTTTACTTTTCACATGTGAACTCTTTACATGACACCTTGCTGCCAGATAAATGTAGTGTAGTAACTAGAATAAATTAAACTGCACTTAAACACAGTACTTGAGTAAATCTACTGAGTAACTTTCCAGCAGTCAAGAGGGGAAAAAAAACT
Source organism: Monopterus albus (assembly GCF_001952655.1). Classification (NCBI taxonomy): domain Eukaryota; kingdom Metazoa; phylum Chordata; class Actinopteri; order Synbranchiformes; family Synbranchidae; genus Monopterus; species Monopterus albus. Next base: position 1,102,339 of record NW_018128050.1, read on the forward strand.
CATGTCAGATTGTCATTTCATGGGCAGTCTGCTGTTGTGTTACTTTGTTTCACGAGCTTAAGGTTTCACAGCCTAGCTATGAATAGGCTGAACGGAGCCGTTTGCTGCCTGTAAAGGGACTCAGACCAGGCAGACAGCAGCTCTTAGTACTGCTAAGAATAAGCACAGTGACATCTCACCTGCAGTGAACACCCGCCCCAGTACTCTACCTAATGAGTCAGAGTACAGGTTTATGATGTTATTAATGGATCCTTATCCATTAGATACTGTTTTATCTCTTTTACAGCTACACAGAAGTAAATTCATGAGGCAACATGTCAAATGTGGACGGCAAAGTAAGCATTTCATTGTACAGGGAAACACGTTTCCTAACTGTGCAAATGACAAACACTTTGACTTGACTTGAAATGTAGCCAATGAAAGATGTTGGACAACAGTTGTGTCCAACTGCGCCCTCTCATGGTCTGACAGGGAAAAGCACTGGCAGGGTCCCATGCATCCTGGAAAACCTTGAATTTTTAAAACCAGTTTTCCAGTCATGGAAAGTTAAATTGTACAATTTCCTGGAAAAACACTTCCTGGAAGATATTCTTCACATTTTTATATTTTCTTTTTGTTGACAGCAAACTGTCAGATCTCAGTATGAGCTGGCAGCTGAACTTAGGGCAGTGTGTGAGATCAACTTGGAAAGGACAGGGTCGACGTTAATGGCCTGTTTCTGTTCGCTCTGAATGCCCTCAGCCGTTGGCTTGTAAATGCACCAGGTCACATCAGGTCAGTGAAGATGGTATGAATAAAATAAACATGAATGGAATGCCAGACAAGCAAGGACTGTGAGTAGCTTGGTAGTTGAAATGCAGACATTAATAACTGCTGGCTAGTAAGGTAGGACTTTATTGATCCCGCAATGGGGAAATTCCTCTGTTCCAGCAGCAACAATACAGCATAAGAACAGACACCACACACATATCTTGAGAAACAAATTCCAAAGTACCTAAAACCAAACGGAATATAGTATTTGAGAGACAATCAAGAACAAGAATAATCCTCCCACAATTAATCCCGGAGAACAAATCAAATACCTAAGAACAAGACAAGATATAGTATTCAAGAAATCAAGGACAAGAATATCACTCCCATAATTAATCCCGCAATGGGGGAAATACCTGTATTTCAGCCATGAGGATCTCTGAAGAACTACACAAAAATACCTAAAACAAGACAAAATAAAGTATTTGAGAGAAATCAAGAACAAGATTTTACACATGTGCATATTTACAATGCATTTTACCCCCAGGATTTGAGTATTGCAATGTTTACCATTCCGTAGTCCTCATAATTTCACATATCTTATCACTGCAGTGATGTATTCTACAGTCTGATAGCTGTGGGGAGGAATGACCTGCGGTAACACTCCTTCTTACACTAGGGATGTAACAGTCTTGTGCTAAAAGAACTGTTCAGAGCCTCTACTGCGTGGTGCAGGGGATGGGAGGGGTCGTGCATGATGGATGTTAGTTTTACCAGCATCCTTCTGGCCACCACCTCCTCGATGGAATCTAGGGGGCAGCCCAGGACAGAACCAGCTCTCTTAACCAGCTTGTTGAGCCTCTTTCTGTCCCTGACCGTGCTACCTCCTGCCCAGCCCACAACAGTGTAAAAAACTGCAGATGCCACTACAGTATCATAAAATGTCCGAAGGAGTGCCCCGCACACACCAAAGGGCCTCAGTCTCCTGAACAAGTGGCAAGTGGAGGTGGCTCTGGCCCTTCCTGTACAGGGCATCTATGTTGCTGGTCCAGTTCAGTTTATTGTTGAGGTGGACACCCAGGTATTTAAAGGTGTCCACAATCTCAATATCTGAGCCCTGAAAGCTCACCGGTGTGAGTGATGGTGATTTCCGCCAGAGGTCAGTCGTTTAACTTCAGTCACCTTTAACATTTAATTCTCCATCACTTGCTGGATTATCATTTACTTTAACATTAGTTGGTTAGCAATGGAAATGGACATTTAGCAGGACAAAGAAAACTGCAGAAAGTAAAGCTCACACATTAATTGTAGCATACTAGCAGTCATACTTGGAGGCACTGAACATGTGCATGTGTGTTTATATTATAGTTAATATTTATAGGAGACTTTCACACAGAGAAACTTGTTAGTCTAGTACGTAATCGCCACTTGACATCACAGGCTTACATCATTGAAGTGGTCCTGAACATTTTTTCTTGAAAAGACTGGGAACGCTGATTGGGAATCAGGTTTTCTTTGACTCCATTTAGACACAGAACATTTTTTTTGTTTCCTATTATTTTCTGATGTGTTGTATGTGGCAGCCAACCTTCTCGCCAACACCATCAAACACACAGGTACAATGTGAATGTTCAGTTGTGGATTTAAGTGCTGCATTAGCTTCCTGCCATGCAGCTGTTCAGGGAAAGGAACCAAAACCCAGTGACGTCTTCATATTGTTTATTTAGTTTGACCAACTGGTAATTGATGCTAAAATCCATCAGGATATCCACGAATTCTCTTCAGGTGCTTGGTAAAAATTACCTGCATTAAAACACACACAAATGCCTGAAAACTTGGTCCCCAGATGCTTCGTCCTGCATGGATAACACAACATTTCGACCATGAAACCTCTTCCTCAGGTAACTTGAAGACAGTGAGGAAGACTGCTTGTTGTTTGTGAGATGCTGTGGAACGCTCTAGTGAAAATGGAAATAAGCTCTTCAGAGAAAACCTCATCTAATACTCCTTCAAATCATTTCCAACTTGAATGACCAAAGAGAAAATAAACCATTTTAAGATTTTTAAATATCACTGAGACAATGTTTCTGAAACATGTACTGGTAAATAAAAATATTATGTAATAATTATACTTCATGGTTGTTTTTGTGTTTCAGTGAACGAGATCATCGACAGGGACATCAGCAGTCTGAGCAGCAGCACCCAACCTGACCAGTACCACCAGTACGACTGGGAGCACAAGCCCAGTGACACTGCCTTACCGTTCTGTGGAGACCCCCAGTAGCTCTGCTGCCCCCTCAGGAGACAGCACAGCAACGCCACGGTCACATCTGCACAAAGTGCCTGAGCACCAGTCAGCAGCCTCGACAGCTCATTTCATCAGGGTACCACATCACATGACTGTTTCCTCTTCTGGCTCAGGAGGTTCAGTGCAAGACTGACTCACGACGAACCAAAGATTTAAATTTCATGACCAAATTGGAAGAATTCTAGTCCTCACCAAAAGGGCTGTAAATAAACCACAATCAGTCACGACATTACAGAGACATAGGCCGCACAAAAATGACAGATCCTGTCATTATTTATTGGTCAGGTAACTAAGAAATGTTATTTTGATACTCTGGATCTGGGCCAGTTATAGCCGACACCCTGGACATTTTTTATAGCTTGGTTTACATTTCCTTTGCTGAATTACTGCTGTTTCGGCTCTGGGCTGTTCGGTGTGAAACTGAAGATAGTGACTTATTCTAAGGTGTAAGGTTGAAGTAAAAAGAAAAGGAAATACTGTGTTTTGTAAATTAGTTTATTGTTGTGTGAGCTTGACTCGATAAACGTTTTAGGATGAGCAACATCAACAACTGAGCCCCTGGTATTTATGTCACCTGACACCCGAGGCAGTAACACTTCATTACAACAAGGTCAGCGGTCAGAGCAGGTAATAGTACTGAGCTGGAGGACACGGGAAATCCGCTCTACAGTACTAAGCAACATTCACCAAGTGTTGCAGCCGCTTTTCTTAAGATAAATAGGTTTATGTTCAGTCACCAAACACTGGCCACAATACACCATCCGCTTTTAAAGCTCAATAACCAAAGGTGCAAAAGACAATTTACCAGTTTTGTTCCAGATATTACACAGTGAGATTATAGAGGTATCATTTCAGCACCCTCAATACGTTGTTAATGATATTCAGCTGCTTGTTTTCATTTTTCCTCTTATAAGAAGCAAAGCTGCGGAGTCTTCCAGTGTCACCTCACCAGTCTCTGAGTGTCTTACCTGGAGTTTCATATTTGTATTTATTCCTCTGACAATAACTTCCCATATTAGGGTTTAATGCCGTTTCACAGGCTCCTATCAGTAAACTTCTGGTGAACTTGGATCTGAGTCAGCTTGTTAAAAAATGCTCCACGTGCGAGGTCTTAAATTGTACATCAATCAAGAACCAGCCACCTGATGTCTTGTCTTGCTGACTCCATGTGTGCAAACATCATTCATCAGTTTTTTTCCCTAAGATTCAGTATTTATCTGCTCTTTAAAATCTTTGTCTACAACTCTATGGAAACCAGATGTTGTTTGATCTGGAACTTAAGTGATCATCACTGACCTCATACTTGTTGTCCCCTGATGCCCTTCTGTACAGATGAGCCTAACAGCAGCGTTGTGCTGCCCTGTGTGTCTAAAGGTTGCAAATCTGTTTTTAGCTCCGTCATGGTTAGTGTTAGATCCCAGTGCTCTGGAGCAGATTCTGGGGGAAGTGAATTGTTACCTTAATCTAAACCATGGGAGCTAATGTATACCCATCCAACATCTCTGGTAGATGTGGTCAGTGATGTGCTTTGTTGCATCTGTTACCACGCTAACAGTGATTTCATAAGGCAAGTCCTTAAACCAGTAGAGGACAGTAAAGGCGAGACTTTCAGTTCTGACAACTTAAGAAAAGTTAACCATCATCACTATGTCTACTTTAAAACAGCTTCTGTTTGATGCACAGAGTGAGGATCAGACTGATCCAGTTCCTCAGTCATTTAAAAAGCTGCTGGTCCGGGTCTGTCTGAACAAAGCACAGCTCCTCCACAGCGGACCTTGACCCCGTCCTCCAGCAGCTGTTTGTGCAGGTGTAAACCAGGACTGTCCCAAACTCCAGCTCCACCTCAGCACCGCTGTCCTTCCTCTGCAGCAGACTGACCAGAGCCGGCATCAGCTGCAGCTCAAAAGTCCTGGACCCTCCACAGGAACCACACGCTGAAACCACCTCAGCCATGTTGGATGGTGGCTCGGAGATGAAAAGTGGATTTCCGCCGTGACAGTAGCGTAAGATTTGTTGTGGACATGCTGAGATCTTCTTCATGAACCTGGAGAAAACGGCGTCTCCATGTCTGGCTCTGGCTTTCTCATACTTCTCCGCTGTGCTGCCGCCTCCCTCACTGACATCCATTGCTCCTACTACCACCCCCTCTCTCCTCTCGTACGCCCTCAGCAGCTCCTGGGCGTGCTCCAGCTCATCGTCCTCACCACACAGGTCTGATTCATCTGCCACGCTGATGAAGAATGGGCAGAAAACAGGGACGTCCTCCTGGGAATCTCCCAAAGTGAGGTCCTGCAGTCTGGTGCTGACATCCACCTCACTGCACGTAGGACCTGCTGCTGACCAGATTACATTGTTAAACAGGATGTGCTTAGATGTGAAGTTTAACACCTGGACGTACAACTGCTTCACAAAGGATTCATCCCTCCACTTTGCACAATTTATTGTTTTGTAGATTTACTGTGAAATGGATTACATCATTTGAACAATCAAAAACCCACACTGACAAAGTGAAAGAATGTTTTTATAAGTTGTTGTTCTTTCATGACATAAAGTCTTAAGGTAGTGCAGATCTAAATCCTCCTGCCTGAGAGAGCAAAGAATCCCAGCCTTCACTTCTTCTCACTATATGAACAAAGCTTCAGGTTGCACTCTGTTACCAGGCAAAGCTAACACACCACAGGTGGCATGGGCATGTTTTACAAAGGGTGCACAACTGTACCTGCAGGATTTATAACATCACCGCTAAGGTGAAGCCAATCACGGGCTGGTGTGAAACCTGCATAGTGTGATGTAGAAACTTCATACACTGAGAATGGTCTTAAGTGAGAGGGACAGTTCAACTTCTGAAATGAACAATTTACATAGTTATAGGTTCTCGATTTTCTGACTAGAAGATGTAATTTAACATCATTTAATTTGGAGAGGTGACAGTGATGCGGTGGGTAGAGCAGTCACCTCCCAACCAGAAGGTTCAAGGTTTGAATCTCGGTGCCGGAAACAAATTCCTTGTGTGTAACATACTTGGCCAATAAAGGTGATTATCCTTATTATTATTTCAGTGGGAAAACCAGACATATGTTTACTTGAAGCAGAGTATTTTTCATATAGCATGTCAGTCAGTAGAGTAAGTATTTTAAGAAAGATGCAGTGTTTCACAATATTGACTGTTGACATGTCAGCAGATTTTGTTTTCCCGCCTCCTAACATTACAAAATGAAACTGTAAACACCAACGTTACCTTTTGCCTCAGAAGCTACTGCTGCGGCTTCCCTCGCCCCTCTCCGCCCATCTCCACCCTCCTCCTCCGTCCCCCAGTCGTCCGCGGTGTCACACCAGTCAGTGGCCGACAGAGGAGACTCCTGAGCCGGCGCGGGCCAGCTGGCTATAAGCGCAGCTGCAGCCTCAGTCTCTAGGCCCTGAGAACGGAGCACCCTCCAGCTCTCTGCACGGCTGATGCAGTCGGCACCTGGGCATGCGAACAGGTGGAGGTTTCTGTGGTAAGGGGAGAACTCCAGGGGGCAGTACACCTGCACCACGTGTGCTAGCGGAGCTCTGCAGTGACCACATCGGGGAGACTGCCGGGAGATGACCGGCAGCCAGTCCGGTCGACCCCCGACTTTGTTGGTCAGATATGAGGAGCGGTATCTGTTTGGGTCGAGGTCCCCATCACACAGACCGATCAGCGTTTGCTCGTGACGGAGGGCAGCCATCTTTCATATGGCGGAAACACTACCCGGAACTGATTAAAAATCTGACGTCCGTCACCCAAACATGACCGCCGTCTTGTGGAAGTTGTAAAATGTTATAAAACATATAATTACTAATATATAATCTAATAAACGCAACAAGACGCCTAATATGACAATCACAAAATATGTACCTTTGTAAAAATATGCTTTCCCCTTTAGAGGTTCTCAGGTTTTATAAGCAGCAAATAAATATATTTTTAAAGTCTGCAGACTTGTTGAAACACTGCAAAGTTTAATTTTCAGTTTGAAATATTTCAAATAAATAGGTATACACCTGCAAGCCACTGTTTCTACAAAAGGTTTTGGTGTTGCCCAATTATCACAGACAACAGAACTGTGCCCAACAGGCCCGTCACATATTGCAGCAGAAAAAGGCCACCAGGGACAATGTTTCAAGAACAGCAAAGGGAAAATTAACCGGTGCCATTACATCCAAACCTTACTGGTTCACACCCAGACTCTGAGTCCTGCTAGGTACCTTCAGGTTCCAGCAGCGGTGGATTTGTGAAAGAATGTGTGAACTTGTTGAGCAACAACCTGGCCCACGATGGGCTCCAGCTCAGTGGGGGTTGTGTTGCAGAGCTGCTGGATGCTGGAGAAGTGCTGCAGCAGGGCCAGAGCTTTGACCCTGCCCACCCCGGGGACCTGCTGGACCAGAGACAGGGCTAGGGGGTCCAATGGTCGAGATGAAGTCCTCCTCCTGAAGGGGTTCTCTCTGCCCTCCCCCTGAACCTGGATGCAATCAGAGCAGGTTGGAAAGTCTGTTTTGGCCCTAGAGTCTATTGCTATGAGAGGTTTAAACAAGACAGCTGAGTTATACCTGTTCTCCACCAAAGGTCTGTGTCTGACTTCCTCCAGAACTGCTGAACATGAAGGATTTTCTACCCTACACATGCAGGTTGCGACATCTGCACAATTTGATCTTTTTCAAGAAATATAGCTCATTGTCTGAATTTCTGGTCCTTAAATTACAGTAGGGTGAGACTAAAAACTTAGATCAGTAGTTATCACCATCGTGTCTACTGGCTGTGATCAGTTCAACCAAGGTGTGATTTTAATCCCTGTTTTATTTCAATACTTATTAGAGATTCAACTGATTTGTGTGTTTAAACAAACTTGGCAAGTAAAGCAGAGTCCTCTGTGCAAGGGTGCTGCTGTAGCGGCATAGGGGGTCTCAAATGGAAAAACGGGCCACCTTATGTGCAGTACTAATATTTGTTCAAACTCAACCAGACTAACACATTTATGTTAACATGTAAACCAGGGGTCTCCAACCTTGTTTACTGAGGGACCTACTTTGGGGAAAAAATCAAAGCGGCTGAGAGACATTCATGTTTTATATTAGGCTACTAGTTACATTAATCACATACTATATCAAAACTTTTAAACAAATCTCCAAACCAAACCAGCTGAATAAGCTAACTGTTTTGTGTAACCAGTTATCTTTAGCACAATCAACAAAGGAGGCGACTAAGGCAGGCTACTTAAAATCCCCTGATGCCCGACCACTACAATTTGATTAACAAAAGACTTGAAACATTTTGGGTTGCTTACACATTCCAAGGACATCACAATTTCAGATGTCTGCTACAAATAAATGTCCACAACCCCTCTTAGAAATCATAGAATACAGACTTATGATGCCACTATTTGATGGAACATCAAACCGCTGTGTTGACAGCTGCTGTACATCAAGTGGTACGCAGCGAGTTTGGTGCAGTGTTACTTACTTTACTGAAATGTAGCCTAAATGTGCTGCAGACCGCAGCACAACTAACTGTGCCCACAGCAAATACTGGTCTGGCTTAGGTTTGTTCACTTTACTGCACTTTGGATGGAGTTCACCGAGGAATAAAACTGTCTTTTCTGAAAACATTGTCACTTTGTTTTTACACAAGACTGTGTGTCAGAGAAACTGCTGTCAAAGAGGTGCAAGCGACACTGACTCTAGATGCCACAACACTATCTTAATAACAATGGGCAGAGGAGAATCAACCAATCTGACAGTTTTGACAAATAGAACTGGTCTTGTCCTCCTTACAATTTGAGTGATGAGCTGTGAGGCCTCTGTTTGTCCACTGACTGGCAGCAGGGTCAGGCCCAGGTCCAATACCACAAACTTCTGCACTGCAGAGAAGTGCTGCTCACTCAGCCCGGTGCTCTCCACCAGCACCAGCTGCTGGAAACGGCTGCTGGCCTTCAGAACAGGAGGGACACAACAGCTCACATCAGACAGTGACACGTACAGAAGCTTTGACAGAGGTCTTTTTCATTAAACTCACATTTCTGTAGCGAACCAGCTTCCTCTTGTAGCAGTTTCCCGCTATAATGTCGCACTCAGACACGTAGAGGATGCAGGCTTTGTTGGGCAGGTGAAAATCTGCCACACCGAGCTCATTCTCAAAGAGGATCTTCACACCTCCACCTACAGCACAAATACAGCTTCTCCATTTGTTTACATTCAGACAGTGCAATGACTCAGGAGATGATCGACACATGGCAGGTTATATTGACTTTATAACAAAGTTTAATTTCATTCAGAGTACTGAATTAAAGACTGTAACTATCTGAAACAGGACAGCTGAACACACCAGAAGGTATCTCGGTCATTTTTGAAGGGAAAAGACCTTGAATATCGACAGTTTTCAGCGGTGCTTGGAGTCCTTGTTCTCGCCAGTTTACAATGAACGACACAGGCCAATGTTAACGTTATTTTAGAAGTTTGTTATTGTGGTGTTTCAATAAATCCATTATTTACCCTTTAAGCTCTGAATCAGTGCCGAATTTCTCCATGTATCGCTAGCAATAACGTGCCCGTACGGAGGAACAGCGTTCAGCACAACAGGCTCCATCACTGAACTGTATCTCCGTCTAAATATGGCTCAAAACATTTTACTTTTTTTTTTCTTATGTCACTTCCTCTAGATAGTGTTAACTGCGTAACATAACTGTATTCTTGTAGCATAATGCAACTATTAACCTCCGAACGTCCAAATCTCTTCTTCTGGTCTCAGCGCAGGTAAAGGAGCCGCATGCCTCCCCCTACAGGACAGGAAGGAAACACCCCGCCGGGGGGCATCGACACAGATTTTCTTCACCTTGACCACCTACAGATTCATACCCAACTTTAACCAAAAGATCCACAGAAAAAGAATTGTTATTATTTATTAGGGTTTTGGTCAACAAGAAAAGTTAGAATTGCAATTATTTTACACAAAAAAGCATGAAGCATAAGGAATGCTGGAATCTAACACATTTTCAGACAAAAAAGGATATGGCCTTTAACCAAATCATCCCACTAAGTTCAGTCATCTCAAAACTCTCAAAGGGTGATGCACAAGAGAAGAAGTGATTTTTTTTTATGTTAAACTTTGGACATACTGGATTAAAACCAACCCTTTATTTAATGTCAAGTGGTGTCTCTAAAAATGTGATGTTTGTGGTGTTCATGAAGATGTAGAGCATATCATAATGAAGTGTAATAAATATATTTTGGAGAAGAACATCTTATGTGATAAGATATGAGTTAGGATGGGGGTGGAATCCGCAAGGAATTTTGGGTATGGGGGAAAAGATGTGGGAATGTACTAAGAGTATTTACATTTGTCAAAGTTACGGGATTAGAAAGTAGGATATACTCGGTGTGTTTTTTAAATAAACCCTGATGTACATAAACGTTGACGTGATACGCTCCGGTGCAGCAGGTGGCGGTATGCACCTAAATTCGTTGGTTTGTGACCCACCATTAAGCTAAGACAAGAAGACGAAAGTTAAAGCTTCATTTGGAAAAGCCTCTTCTTCGAAGTCATAGGTAATATCACTATGCGTTACGTTGGTTGATGATCGCAATTACAAACTTCAAGAAGGAGAAGTTCGTCATCAGTCTCTTTCTCCCATTAGTCGGACTTTGGACATAATTTAATTCGGTATAGACTGCACTGAAAACGCGGCCCTTTGGCGGTTTATTTTACGTGTTTCTCTCTGAAGTCTGCTAAGCAAGTGCCAAAGGCTAATGTTCTGACTGCTGCTTCCTGTAAGCAGCTGCTGTGAAAAGTGTTGTCAGTGTCATGCCAAAGCCAGGGTGACCGGAAGGACCCGCAGGTAACAGGCAAATAATTAATGTCAGTAACCCTCTTCTGCTGGCGGGCAGTGTTCACATATCAGCGAGCTAACGCTAGCGTCCCAGCAGGGCTAATGCTAGCTACAGTTTATAGTTATGGGTGGCAAAACCAGGTTGTTGTTTGTAGCTAACGGGCTAATTTTTTAAAACTTCCGGTCCTCAGCTCTGAAGCTGAGTCACGTCAAAGCTTAAAAGCGACCAACCGGCGTGTGGCTCTTTCCACTGCCTTATACATAGTGCATGAAAGTGGCGTTGGAAGACAGTGACTTGCTTCTGAGCATCAAAACAAGGAGCACAACTGCAGCGCGATGTGTAGTTGAAGAACACTATTAAAAACTTGACTATATTCCAGGTATTATTTTATATTTTATTTGCTGTAACTTTTGTGTGTCTGCTGGCAAGCTTCATTTTAAAGTGGAATAGCAGTTTGCTGCACCTCACTTGGAACCAATTTTTTTTTTGATTGGAAAACCTTTTAACCTTTATTGGTTGGGTATCAGGCTCATGTTTTTTTTTTCTTTTACCTTTACTCTGTTGCAGAGGGTTTTGATAGTCTGACCCTTTGTTACAGTTATGTGTTGGGAAACAAAAGGACCGTAGCCATAACATAAGCAATCTTGAAATGGATCATTTGTTAAATATTGTGTGACAAAGACATTTTACAGTCCTATAACTTAAATTACCATTATACTCTGATCATTTTAAGATTAATATTAGAATCTTTAGTGGCCAGGCATGAGCATAGAAGGAAATTGGCTCCAGTTCAGATGTGTTCCTTGTGTTTGTAAGTCAACATGAAATAGAAAATACGATGAAAATGACGGCAAAAATGAAAAAAAAAGTGTGCATTCAAATAGGGAGTTTGTGGAATCAAAAATAGGAATGAGGAAAAAGGTGACAGTCTTCTTCTTCTTCTTTCAGCTGTTCCCGTTAGGGGTCGCCACAGTGAATCATCTGTTTCCACCTAACTCTATCCTTGGCATCCTCTACTCTCACCCCAGTTACCTTCATGTCCTCTTTTAACACATCCATATATCTCCTCTTTGGCCTTCCTCTTGACCTCTTGCCTGGCAGCTCCATCTCCAACATCCTTCTACCAATATAACCACTATCCCTCCTCTGCACATGTCCAAACCATCTCAATCTGGCCTCTCTGACCTTGTCCCCAAAACAGCCGACCTGAGCTGTCCCTCTGATGTGCTCATTCCTAATCCTGTCCATCCTGGTCACTCCTAAAGAGAACCTCAACATCCTCATCTCTGCTACCTCCATCTCTGCCTCTTTTCTTTTCCTCACTGCTACAGTCTCTAACCCATACAGCATAGCTGGTCTCACTACTGTCTTGTACACCTTTCCTTTGATTCTTGCTGCCACTCTTCTGTCACACAACACTCCTGGCACCTTTCTTCACCCACTCCAACCTGGACTC
>NW_018128050.1:1115045-1115466 GCF_001952655.1 Monopterus albus
AAACCAGCTCATTTAGGAATTTGGCCTGGTGCATGCTTGCAAAGCCACACAAATGCTGAAAGAGTTATAATATATATAAGTCTACATAACATTTTCTTATATCAGGATATTATTGTTTATTCTCTTTTCGTTAAATTATTTTATCAGGCATAATTTTCCCATATTCACAGTATCATATGTTTTTGCATAGTAATACATAGATAATAGATCATCCATGTGCTTTCATATCAGTGGATTACATTTTATAATATTACACCTGAAACCCACAGAAAGAAAGTCTCCAAAAGTTACAAAAAAATCCTGTTGAACAAACTAGATATACAATCCACTGCTGTCTCCCCTAGACACTTCCACACCTCTACAGGTATGTCATCTGGACCAACAGCCTTTCCACTCTTCATTCTTCTCAGAGCCTTCCTCA
>NW_018128050.1:1117009-1117467 GCF_001952655.1 Monopterus albus
GGAGCATAACCACTGACTACATTCAAGATTACCCCTTCAATTTCCAACTTCAAACTGATCACCCTGTCTGACACTCTTTTCACCTCTAAAACATTCCTCACGAGCTTCTCCTTCAGGATCACTCCTACCCCATTTCTCTTCCTGTCCACACCATAATAAAACGGTTTGTATCCCCCTCCAATGCTACACGCTTTGCTACCCTTCCATCTGGTCTCCTGCACACACAGTATATCTACCTTCTATCTACCTTCTACCTTCTTCTTCTCTCCATCATGTCCGCCAGCTCTCTAACCTTTCCCTGTCATTGTGCCAACGTTAAGAGTCCCTATTCTCAGACCTATACTCCTGCCTTTCCTCTTATCTCTCTGTCTACGACTCCTTCTACCTCCTCTCCTTCTTCGACCAACAGTAGTCCAATTTCCGCCAGCACCCTGTAGGTCAACAGCACTGGTGGCAGT